>NC_142720.1:17453214-17758690 GCF_055471065.1 Atractosteus spatula
CATGTTATACATTTTGCAGTCTCTGAAGAGGGGTCTGTCATGTCTGTGGTAGTACGTTGACTTTTGGTGCTTCTGTATGGATGTACTTTGAAGTGGAAGGCAGAGGAAGTTTTTCTACAAGCAGCTATTTTTTATCTACATTTCCATTTTTTTTACGTTAGTTGTGTTTTCCTTTGTCATGCAAGGAATCATTTTGCACTGTTCCCAACTTTAACAGCTGTGGGTCATCTGTCAATCTCTCTTTGTTTCATTTCCAGAGGCCTATAGGATTCTTCAGGACGCTGACAGGAGAGGCCTAGTCTTCAGCCCCGCTGCCTACAACAACCTTCTCAAAAGCCTGCTGGCTGAGGGAAACCTGGAGTATGCCATGACAGTCAAAGACATGTGAGTCCTACTCTCACTCCCTATAAAAATGTTTTAGTCTGAGTGGCCGAACACTGAGGTGTTGACTGTTGACTCTGAGGTATTTTATCATTTCTTTCTCGCGGTACCTTTTAGTTGGCGTTGTCTAAGGTTGTTTTATTAAACTTTGTTGAGTGCAAGCTTTTGCTTACAAAGTCTTTAAGACTAACTCGTATGGATAACCCAATGCCTTTCACTGTCACCAGCATGCAGGCACAGTTTGCGTCAAACACACTTCCTAATGTCGATAGAGAGTCGATAGATAATGTGGTTAGGATCCACAAGACAAAATGTTTTGCAATAGAACCTTAAATTTGTATAAATACTATGATTTTAGAAGGCAGTGAGATTTAGAACGTGTTTTGTACGTCTTTGTCACGTCCCGGTGTTACAAAACGTTAATTCTTGGAATACTGATGCCCTTCAGTAAAGACTACGATAAAGAATAGACTGCAAAATTGATGCAAAACTCTCAAGAGTAGTTCTAAAGCCTACCTGATCTAAATATAGCAGATAAAATATATTTTCCGAGAAGTGCTTTGCTGCACAAAAATAACATCTTCTGCAGATTAGTAACGTATCCTTTGTGTCACATCGCATTAGTTCTGAAACAAAACTGTTCCACTGATCGCTGATCCATAAACCTCTAAAAACCAACAGTGGCTTTAAGCCTCACTATATTATAATACAAACCTGATTATCTCTGAATGCACAGTAACTTCTTCTTAAACCCCGGTGTAAGCGAAAGTGTTCTCATTGTTTTCATGAGTTCTCCCCTCCCCTCCTTATATTTTGATTTATTTTGGAGTTGCAGATTAGTGCTATGACATCCTGAACATGACTTTAATCAAAGCAAAGTTTCAAAGACAGAGGCCCAAGTAATAATTCCCATGTGTGTGTAATACAGTCTCATATCTGAATTGGCGACTTAAAGAGCTTTGGGCAGATGGGCTGAGGAGACATCAGAACTGAGCAATGGGGGTGCTTATGGGGAGATTAAGAGGATTGCTAGGAGAGGGCAGCAGAAATCCATCAGCCAGCTCTGACAACGGTAGTAAGCCCGCAGAGCCTAAGTGACTCAAGAGGATACCCTTACTGGGGCCGATGGACAGGATTTTCTTGGGATTGATAAGAATAATTCGACACTGGCCCCAGCTTATGCGGCAAGCTGTTCAGCTGCCTCTAGGTCCGGACACAGCGTTATCGGATAAGGAGGCAGGCTGCTGCTCAGTTGAACGCCCCGACTTAATCTGCAAAGAGATTTTGGTTAACAAAAAAAAGTTTGATTGAGGTTTTTGCTGCCTATACTGAAATCTCTTTCCTCCTCAGAGTGTTAAACTGACAGGCCTGAAGAGAAGAAAATGAGTTATGCTTTTGCTGCTTTCTGACGCTTTTTTTTAAGCAGCTCAGCGTTCACCGTTTGTGTCAGTATCATTCTGGCCTGTGTAAGTCAGTGCTGCACTCTCAACTGGTTGAAGATCTTTCACTCACGCTTATGTCTTGAGGGGTAGCTTTTTCCCTCCCTCTGTTTACTGAGATGTGCTTTCAGGATGGTCTGCTTCTTTTAACTGTCCACACACCCCACCTCACCTCCTCACTGCCACCAAGCACTGACATTGTCTTCTTTTGGCCCTGAGATCTAAGGCCCATGCATTCTTCTGCGTGGTGGCATCTGTTATGACTAAATCTTACCAGGAGGTCCTGGGATAGTCAGCAATATCATGCCATTGTCTATGAAATTATTAGAGCTCCATGCCCAATGTACCCCTGGAGTGGCAGTTTGTCTGAGTTTGTTGAAGTGAAGGGAGCTGTTTTTGTTAAAGATGCAGTTTTGCGTCTTCCATTTTTTTTTTCTGTGGTTCTGTTGTGAAACCCATCTTTGTTTTTAATTCATCACTTGAAACGCTGAAAAACCCTTTTCCCTTCGAAAATGACAACGCAGTGGCACTTTCCTTCACCCCCCCTTCACTGAACCCCAAGCTCTGCTTTAATTCTTTCTTTGTTCTCTAGACAGAGAGCCAGATCTCAACATACAAAATAGAGACGGGGGGGGGGGGGGAGACTTTTTTAAAAAGAGAAAGAAAGTGTAACAGTTTGACAGGAGAACACAAAGGCTGTCTCCTTCCTTCCATTCACTCGGCGCTTGATATTTTTTAACGTGCTATTTGGTATTCTGTTTTTTCTTGTCTAATTTCACCCTGCTGCTCAACCATTTATTATCATATCAGATGTATGTCAGTAATTCCTTTGGAAATGTCTGTTTCTTCCAGCGCTGGAACCCGAATCAAAGGCTTCAATCTGAGTGACATAGCCAGCAGTCTCCTTGTCGTCACTCTCGTGAAACGGGATCAAGTGAAAGGTAGGTCGCACTGTTTGACCTCCGCGTCACATTAATGCCTCTCTAAGACGCAATCCTGCACCGCCCTGCGCATCTTCCCATAAAGGAGTCCATTTAGCAAATTACCTGCTTATCAAGAGGCTTTTGTGGAGCTGAGAGACATAAATTACTGTACATGCATTTATAATACAAGCCTGAATATGAATGCACTTGTCATTTGGCCACTTAGTCCAGTTTCCATTCCATTTAACATAAGCGGCTGCCTTTTTTTATTATTGTTATTATTATTGTTATTATTATTTTAAGATAAAATTGCATATCTCCTTAGACATGCAAAGTATGTTCAGAGAAGGGGTGGTGTTTGAGTGCTTTCAAAATCTTCCCTGTCTTCAGAAAAGTTTGAAGATTTGTGGAGAGATTGAGAGGTTATTGCAAATGAAATGGAACAGTTAAGGGCTGAGTCAAGTTAGGGCACTGAAATAGGTTAAATTGCGTTAAAACAAATGCTAGTAACAGAAGTTGATTGCAATATTGACAGTAAATGCTGGTGTGTTGTTGAAAGCAATAACTAGCCTGTTTGTGCTTCTCTAAAATGGTACATCTTATGATTGTAAATTCAAGATAGAACCGAAATCCTCTAAGCAGTGCACCTCTTAGTACGTATGTATATCACCTATATCGAGAAGAAATGTGTGGATTGTTTTATAATGATCTCTTTGCTCCAGTTAACATTGTACATGATCTTACATAAAATGGTGGCATTGTTAAAAGCTATTGCTTCCTAACATTGAATCATTCTGCATCTTTGGCATTGGCCAAAAATGAATAGTGTTATAACACACTGCTCTTAAGACCATTGACACTGTATCCCGGATGAGACATCTGCCACACGGTGGTAACCTATGCTTTTCTAGTGGATGACTAACGAAACCACAGTCCTTTGCACTGCTTCCGAAAAGAAGAAAACCAGATGAAGCAATAAAACATAAGTTCTTAGAAGGTACCCTTAAAAAGTCCAACTACAAATGCTTCGCTCTCAACCAAAAATGGCAATCTGCAATTCAGACTGAATAAAATCGGGGTGTTCTAAATGTGCCGGTTTAAAAAACCCTGCTGCAGTGCGTTAAGAGGTGTCAGATCTGGGTCTGGTCTGATTACTGCCGAGATTACCGATTTGCTCAGCCCGCTGTCCCCCATCTGACCGCAGATGCACTGGACTCGCTGAAGACCATGATGCAGGCCGAGCAGGTGCCCTCCCCACTGGCCGTGACCCGCCTGGTTCAAGCCCTCGGTGCCAAGGGAGACATCAAGGGCATCCAGGCAGTGGAGAACCTGGTGATATCCTTAGGTCCCTCCATTAATTTGTCACGCATGCTCTTCATCAATAACACAGCCCTGGCGCACATCAAGAAGTAAGTGAGAAAGGATAGCAGTGCCGGAATATGTTTTTTGTTCTTGTTATTTTGCCAACTTAACGCACCAGATTTAACGCAACGACTTCCTCCTTGCATTGTTAATGTTACTACAGAGCATCAATCTGCGCGTGTATGTTTTTGATAGAGTTTGACTGGTTTTGGATATGGAGCGTATGGTTGTGGGCTCAGTTTGATTAATTGGTCTTTCATGGCCACTAAATTATGCCACTGGTGAGAGCTGTTTGGGTAAAGATGATGAGGTGGTTTAATCTCTTCAACGTCAAGCTGAGATTTAGTCTTGACCAATCTGATAGATGACCGTGACTGTGGCACAGATAAACAGATTAATATGTTAATTGTTGTGTACAGCAGACCAGTCAATTGGGAGGTCCAAGCATGATTGCTGGGGCAATAGGATCTAGTCGCTGTTAAAATTTGCTCGTAGTGATTGTCAGTGTGACAGCATTGTGCTAGGTTGATCAAGTCCAGGGTGCTCACTTACTGCCCTTCCTATAGGCTCATCTTGAAGTGACAGGATTGCGACAGGACTGCGTGTCCCCTTGTGCTGCTTATGTAACAGCTGCTCTCTTGCATGTTGAGAATGTGACAGTTATGCCCTACCCGTCGTTCTTGAGCTCCATTGATCGACGTATAGAAGTTAGAGATTCCTGAACAGGCACAAGAGGAATGGGATAGAGTCCAACAAGATCCCATGTGCAACCTGCTACAAAGTGTATATTGCAGATGGGTAATTTGTATTGGCCTTTAAGCCTGTTACTTCCACAGTAAAACCCCCTGCTGATCGATCCTTTCAAATTGCAAATGTTAATCCATGTAATAACCTTATTATATCTATTATATGTCAAAACGTTTTCAAATTGTCATATTTGTTAAATACAGTGTTAGTGCATTTGTCAAAAAAAGCTTATAATTTTCCTGATAATATCTTGGTAAATCTGGTTACAATTATATGTGGTTCATTTATTTATTGCATAGTATCTGAAGTTTGGTGGTAGATGTGTCTAACCTCAAACCGTTCACACCTAAGTTTTCTGTTTGATGTGGTTCTCAGCTGTCTCTTCTTTCAGAAAATCCCTTTGTTCATTTCCTACTAGGTTCGACTCTCAGCAATGGTTAGACAGCTATGCTAGAGGCATTGTGGCATCCCAAGCCCACACTGTCCCCCCAATATAACAGAGCTCTGTATGAGGCAGGGTAGGGCCTCCCAGTGCAGCCCCAGTGTCTTTTAAACTGGAGGGACACCAGCCAGTCTGATCTCTTTCTGCCACTTCGAGAAGGACTCGGGGGAAGATGTTGAATGAGACATCCCCTGGACAGACCATATGGAAGAGATTAGGGACAGGCTTCAGATTTCAGCATTAATGAGGGGTCACTTCCATTCTGTGAAGAAAATGTATAAGGATTAAGCTCTGGTTAGGATTCTTGGACTAATTACCACTTTTAAAGACGGGTTTGAATTTGTACTTCTCTCCACACCCACGTAACCTGGTGCAATAGCAAAAACACTTCCATGGCCAGGCATTTCTCACCCTGCAACCCATCCAGCGACAGGCCTGGCCGTGAGAGAGAGGGGCACAGTGCGCCTTCCTCTGCAGCAGTGACCTGGGATGCAGACTTTCTGCCTAATTATGCAGAAAGGTAAACTGATGTTGCCATCTCACGGCAGCAGCCACAATAACAGAAAAGGACAAATCTCTGTGCTGTGTTTGGAATATTTTTTCTCCAACCCGTGTAAATATTTAATTGAATAATCTGAGAGATTGTTTTGACTTTTGGGTCTGAATTATTTACTCGGCATTACTTTAATGTGGCGTTTGCATTTGGAGGTCTGCCGGCCACCCTTTTAAGTACAGGGCCACCAGTCAGCTTTGTTCAGCAACAGAATAGCATCTGTGTCACAGCTACTTAGGCATGGCCTGGGTCAAAGTTCATTCTGGCAGGACATCCGATTACCCATGAGTTCTGCCCGTTCATCCGTGAAGTCTTTTCAGTTTGCGTTCCTACTCCGGCTGCTTAAATGGAGTACAGGGGCCTTTTTACACTAATCCTTTCTGTAATATTTATTTTATAAATAAGACCTTCGTGCATTTATTTTTTACTCTTTTGATCTATGTTAGGCCTTGCAGTGAGAAACCAGCTGGTGTATGATATTTCTTTCTGCTTCTTTTGCCCAGTTTTCATTTGTTCTGCCCTTCACAGTGGCAATATCGAGGCAGGAGTGGAGAGCATTGAGCCCATCTTCATCTCTGGAAGAGAAGGTCAGGATCCGGGTGCCCGGGCCTCCAGCGTGTCCTTTGTCTTCCGGAAAGTCATAGAAGAGAATCTGGAGCCGGCTCTGGACAAATGTAAGAATGCTGGGCTCCCTTTCTCCTGTTTCTCAGGGAACATTTTTACACTCTGAGCCTTTTGCAGTCAAAGTTTCAAATCTTTTAATTCCACAGAAATTGCAAATGCGGATAAAAAGATAAGCAAAGGTTACAAACGAGAGATGGCCATGAGACTGGGTTAGGCTCAGCTGGTTTCCTAATAGTAGCAAGTTTTAGATTATAAATGCTGCATTGATTATACAGCCAGTTGTAAGGCCTGATCATGAGCCCCACATACTTTATTATAAAATCCTCAGAAATGTTTGATGGTTAGAAAGTTGAGTCTTCATATTCAGTGACTGGTTCAGATGAACAGGTGGAATTTGAGACTGAATTAAGAGGTAATTTCCCTGAGTGAGCGTGCGCTGTTTAGGAGGAGGGGGACTGTGACCTGATGACCCCTTTCTGTGTTTTCTCAGTAAGCGCCATGGCAGAGAGGCTAGCCAATCACTTTTCCTCATACAGACCGGCCACGGATCTCTTCCTGCAGTTGCTAGATGCAGGCAAGGTTGATGATGCCAAATTCTTACTGCAAGTAAGTGCTTTGTCTTCAGCACAAAAGCCTGCTGAAAATAGATATTTATTAAGTTTATATATATGTACGCACCCACAAGCAATGGGGTTTTCCTTTCCTTCTAGAATACATTTCTAACTTCTTCATGATCTTCTGCACCAGACCCTAAATGATGTCCACAGCCATTCTACCCCAGATAGTGCTGTTTTCGGCTGCTCTGTTTTGTCACCCATATTGTCCCTGTCAAGACTGTTGTACTTCATTAATTATTTTTAAGCAGTTAGAAGAAGACAGTCCGAAGATGGTTGAATGCACGGGGGGCAATCAGAGCAAGAAAATGGAGATCACATTGCTTTGTACCATGTTCTTAAGAAAAGCACTGAAATTGATTTCACTTGAGTTGTTTCATTATAATTGAGTAATTCTACAGATCCATTCTTCTGCTGAGCGCTTCTGATCCATTTAAAATACAACTGTGTTAAAAGCTTTAGGGACATGGTGTTTTCAGGAAGTGGGGAAAAAACATCATTTACAAATGGCTGTTAATGTTATTTCATTGCTGTTGGAACTGGAGCAGAAGAAGCAAAACAGTGTTGAAGGACACGCAGTATGAAGTACTGAACAACCCCCCCACCCCCCCCCCCTACACACATAACACCCCATTTTGGTAAGAAAAGATATTACTGCAGGTTTCCCCAGGCCCCCCTGCAGTGTCATGAAGTGACACCTTCAGAGCAGTGTAATGGTTCTTAAGTTTGTAAGGGCGAGCTGTGTTGTGGAGCTCACATACATATTAGGAGACAAGCAGACAAACAAACAGGCAGACACATCACTGCGGTCCCCGGGCCGCATGCAGCTCCAGCAGGCAGCGGCAAGGTTGTGGCAGTGATATGATAGCCAGGCCCCAGCTCTCCAGGCTGCGTGACTGAGAGGAGTGCACAGCACTTAGTTTGTCCATCAGGGCTATAGTCTCATACAGGCCTCGGCATGTGGTAATCTGTCACAGCTGATGAGACTTGAAACACACCTGCTAAAGGCTGGACACCACTGCGGACTTCAGGACAAGAGAGAATCTGCTAACATAATTCAGATTAGCTGCCCTGATTTTTTTTCCCCACTACACTCATCACGGTGATTTCAGTTGGCTTCAGGACAGCTGAGATTTTTATGGCTCTAAAGGTCCTCATAGCTTATAGTGACTGAAAACAACTTTTTTTTTTTAACTGCCATGAACATTGTTGGGCAGGGTTTGCAGTGAGCATTTATATTACATTGTGCTTTTGACAAATTCAGCTTTGTTAGTTTTACTTTTAAAAAGGCTATCTGTATCACGAAAAGATCCATTTACAGAAATAAAATGGCAATCCTTTTATTACCGACTGCTTCTTTTCTTCTGATCTGTAAGAGCCTGAAGATATTGCCTGTGACCTCCTACTGTTCCAGATAGCAACAGGAACACGCCTGTTTGTCTGAGAGAGACAGAGATGTGATGTGCACAGCAGGGACTCCTCTGCAGCTTCAGCACACTGGGCTGAGGAGAAGACTGATAAAGGGGATGCACAGAAAGGCTTAACTCCACGTAGCGCTGTACACAAATGCCAGTGACATTGAACATAATTGCTGCAGATTGAAGTCACTGCCTTAGACTTCACAGTAGACTTTATCTGAAGGTGTCCCGTTCATTTTGACCCCGTAAAGACAAAAGAAGAAAAATGGACCACTACCACAAAGCTAGCATCAAAGTCATAAACTTTCTGTATTAATCTGTATTAAAAGAGCAGAAAAAATAATCTGATTGCTGTCACTAGACGTTCTTCAGGGGTAAATATCTAATTAGAAAGTGACATTCAGCATGTGAGTGCTGACATAACTGTTTTTTTCAAATGGCGATTGGCACTTTAACATAAGAACATTTTACACCTATAAAGTCGGTACTGGTAGCAGTATACCAGTAAATTAGCATTAAAAACATTGGACACCTACACTTTTTTTAACATTTTGTTTGCATTTTCATGGCGTGACCATTTGCGTTTTCCACAGCTGTTGTATTTACACAAATGGCTGAAAATCCCAAAATTATCATTTTAACTTTGGTTTGAAGTAATGGAAATCATTCCATTCAGTTAATGAAAAAAATGTAGATACAAATATCTGACTGTGAATTGACTGCCCTGTTTATAGACATTTTAACCACATTATGGGACAGTGTCAAGCTTTGGCAGTTCTGATCAAATTTAAGACCATTCAGCCTTTTGTATTTGTAGCGCTTTGTTTCCATTGCCCCGTTTTTAAAATGTGCACGAAAGATTATAAATAGAGCGTCTGTGTACTTACTGGCAAAATAATCTTGGCTTTCCTGTGCTCCACCCTGACGGATTTTAAAAGACAGGGAAAATTCGGGTGTCTCTGAGCTGTCACACAAACTTCTCCGTATTAACTTTGTCAGTGATATTAAACTAAAAGAAGTAAAAAAAGCCGGCTGTCTCTCACTGAAAGAGCTTTTTAGTAAAAGCTGAGAGATTGAAATCGGTCCTTTTGTATTCATAAGTGTAGATAATTATACTTTAAAGAGAACTCACTCTGTACATTTTAATTTTTATAAAGAAATGAGTAGTTATCTGCCTGACACCTTATTAAATGTATAATTAACCTTCTGGTCTTCAGCTCACTTGTGAGTGCTTGGCAATATAATTGAAGAAGACTGCTGCTTCCCTACACACAGATGCGCGTCTTGCTCACTGCTCACCCTCACATACACACACACAGGAACCTCCGCACACACTGGCTCACACAAACACACAAGAGCACATTCCTGTTTGCACAGGCCTGCTGTGTCTCCCTTAAAAGAAAGCTCTTACACAAAATAACTCTGGACTTTTGTCCGTCATTTTCATACTGTGAAAAAAGAAGTGAGTGAAAGAAAAGGGAGTATCACTGTCCTGCATGATGCTTATTGTATGGCTAATAGAACCCCATCAGTCATCTTCTTGAGGAGCTGCAGGTTTCTAGAACAAGGTTACTCTTCAAACTTTTGTCTAGCTAGTTATTTTCTGTCTAGGTTAGGGATTAGCATCTCCTGTTCTCAACAGTCCTGAAGGGTTACAGGTGCTTTTCAGTTAGCTTCTCATTGAGACCTCACACACGAGGTGATTTGATCATTCAATTGGCCAGTTCTGATTGGTGGTGGAATGACAGTCTGTGAACTCTGCTACCCTTGAGGACTGGAGATGCCCAACCTGTTATGGCCAGTACTGGGAGTCTGACTTTCTTCCTCTCCTGTCCTCTAGAGATGTCCTGGGATCGGGGAGCAGAAGGACATTCTGGTGTCTTACATTACTAGAGCTGCACAGAAGCCTGGACAGGTAAGAGCCATCTCTTTTTAAAGCGTACAGCAGTACCGCTCTGACCTCTGTGGGGGCTCTGGTTTGTCTCTGTTGGTAGACTCTTGTAGTCTAGAGGTGAGTATTTTACCTTTATGCTTTCAGAAATCCTTACAGAAACAGAAGTAGATGTGGTAACAGCTGCCTCAGAGTTATGCTTTGCACAAGTCATCCCAGTTTTCTGTGCAAAATATAGGGTTAAAAAAACATTGCAGTTTGTAAATGACAAGTCCCATTTCTTAGCCGGACTTTGCTTTAGGACGTGTATTTATATGGTGAGCACATTTGTCTGTTTTTTGTTTTATTTAATGTTTAGGCTCATAAGATCAAAACCCTCTTGGAAATTATTCCTGAGTTCCCAGAGAGGAAGACTGCATACGCGTACCTAATGAAGTCCTATGGTAAGTAGCTCATTTGTGTTTAAGAAGAGGGAGGTTCCTGGCATGTTAGATCTTCTGCTCTCTGAATGCAGGGTAGAAGTACATCCATATAACAAGAGATTAGCACACAGACCATGTCTTTCATAATGTTCCCCTGACAATTTTAAAGACTGAATGATACCATGCAAATACCTTGTCTCTAAATGGTATACCACTCTGATTCATGAAATCTGTTAACTACCTGGGCTCACTTCTCTTAAATCCTCTTTACAGACAGCTTTCTAAAAAACAGTAATAAAGGCTTGGATGCTTTGAGTTTGTTCTGTGCTTATGACACCCATTGCTATTGCCTTTTGAATGCTAGATACAAACTATAAGCTTGCAAATTTTGTAACAAACATTAGTTTCACCCATTATTAAGTTTGGATGAAGAGGACAACTTGCATTTCCTTTGTTTGAGTGAACTTGTAACCTTTAAATGGGCCTTTTGGATACCTGTTGATCAGTTTTGAGACAGTTTTTTGACAGTTTTGAGTAGGGAATGTGAATATTTTAGTGCTTCTAACTTGTCTTTAAGATGTTATTAGATAGTAGATTAAAAATGTAGCTATGTCTAAACCATCTCCAAATACAGCAGTTGTACAATTTAGCCACTGGTGCATTTTATACATACCTGCTAATGAATTCCTGATAGGGCTTTGTCAAGCAGAAATATTGCATGTTAAAGTACTTAGATGTGCCATTTGAACTGAGTCTTATTCCTTTTCGCATACTAGGACTATGATTATTTCATGCAAAGCTTTGCCATCTCTAAGGATTAGAAACTCCAGAATCCAACAATCAAATCTTGATTAAGTTGAAATGATGTACTCTAATTCAGGGAAACATGCCTTTCTCTCCTTTTAATACAACATAACTGTGTGTGTCCTTGTCTCTGGAATTGGATGTAGAACTAGAAATTGAGTGTTCATTCTTGTTGCATTTTCTTTTGTCAAGGGTATTTATCTGAATTCATGTTAGTTAGAATACCTGACTTTCCAGTGCACGTCACCACCACCCATTCGTAAATAGTTACGTAAGAGAATTAACAGTCACCTAGTCGGTCCAGTCGAAGACACTGGTTGTTCAAAAACCCTGAATTGAAACAGCTGGCCTGGCTCATCTCTCCTTACTCAGAGGGGATCCAGGTGAGAGTGGAATTGTAGTGCAGTCAGATAAATTAAAGTCCTTTGAGTCTCGGAGGCGGAGTGTCTCTGGGTGTCTTCTAGTGAGACAAATGGATGTGCTCTGTGGCCTGACCACTCTGCTGTCTCTCCACCAGGCCTGGACAAGGACCTGCCGTCTGCCAAGGCCCTGTACGAGCAGATGCAGGAGGAGCGAGTGCAGCCGGACGAGCTGTGCTTGAAGAGGCTGGCCACGTTGCTGAAGAATGCAGGGGAGCCCGTTCCCTTTATGGAGCCCCCGGTGAGTGCAGCCCTCCCGGCTTCGTAGTGCACAGTGCCCCTTTGATTCCGCGGTTTAGCTTTGCTTTAAAGGTACTGCAAGCTTTTGACATTCTGGGCTGCTCGGCCAGGTGAGCCATGGCTTAAGTGTCCTTTGTAGATGGATTTTATTTCCCACTGGAGGCCAACTCTACGCTGAACTAAAATGAACCAGGGGCATTGTAATAAACGAATTGTACTGGCTATTTGCCCACCTGCATTTTTACCCATCTGGGTCTGAACGAAGATTGGCAGGTTTCGCCGAGATGAAAACCAACCCAAACTGGTCTCCCCACTCATGGAAGGCAACAGAAAATCACTTATTCAAAATGACCGTTCTCTGGCTCGCATGAGAGTAGCTTACATATTTGCGCACTGCACTGTTAATGGATTTCTGGTTTTATTTCATTTTACCCGTTTCTCTCAGCCATCTTCTCCCGCAATTCCTTCATGCCACTTCCTCGAAAAACTTTTCTTTTGCCTTTACTTTTAAAGATGTGGCAAACACCTCCTCATTTACATGAAAATACGGTAGCTTTTGATGTTCTAAAAGCTTGCAGGCTCCGCTGCGCTAATTTCATTTTTCAATAAGATCGTTTCTCAGTCCCTTGTGTGTGTAGGAAGCACATGTGCTAAGAACTTGAAATACTGCGCTGATGACGCATTGCGGTAATTATCGCCCGGCCTGTTGAAATGAGTCGGGGCAGAAGAGGGGTCAAAAGGTGTGATCGACTCTGTTCCTGAAATAGAAGGAGCTGTCTAAAGTGTGCCCAGGAATGGATAATAATAATAGAAAAGCACAAAGCCCTTCACAACTCCAGTGCTAACGTAGTTTGAATTAAGTAAGCCATCTAATTTATTTGAAATAAATGCAAGGAAACATTAGTGCCTTTTCTCATTGGAACAGCTTCTCCAAAAAAGAGTATGATTCGTTTATTTCTGAGAAGAAGGAAAAGGAGTTCCATCGTGCATGGAGGTAAAGGCGATCTGTGTGCTTGCTTGATCCATGCCATGAATGGCACTCCTTACAGCACCAGCTTGCTTGGATCAGTGGGTGTGCCAATTACCGTGCGGCTCTTTGGGCAGTGCTCGACAGGGATGCCTCACCCGTGCTAGTAAAACCACAGCTGCCACTGTCTCTTACTAGCACGCAGCTGCTCAGGGAGCTCTGCCACACCGAGTGAGTGTTTATTTCAAAAGATTGCAAACAAATACTGGATGTAACAATGAGGCACGAAGCACAGAGTGACTTGGGTCACTTGCAGGGTCTTGCACATAACACGCAGCGTGCATTTTGTAGCTGGGTTATCCTTTTGACTAAACATTACTCACTTCCACTGCTGGTACAGTGTATTGCATTTACAATATCTGTGTTACAAAGTACATTAATTCACCATGTGAAGTAATGAACTTGTATGTTTTGCATGAAAACAATTGCATTGCAGGGGCATTATGCGGGCATGATGGGGGGAATTTTTATATCTTAGAAATACTCAGGTAGTGTAAAATAGTTTGTGTTGCCCCTTTGGTAACATTTGTAATAAGCAAATGTGATCGGTGTTGTTTGCATGCCTACTCTTTCCTTTCATAGAAACTTGCTGAGCTCAGTATTGTGGCTGTTAATTGTAAATCAGTGGGGCACAGCATGTACTGTGCAGCTGATGGTTCAGAACGTTTTGAGCCTAAACTAGACAGAAGTTACATTTCAGACACTGTTACTTCTACAGATGCTTATTTTCTGTTACGATTACAACAAATGCCAAAATAAAAAAAACAACTGCACTGTCAGTGAATATTTGACGCTAAAGAACATCAGCAAAATTCTTTGAGAAATGTAAGTTCTGTGTTCCCCAGTGCCATTTTTTTACTTTATAGTCTACGCAGAAAGGACAAAGCATGCGTTAGTAAAAACAGTAACAGTCCCTGGTGTTTCCTGCAATCTTAAGATAGGAACCTGTCTGACCACTCTGGATTTTGTGCTTGTGATAGTTCCCTTTCCTATTAGCTCCACAATGAGTCCTTCCTGGAAGGTAACATTCAGCCTAGATTTCTGTTGGTAAGAGACAAGACTTACCTGATCACCAGTTTCAGCAGTGGCCTCTGAATTGCTTAACCGTTGTTTTATGAGAAGCATTTGTCTGCCCATAGGGCACTAACTGTCTAATGTTTCCTGCTTGAAATGGGATTGTACTATTTGAATTTCGTATAAACTGTTTGAAAGTCCAAAAACCAGCTAATGCTGATCACCGAGTATAAAGTTGCCAACAGTGCTCTCAAAACTTTCGGAAATTATTCAACACATTACAGAATGTTAAAATGTTTATCAGAATAGACTTTCAGATAAGATTTTCTCCAGAAACCATAGACTTGGGACTTTGTAATACCAGTGTATAAAGTGTTTCCACTCACAAGATAACGAGAGGTTTCACAAACACTATTGTGTGGTGCTGTTTCCCCCTTATTTATCATGGTTAATTACATTGGTAATAAGGGAATATACCATGTTCACTGAACATTAATCTTCTGATTGCAATAGCCTTCAAAAAGCTTTTTAAACAAAGCCTATATAATTAGCTTGACTTGGGTAAAAAACAGTCTTTCTGTTGTTGTTCAAGAGATTAAACACTAAGCCAGTGCTGATGCAGGATATCAGAGTGAATGTTTAAGGCTAGTTTTTAGGCAACTGGTAGTTGTATATGTTGAGGGTGAGAAACGGGAGAGAGATTAGAATTATGAATAGTTTTAATGTTATTTGCAGATGCCCTTGTCCATAGGTTGCAATAACACATTTAAAACATTTAAATAGGTGTGAAAAAAATCCTTAAGGCAATCTATTATCATTACTGTTTAACACGAGCACAGATGAGAAAAGAGTTATTTCCATGGTCAGAGGGTACTGCTGCCTGTCTTTGGGATTTGACCATGATACAGCAGTCACCATGTTTCTCTGTTCATTTCTAAAGAGATGCGAACTACTTTGAATAAACTATGATGTTTGCAGGTTTTGAATTTATCCGTTTCTTGTTGGCTTGCTGTTTGGTGTGCATTATGGTTGCACTGACTTTCTAATGATCTGTTTTCAGTGCTGAAGAAGGCTCCACGGCCGAAACGTTGTGTTTTCTTTCTTCTTTTTTTCAACATGGAATAAACCTATTACTTGTTCCTTTGCTATACCTACTGAAGGTACTTTAAAAAAAACTGTTACTCCTGTGACTTGCCAAACACTTGCAGATTGGTGGCATCATGAGATGACATCAGCGAGAGTTGTAGCACTCCTCCAATCAGTGCTACCTCTCCTGTCTTGTGCTGTGGAGCTTCACAGTGTCAAATAACATGGCTCTTGCAGGTGGGCTTATAAGAGGAGCTTGTCCATGTCTTATTCACTTTCCAGGCAGCGCAGTCCTTGCCAGAGAAAGTGAGTCTTAAAGCAACTCAACAATTCCAAACTGAGTCAGATATAAAAAGAATGGGAGTGGAAGTAGATTTTTGTAATCATATTTCGAAAGTTTATCTCTGATTTCTTGTTTCTCCCAGGAGTCCTTCAAGTTTTACGCTAGCAAGCTGAGGCAGAAGAACAAAGAACCGGCCTCATCTGATGACGACTAGTTAACTATTTCTGCTTCATTTATTTTTTTTGTCTTATGACTGTTTTTTATATATTGTGCAGATAAATTCTCTGGAATACTGTGATGTTATTGTTTGATGCTATGACTCTTGCACAACGCTGTACAGAAATATTTATCCTTGTCAATAAAACCTGACATGTAGACTCACCCATCCGGCTTTTCTTCAGCTTCCTGTCCTTTCTTATCTTGGGCCAGCAGGGTGAATCAACACCAGGTTTGTTTTAATAAGACTTTTACAAATGAAGACACGGTGAAGTCTTCATTTCTCTTAAGGTTAAAAAAAATTCTCACTTGGAGACCTCCTGAAGAACCATTGTCTCCTTGAAGCCTGATGACTAGGATTGAAAATGCAGAGATAGTGTGCAGTTCAGAGAATGTATCGTTATATCCATGAATGCAAAGGACAGGTGTGAAAACAGGAGAACTTGTAGCCCTGAGGAGAAACATTCTTGGCAATAAGGAATCGTGCAAGTGTCTATGCCAACCAGTCTCTTCTTTTGAGGGCTAATAGTCTGAGCAGCTTTGTCTGTGGAGAAGACCAGAGCTGTTTGGAGTGTGCAAGTGGAGGGGAGAACAGGGTATAGTGTGTGTGTGTGTGTTGGGTTAAGAGCAGGGTGCAGCAGGCCTGACGTAGGGCAGAGAGGAGCCCATTCTTGGGCTGGCAGGTGGCTTATTCGCAGTGCAGTCAACAGACGTCCCTGGCAGTGCTGTAATAATGCTGCTTTCAGATGGGTAGGTTTTGATGTGTTTTCTGCATTTTAAGCATCTTAATTACATCTCCCACTGTGCATTGTAAAGGCCTGCATGCATATTATCCTTTCATTACTGCTGTTTGCTAACACAGCATCCAGTCACTAAATTACTGTAGGCCATTGAAGCTGATGAGCTCCCAGGGAATAAAAAAACACAATGGGAAGTTTTTAAGGTGTTTTTTTTTTTCTGAGGCGGACATAACTTGTGTCTGTGAGAAGTGACAAGTATGCAGTTTTATGACGCAGTACTGAAACACAGGAAGTGTCTTATGATCTAAACAGGCTATATTGTTTCTTTCCCCTTCATTTGTGTCTGGGGAACAGATAGGGTCATACTGCTGTGCACTGAAGCCTTTAACACTGCATCTTCTTAGTTCCCTTGTCCTTGTCTGAGATGCCCTGGAAACGTGGCTTTTTTCTACAAATTAAAAATATGTTCTCATATTACTGTGGATAAGAAAAAAATGTTTTGAATTTCAAACCTTTCACAAACTTTGGCTTCACCTGTAAATATGGAGAATAAACTCTCATCATTCAACAAAGCCAGAGCTTATATGGTATATTGTTTAACTCAAACCGTACCCTTTGGAAATAACTTTTAAATACATTGTTCAGTTTCAGCTGAATGCTGCCACATAGGCTTAAGCACATCTAAGGACTTGATCAAATGAGTCTTATAATGAGTTGACTTCTTTTTTTTAATTGAGATCTGATTGTGCATTCAATTTGATTCAGTTGCCTTTTTAATTAAAACTGCAGTTCTGCTTGAGCACTTGAGAAGACTGAATGAGCACTGGAAAATGCAAGTTCCTATTAACAAAAAAAAGTTTCATATTCATCCTGCACAATCATTGTTTGGGTGCGCCTGGGGATTATTTCCAAAAAGTACAGCACCTTGAGCGGACTCTCATTTCAATCAGACCTCCTTTGAGCACCGAAGGGGAATTAGTCTAAATGCTGGGGCTGCCTTCAAATCTGTACAGTGTCTACATTGTGTGAGCTCTGAGCCAAGGATTTCAAGAAGGCACCATTCAGAGCAGACTTGGTACACCAGCAATAACAACTGATTCCATATTATTTTGGAGACTAATTTGCAGTAGGTTTTATAAAAAACAGATTAAAATACCAGCTGTATTTGGGTTTTTATTTCACTAATTTAAGTGGAGAAGAAAAGATTTTACAGCCAACAGGGAACAAATTGAGGTTTTGCCTAGTGCGGTTTACTTTTAGCTTCTGGATTGCAGACACTCCCTGAAAAACAAGATTACAGTTATTAGTCTTTGAATGTGAAGTTAGTATTTCTTCATCAGCCACCTACAGTACCTTCCTTTCCTTTACCCTCGAAGTGCTATTTGTTAAAGGGGGAAAATGTTCAAATTCATGAATTGAACATGGGCAGTACGATAGCTGCTCATTATGTAGACATTTACTTAGATTAGGGTTTTACAAGTAAACAGGGATTTTACAAAAGTGCAAAATTGTTCTAGTCCTTTTTCTTGCAAATGAAATACCAAGGTGAAGAAAACACACATTTAGTTTCCAGTGTTGTAAATGGGGTTTTTATTTGCCATTAACTTGACTCACCTTAGTCACTCATACAGCAATTGTGATTTTTCTCTGTTAGGCTATGTGAGACTTGGATCTCTGAAAAAGATGCGTCTGTGTAGCTCAGGGCTTGCTTGACTTTTCTCAGCCGAGACACAAATGAGGCTGTCCTGAAACTGTCCCAGTGTTTTTCGGTCTGCCGTTATTTTAATAAGAAGTCTCAAACGGAAGCTAAAGCCACAACTG
The DNA here is from genome assembly GCF_055471065.1 of Atractosteus spatula. Lineage (NCBI taxonomy): Eukaryota > Metazoa > Chordata > Actinopteri > Semionotiformes > Lepisosteidae > Atractosteus > Atractosteus spatula. The sequence goes on from NC_142720.1 coordinate 17,471,681, forward strand.
TTGTGTATCACTTGGTAAGAAAGGTATCTCTGTCACTTTCAGGTGGTCGCGTGAAGCTTTTATGAAAAACCCCTCCTGAAGTTTGGTTTATCTCCCTGTCACAGCGAGGCAGCAGGAAGAAAAACTCTTAAAGACCCTGTTCCTTCATCAGTTACCAAAAAAACACTTATTTGCTTAAAAGAGCTCTGCTAACCCAGAGCCTACCCGGGAAGCAGAGGGATTGAGATTGAATAATGTGCTAATCAGGATGGACATTGCAGGCCATGTGCACTTTGGACAGTGTGGAGCAGGGGGGGACCTGGAGGGTCAGTATGTCGGCAGGTATCCAAGGGCTCTGGGAGAAGCTGTTCAGTTGGTCCAGCGAAGCCAGTAACCAGCTGGTTTGGCGAATTAAGAGCCGCGTTGGAATGGGACTCTGTAAGCACACTGGCGCTCCAGGACCAGGACTGCCCAACCATGATTTAGAGGTACCACTTCACCTATAAGCATCTAGGAGGTACACCCTGAGGAAACTCACACATTGCAGTGAGACAGCAGTTTCAACTGCCAAAGCACTGTGCCACGCGGGCGCCATTCATTCATGTCCCGGTGAACACAGCGCAGGAGCTCTGTGACTCTGATGATTAACAGTCTCCAGGCTTCAGAGACTGAAGAGTGGAGAGAAAACCCACTGGCCTCTCCAGGGGTCTGTTCCATTGCCACCCAGCACTTGGAAACAGGCAATAGAGACAGTCACTTGTGTTTTCTCCTGCCAATGCTTTACAGGGAGTGGTGAATTCCTTTCTGCAACTGGCAAGTAATACAATCAACATGAAATTCTTGTGCAGTTTTTTTAGCATCACAATCAGTAACATCCTCGGCATGTTTCTATCTCATCTATAAATAATTATATATCATGGGAATATTCATCTTAATTATGGCTGTCCATTTCCGACAGCATCTTCCAACTATGACCATACATACAGTACATAAAGCAGGATTATAAATCATTTTGATGCTTCTACTCTCCAGTGTTGTGCAACTGATATGTATGTTCCCATAATTCACAACTCTTAAACAGTATATAATGCTGAAAAATATTATTTTTATACTTGGGCTTAGTAATGTGTTTAAAAAGTTAATTTAACAGTTATAAAAGCTTAACAGTTTATACAGAAAAACATGAGAAACGGGAAACACAAAATACCTTTTTAGGTGTTCAGATCATACGTCGAACATTACCTGTATTTATGACGGTGTTTACTAATCATTTGCAATAGTGCACAACTTTTTTAAAATAAATTTACATGTCACAACAGACTATTCTCTTTCAGGGTGATATAGCAGAGTCTTCCGATTGAATAAACGCACTATTCGTAATGCACTCTTGCGCGTGAAAAAATAGCACTGTAAAGACAAGCTGAAGATTAAAGTCGAACGTATCAATGCTCGACACAATCTATCAAAATAGAACACGTTCTAATGCCAAACTTAGTACTCTGCTGCCATCCAGTGGCAGGCAGCTGTAGTACATCATCGGGAACTCGACACTAGAACAACAGCGAAGACGTTTGTAGCACCCAGGGCTCGATTTCACCAGTCCTGGCTTGACTTCTGCTTGATGAACCTCAGTGACAGGTAGTAGAAAACCATGAAGGCCACGCAGATAGCAAGGAGGACAAGGTAGCAGGAGTACAGCGGGTTCGAGCTCATGCTCATGGCTTTAACCACCTGTGCAAACACACAGTCAGTGTTTAGGATTGTATTATTATTTTTTTAAATATCTACTTAATAAATGCACCTCAAAAAGTACGTGCATTTAATAATGGTTAACATACAGCTCCTTAAAAGTCCTTGAAACATCCTCTGATTTACATAGAAATATCACTGACGTGACAGGCTCTTATTGGCCACAGTGTGTAGCTACAAGTAGGTAGTTAACTCACTTCAAGCCCGTCAATGTTGAGAGAGAAGTTTCCTATGGCCACTTGATACTGCTGCCCAGTGAACTGGACCTGTAGCATCCCCTCGAAGCCCCAGCGCATGAAGGAGATGTAGGAGAACCAGGACGCCACTGTGGGAGAGAATGAGAATATAACTGAATATTCAGGACATTCACATCCTGTCCATGTCCACTATAATATAGTACCCAGCAAGAAGCAGCTGGATGAGCTCCTGGGATCAATAAGATACCAACTACCAAATGAGCCAGAATGTCCTTCTCTCATTTTAAAGTGCTTTTTATGTTTTATTAGTAAATTACTCTCATTAATTATAAAAATATATGTATATACATATGTACATATATATAAACTTGGTTTTATAGAAATATTAATTATATATAAAAATGATCAAAAAAATTACCCCCCCAGCATCAGGCACATCTTAAGTAGGAGGAATCACATACTCCACAAGATTTATACAATCCCGTCCCATCCCATTAATCCAGAAGAGATTCAGTCCAGGGAATTAATTCCTCTTCTTTACTCCCAGCCATTAAAAACTCAGAAAATGAATATCGGACCCAAGAACACTGGTTGTGTTTTTAAGGCCTCTCTGTTAATGGCTGAGATCTGGGGGTTGCTCAAACCACAGAAGGGGAGAAAGTCTGGCTCCTGCTCCTCACGCCCACCCCCACGTTGCCTGAAGACAGTCTGTTCATGTGACTGCGGGCTCTCTTTGGCAAGCCAGTCTATTCTAAAACAGCGCTTGAGACAAGAAGTTGTAAGCGTTTCAGTGAAAGGCCCTGTCAGGGTGCTGTGGTTTGTCGAGAGACACGGGGGCTGTAAGGAGCCTCTGACCTGCCCACATGTTCTCCAGGCTGATGACAAATCCACCGGTGAGGTAGAAGACAGTGAAGAAGGCGTTGCCCATGAAGGAGGAGGTTTGAAGAGTAGGTAGGAGTGCGGCCACCCACAGGGCCATGGCCCGGCTGCAGTACACCACCAGCCACACCAGCATGAAGTTCATCAGGAAGGGCCCTGGCTGGGGGTTCAGGCCAGCTAGCCAGTAGATAGGCACGGCGTACACCACAGTGAAGGCACAGTGCTCAGGCAGCTCCCCTATTACCTGCGCACAGTGGAAACAGAACTGCGTTCTTGAAACATTCTTCACCACACTGTTATCTGCTTCTCAAGCAGCATCTCAAACTGCTTCCTGAGTTATACAAAAATGGCCCACGACACATGGATCTCTGCTCTTTGGAAAGTTTCTTCTTGCTGTCACGATACTGGAACTGAATGATAATTTAACAAAAACCAGGTTTTTCTCCATAATTTAGCTGTTAACAGTTTGCATGAATGGCTAGCCAATTGTTGGAGAAGAACACTTCAAATTAAAAACAAAATGCTTGTATCATCTAAAAAAAGCCAATGCTAAAAACAAAATACAAAGTCCAAATGTCACTACTCATTACTGACGTGCGATAATTGATGTGGTGTTCCAGCCAAGTTTCGTGTTGGAAAATATGTTTTCCCAGCAAACCAGATGTGGTGCTATACTGGCCTCCAGTGGAGGGAAAGCATAAATCAAGGCATTTTTAAGTGGTGGGAAGAAAGAACAGCAGTATTTCTGAATGCAGAGGTCATTCATTCTGCAAGGGGAATATTTTTGAAAAATAGTTTCTGGTTGCTCATTCCCTAAGTTTATGTGTGAAGTATAATATAGTGACTTATTTGTATTATGATGTTAACAATACAATATAATATTTAAGCCTCTCTTGTGCTTTTTGAGTGAGACAAGTCCAGTTCTCCATGGTTCATGCACCTGAGTCTCCTGCACATGGGCATCCCAGGCAGGGTGTACAGCACCACCCCTTGCTCTGAATAAAGCTTAAAGAGACAACACACAGCCATGCTGTTGATGCAGCTATTAGAAAGTACAAGCAGAGAAGCTACTGTATGTGTGTGCACAGAACCTTTTTTACATTTAAAAAGTGAGCAAGAATGAAAAAAAAAGATTTTCAGTAAATAGCTTTTTTAACATAAATCAGTTAGTTTCTTTAAGATGCAAAGCTTTACTTTTGTGTTTGTGGCTAAATATCCACACTTTCCTACATCTAGTGTCAGCTGTGTCTTATACCTTTGGACCTCCTGGAATGGAGTTCCCCTTTATCTCTGCAGCAATAGACTCTCTCACTTTCTGATCATATTCTAAATAACTCTGGTGAGCACATCTGCCTCTCAATGACAGTATTTGTTTCATCTTTCTGGCGTTTACTCTGCAGGGGCAAACTTTAGCAACAGAGCCTACTAGTCACAAAAGACACAGTCATCTTGCCCACAGACCTGACCCTGACAGTTTGAGCCCTGAAATACCTGTTCTCTGGAAAACAGTCATGCACATTCTGCAAAAATGTCACTTTTCAGTTTCCATCATCATACTGTGTTTATTTAAAAAATGACTCTATTCTCATGGCCCTCCTTGCAAATTAGAATGTTATACAGTACTGAGAAATACAATCTAACAAGAGCCAAGACACATTTACTGTTGTCTAACAAACAGAAATATTCTGAAATATATAAAACATAAATACCTTTGCAAAGAAATATGCAGTGACCGAGTACATTCCATCCTCCAGTTCATGGAAAATCATTGCTCTTTCTGAATGACCTGTTAAAGTGGATTTAATCAAATATCAGAATATAAAATTGTGATTGGAAAGCATATAAGCCTAAAATGAAAGGACCCACTGGATACAACTGATGTTGTGATCCTCGTAGATTATAATCATACAGTCCAGGTACAATACCATAGGACTACTTGTTTATGCTATACTTCCTTAATGCCTTTCCTAACTGTATGTGGAGTTCTGGGAGCTGTCACTCACACTTGGCAATGACATCCAGCACCACAGCAAAGGGGGTGAGTGCTCCAATCATGTAGAGAAGAGACACTGTGTCCTGGACGGACAGCCTGGACGTTCCAGCCCCGAAGTACAGGAATCCTATCAGCAGGGACATCAGCAGAGCTTCCAGGCCATGGATCAGCAGTGTGGCCAAGTCCCGGAAGTCATTGGACACCTGGCGTCTGGACAGAGACGAACGGGGAAAGAGAGGGACAGAGAGAGGAGAAGATGAGGAGAGGTTAGAAGAGGGTGAAAGACACAGAGGATAGAGAGATAAGATAGGTGGAGTTGGTAAAAAAGTGGAATTACAGTACCTGGAATTGCAATAATGATAAGGGGGAGACTCTCTTTCACTCACTTATAAGGCTGTAATAGTGACATACTTCGCTTACAGCCGAAGAAGGCTCCACAGCCGAAACATTGTGTTTTCTTTCTTCTCTTTTCAGCATGGAATAAACCTATTTATGGTTCCATAGTGACATACTGTATTTAATGACCACCTGCTAGGGTCTGCTTCCTAAATATTTATAATTGCTATGTTCACTTTCCTTTGTTTTGAACAAAAGATATTCATATGGAAACAATTTGTCACATTGATTGAAATGGAGGTACACACACCAATGTCATGTTGCGGCTTGTATGCAACAAGATGGGGGCTCCTCTTGTGCCAGTGCAGTGAGAGGACAGGGAGAGGGGACCATACCTCAGCAGGATGAAGAACTGCTGCAGGCCTCCTGGTGGCTTGTCTTTCTGCCTGGACACAGTGATGACCTTCTCATGGGACTGTGAGGGAGAGCTGTCAATCACAACACAAACACTAATGGGGTCTTGTTGCTTAGGTTATCTAGTTTAGATTCACCATCCATCTTCCTTGGTGGGTCAGTCCTGTGTGCCTAAATCTTTGCTGGCACTAGAGACTTGCAAGCAATGTTTCTACATTTTAAGTCAACAGCTTGGGTGGAATGAAAGGGCCTGTAGGTTCTCCAGGAGCAAGGTTAACAATAGTTCACTGAATAGAAACATATATTGTATATGCGCCTAGAAATTGTGGTTGTTTTCTTTATTTTCCTATTTGTCTTGGTTGTGCCTATTATTTGTCAAGCAATAATAATACTTGACTAAGAAAATACATTTTCTTTTATGTTTTATAAACTTTTTATTGGACTTATTACCTGTCTTGCAAATTGCAAATCCTCTTCTGTTGCGTCACAAAAGCAGCACAATGGGACACAGCTAGGACAACCGAGCTTTTAATTGTACAGATGTTGTGTTGGACAGACAGCAGATGTGAGTGAGACTGTTCCCAGGCAGTGCATTGGTACCTAGGGCCGTCCTCGGCTCGGCTGGCCTCCGCTGGTTTCCAGATGAAGTCGTCAGTTCCCTTCACCTTCTCCCAGAACAGGGTAGCCAGCATGCTGGCTCTGTCGCGACACTCCGACTCCTGTTCCACACTGCGGCGGTCTATACTGATCAGGTCCACTGTATAGGCAGGGTTAGAGAGAAGGTGACTGTAAGTATTGTACACACAAGTGTAACTCCTGGCACAGTTGGGACATTAAAGTTAATCCTTCCCTCTGTGACAATGGTATATTTTAACAATAAGAGCTGTCTTCAGATTCTGCAGATTTCAAGGAATAAATATATACTCCAACAGGACACGACGTACAACCAGTGTAATGATTCATGGGTTCCTGTGATTTGACAAAGTTTGGTCTTCACTCTAACAGCACAAAATCCTTAATGGCTTTTGGCAGTCTGCCAAATATGTCTTACAGATTTTATTATTGTTTATGAAAAGTATATGATTTAAAGTAGCTGTTGCTGGCGGATTATGGTGACCTTTATGTATGTCCTATGGAATGGTGCTAAATGTCTCAGCTACCACAGCATGACCCAGGCAACCAGACTTGCCGTAGAAATCAGAGGGGTTGCAGTATCGGGGACAGGGGTACCCCAGTGCGGTGAAGTACTGCACCATGTCTTGTGCTGCTCCGCAGTACACTGTCGAGCCCGAAGACAGCAGCACTACCAGGTCAAAGAGCTGGAAGATGTCAGACCGTGGCTGGTGAACAGACAGTAGCACCAATCGGTTGCCCCTGGCCAACCGCGAAAGTGTCATCACCAGGTTGTGGGCAGTGAAACTGTCTAGGCCAGAGGTGGGCTCATCCAGAATAAGTATTCCTGTATGAAGAGCACATACATGTTTATTAGATACTGCTTTCACTGTAGGAAATTACCAGAGAATCCTAAAACATTATGTGATCCTCCACCCTGAAAATAGTCTCACAATTAGCTCACATTCTGAAATTAGATTTCTACTGCCTTGCTGGTTTCCATTTTTTTTTTTTCCAGAATTTCAAACAAATCTACGAGGAGGTATACTGAAACTCCCACTATAAGCCATTGTGAGAACAGAAAATGTAGCCTGGAAAACCTTGTGGGGAGTCTCCTCTCGGGACTGGCACCAGGAGGAATGCTCACCTGGGTTCCAGAGCAGCTGCACGCCGATACTGACCCTCCGCCTCTCTCCCCCGGACACTCCCCGCACGTACTCGTTTCCCACTCGTGTGTGGGCACACTGCCGCAGTCGTAACTCCGCAATCACGTCATCCACCTGCGGGGACACATTGTAACGTCGTGGCCTATAATCACTGTAAGGAAGAGCCCCACAGTGAGTATTTCACCATTTAGTTCTGTCTGTATAAGAATTCCTGGATTAAAATTCAACGGAGAATAACACATACTGTATATGGCATGGCATTTTCGTTGTGACTAAGGCATGATTATGACTGATTAATCATTCATTCTTAAAATAGCTTTGAAAACCACAGGAAGTTCTTGATTTGCACTAGGGATGTTTTTCTAAAATAAATGCTGCATAATTCAAAGAAGTGTAAAGTAAATTAAATACTTTTCCCATTGAAATGCATGTAAATAAGGGGTAATGTGTTCTCTTCTTCCAACCCATCTTTACCCTTGTAGCAGCTCCCTGGCTCATTCCTCATCAAGAGATGACGATTCGTTTCAGTAATCTTTGCATTCAGGCTGCCTTTCCCTCAGCCAGGAGAGTTATGCTAAGTAAACTTTTAATATGTTCCAAACTTTTAAGATGTTTCAAATCTACATTGCATTGAATCATTAGGAACAAAACACCCAAGAATTAAGTGTATTGAAAATGTTTATTGAGTGTTTTAGTCATAGTGAATTTATCTTAACCAGCTTGACTGAGGACCAATCTCCTGGCCAGTGGACGCCCATGTGGAATGAGGAATGACTGAAGGGCAGCTGCAGAGGTGGAGATGGGGTGTTTATGTTTTTTATGTTTGGTGCTATATACCTGTTGTCTAAAACAAATGCTGTGTAATTCAAAAAACATAAATGAATTCATTAGAATGTATTAATTAGCCTTGTCTTCAATGGGGCTGGTTTCAGATGGAGAATATGACCTTTCCCCATTTCTGGGGCCACTAACAACTTTTCAGCTTCTAGTTTCCAACTTTCCAGTTTGAATGCTGGCGAGTTCCTCACGTCACCAGTCTTCCTGCTGATAGAAGCGACAATGGTGCACAGAGCTGTAGAGGCAAAGGCTGTTGTGCTTTGGTCTCAGAGTGCTCTCAGCATTTTGTGTTTGCTAATCTGCCTTTCAGCTTGCTCCCTGAATGGAGCGTGGCGGTTGACAGTAGACGGCCTACCCTTTGGTCTCGCTGCCTCTGGGAGAAGTGTGCTGGGAGCCGCAGCTTGGCCACGAAGGCCAGGGTCTCGCGGACGGTGAGGTGGGGCAGCAGCCGGTCATCCTGCCGCACGTGCGCAATGCTCTTCTTCACCAGCTGAGGGGTGCAAGTCCGCCCGTTCACCAGGATCTCACCCGACTTCACCGTCCCGCCCTCGTCCCGGCAGGTGATAATGTCTAGCAGTGAAGTCTTCCCGCAGCCTGGGGAGGTGGGAAAGAACAACTTAAAACTCAAAACAACTATTTCGGAAGGTTAGGAAATAGAAAAATGGAGGGCCTGGACAGCAAAGGCTGCTGGACAGGAAATTCGAAATATATTGACCAAGACAACTCAATCAGCTTTGTAGTACATGCTGTATTTGAGACAAGGGGAATAAGGAAGCTTGGGTTTATTAATGTAAACTACTAGATATTGATATGATTAAGAGAACCTTATGTTCAGGCAAAATGCACATTCATGTCTGAACCACCATTCCCAGAAGGCTATGTGGAATGGACAACTACCATCAGTAGCAGTCCATTTTAAACTACCACCTGACCAGTCGTGAAAGGTGATTTTTATAAAACAAAAAGTTGAATTTTTGTTTGGACAGTTTAATTTATCCTGTGTGCAACATCACTAGAGGGAGAAGGATCGACTGACCGAGAAGGATCGACTGACCAACCGAGAAATACCAACTGACTGAGTACCTGGAACTGTGAGTAACTTTGGAAGAATTTTCAAGATAGTCTCAGAGACAGGCTTGTATGTTTGAGAATTTTGATAAGTTTTTAAAGCTGTTTAGCAGCCTAGCAGCCTACAGGTAGTAAGGGACATCTAGATAACAGCTCAAAAAGTATATTTGGAATATTTTTTTGTTAGTTTCTCTGTGTTGTAAGTTGCTCTAATTTCTACTTTATGGATGTGTTTGTTTGTTTTCCTTGGCCCACCTGTATTAAATATACCATTATGGCATGCTAAACCTGGGGTGCTACAAAACAGAAATTGTGGGGGAAAAGTGTTTCTCATATATATAGAGTATATGTAAATAGTCTGAAACTTCCAAAGTAAAAATATAAAATAAACCCTTCCAAAACATATAGTAGGTAACTACCATATTACCTCATGAGATCCCCACCCTCTTTCAGAAGCTTGCCTCAAGTGACACAAGTGCTGGTTTTGATTTACCTGAGCTTCCAATGATGGCCAACATCTGGCCACTCCTCACTTTAAGGTTGAGGTTCTGGATGGCCATCTGTTTACCCTCCTTGAGCTCCCATGGCATCTTAAACTCCGCCAGCTTCTCGTACCATGGGATCTGAGCTGCAGTGTCCACCTGGTGACACCAAGGACAGCTTACACCTGACCCTCTGCTCTGCACTGCAGCGTGGTACTGTCTGCCATGCACAGATGTACTCACATAATACAATACAAATAATAATAACCACAGCTGTGTTAGGATAACCCAGCTACAAAGGTAAGATGGATTTATGAATATGTATTCAACTCAACACAGGTGAAGACTAACATTAAACAAAATACATGTGAAGGAAAATATAACAATATATTTTCCGTAATAACTAAAACAGACTATACAAAATAAGACTCAAGCATGTCCAGTATAATATATTTACCTCCTGAAATTTTTTGAAAGAGTAAAAAGAAAAAAAAACATTCTGCTTCGGTTTATGAGAGGGAATAATATTGCAACAGCAGCCCAGTTAATGATTTAGAGTTGTGGCAAGTGTTGAGAGAGACAGGCTTTCCTTTTACCTCGAAGTGCAGGTCTCTGACCTCCAGTACATTTTGGTCTCCACTGTATGTAAAATACAGGCTGCTGTCTTCATCTGGGGATGAGAATAGACGCTCCCTATGTTTCTAAAGAAAAATCAGAAAGAAGAGATGTTAGGGCAGGACTAGAGTATGTCTTCTCACTTGGGGTTTCCAAAACACATACTATCTCCATAGTAACCACTAGGGAGTTTTAAAGGTGTGAAGTCGAAACCTGCAAATGAATAGAGAGGATTAACAGGAAACTAGTCTGTCGTTGAGAGAAGGGGGAAGGTGCAATCCTTTCCCTTTCTCTCAACGACAGACTCATTTCCTTCTAATCCTCTCTATTCATTTGCAGGTTTCGACTTCACACTTCTCCTCACCTCTCTCGACTTTGCACCACCTGAGTGCCCACTCTGCCTGCCCCCTGTTCCTGCCTCCTCTACACTCCCAGATTTTGTTCTCCTATGCTATATCAGCTGCTGACTTCCCTGTCTTTCTCACACCCAAAGAAGGCCCCACAGACGAAACGTCATGTTTCTTCCAAATCCTATCTTTTCAGCAAGGAATAAACCCTTACTTGTTTCTTTGCAACCTACTGTACGTATGCTGATGCAGCTACCTACAGTACTTGATATATTTTCAATTCCTAATACTGATGCAGGGAGCATTTGGGATAGGTTCAAAACCTAGTTTTACTCTAGTGTCAATGGACCCCCAGGAACCAAACCTTGCCCACTTCATGGAGAGTAATGTCCCAGTGACCAGTGCAACATACTGCAGTATACTAGAGAACCACTTGAAGCCAACCGTCTGAAGAAAAAAACAAACATGGCACATTCTGTTGCAGATGGCAATGTCACCTGTGGGCACCTTCAATCTTTTTTACAAAAGTTTAGAATAGCCCATTATTTTTTTCTGTATATACCCAATTTGGAAGTGGCAAAGGTCACAATGATGACCTCTGTACCACCACTGAGAGCTCAAGAAAGTGCTTACAGTCTATTGTGACCTGCCCAACTATTGGGTCATTAATCTTTCGATATATTACAAGTTCTAAAGTGATAGCTGGAGAGATGAATCAGACACCTGCAGGCACCTGGGAAGCCACATTGGGCTCTGTTTCAATACATAGCTAGTGATTCTGGCTGACTAATTACAGTTCTGTTTTCAGTTGTGCTGAGACAATTGTGCATCACTGCTTTGGGAATCCTGTTCACAGTTAGCAAGGGACATGACCCCAGATCATAATGGCTAGTCAGTGGATTTTGGCACAATTGTGGCCAAAGAAACTAAAGAGCTGTGTGAGAGCACATAGTAAAACATGTCGATTGTATAGGAAACAGTGAGCCAGTCCAATGAATGTCTTGGTCACTTGTGTTTTAATTAATTATTTATACTTTTTGAAAAAACTTCATGTAAATAAATTTTAAGTTAAACAAAAGTACCAAATTAACTAATAACAATGTGTTTTTTGGCCCAAAATGTGACAGAGAAAACGTGATTAAAAGAGGAACAGCATTGATTTGTAAGAACAACAAAGCAGGTGGCAGGTGAACTAACAATTCCTGTGATAAGTGGGTAATGAAGTCCATCACCTGACGACCGATGATTGCAAGAAAGAGAATGGAGAAGATAACAATCCACCACAATACCAGCAAAAAGAAGAAACAGAAATGCTGACAGATTTCAAATGATAATGAGAAAGGTAAAGGAACAGACGCTTGCTCTTACTTACTTCGTGAGGTGTACCAGCAGTGAAAGGTCCATTAGATGTGGGGATGCACTCTATAGACATTACTGCAGAAGAACTCCAATAGCGACCTATGAGTCTGGTGTCCTCATACTCACAGTATTCACAGAGACACTGAACTGCACCAACAGCACTTGCCTCACTTTCAGTGTAACATGAAATAAAGACTTTATACCAGGAGCGCTTTCTCTTTATAGAGTGAAGACCAAAGGTTCCATCTGATAACAACTTTTCAGCGTTTATTTATCATGCCAGACGCAGACAGGATTTTGTAATATTATGTGACAAGCCATTTGAGCTCCGGAGCTGCTGTGAACAGTTCTACTTTAGTGTAATTCATCTAAATATGAATAATGAATATTGAGTCTTGGTGGGGGGACTCCTTTTAAAGAATCCTTCAAACAATTTTCAGACACGACAGAGCAGAAGAAAGCCAGCCTGATGTCTACTGCCTGTCCCTCCTGCTGTCTGAGCGTCAGCCAGATCTCCTACACTGTCAGGTAAGGAGTCAGGAATCTCTCCCTGTCCACTATACCGCTGTGCTACATTTACAGAGCTTAGGACTTAATAAAAATGCAAAGCTGTTCATTTAAATGAGCCACAGAAAACAAACAAACTTCTTTGACTATTAGAACTAGTTAAAGAATATTTCTACCCTGGAATTATCTTTAACTGGTAGAATTAGTGTTTACGTATAAATTATTTTAACATGATAGACTTGTTCAAATTTTAATAGTCATTAATAAGCCGTCATAACATGTGTCTAGGTTTTGATATTGATATCGAAGTGCTTAGACATTTAATAATGTCTTAGACATAATTGTGTGTTCTGACCTTTCCATGTAAGGAGAAAATAAAACTTTACTTCTGTAGAATTACTGTATGCACATCGAATGAGTTTTTACTGTATGTTTGATTATATCTCTCTTCTGTAGTGAGCGAATGGGCCCATGGTGGGAGATTCTGTCCCACAGAAAGAAGTGGACTCGCCAGATCCTCAAGGATGTGTCCTTCCATGTGGACAGTGGGCAGATAATGGGCATTCTTGGCAATTCTGGTGGGTATTGTCAACGCTGGGTTGAAACACACCTGGGTTCTCTGCTTTCTTTCTTTTTGGCCGAAACGTTGTGTTCTCTTTCTTCTTTTTTTCAGCATGGAATAAACCTATTACTTGTTCCTTTGCAGCCTACGCATGCTGACGCAGCTCCCCACCTTTTCTTTCTTTCTGCTGCATTTCTTGCTAGCAATTGTAATTTGCAGAGCAAAATTTCTTTCATCGGACCATTTTGTACTAAATCTATTTTTACTTTAAATTTAGATTTCAGTGTTGCAGCCAAGCCAGAATAATGAAAATATAATTAATAAATGATGTTCCCTCACATCTCTTGACTTGTTTCTGCAGCCAAGACAGGCAACTCACCAGTCAAGGCTGTCAGAGGTACTGAGTGGCGTTTTCCACTATATCATGCAGAATGTTCCCTCAACTGTGTCTCCTGTGTGTGGGTGCTACAGGCTCGGGAAAGACCACCCTCTTGGATGCAATTTCGGGACGCATTGGTAGCACAGGGACCTTGCAGGGAGACGTGTACCTGAATGGACAGAAACTGAAAAGGGACCAATTTCAGGACTGCTTCTCTTATGTGCTGCAGGTCTGTCTGTGTTAGACTACTAGTACAACAAGTGACCTGGGGCTATTTGAGAAACATTTTGCACTGTGCGATCATGGTACTAAATATTTTTTAAATGAGTTTGCAAGAATTTTTCCATTGTAATTATTTTCTTGGAGAACTGTATTGGGGACCTCTTTGTTTAAATCAGATGTTGCTTTCTGGTTCATGAAAGCATAACTTTCCTCCAATTTACCTCCACATAGGTCAAGAATACTAACCAATAAAGTAATGTTAGACCAACGCTGAGAGTAATCAAGTGTTATAAATAGGTATTAACAATCATCCTGATTTTACTAAGCAGTTTTAGTGACATCATCTCAATCTGACTGATTTGATCTTGAAAGATTTAGTATGGGCTGGGATATCAATACACTTGGAGCTAGACACAAGAAAGCACAGTCTTCTAGGATTTGGAAGTTCTGGAAACTGATAGCAGACAAGAGTCCACAAAGTGCAACTGATGCATCTGTATAGAAAAGATCTTCATAAATGCTAACAATTTCATTATTCTCAATACACATTTAGCAGATGAACTATTCCATGGTCTCTAAGAAAGCTAAGCATCTGTATGTCACTGCTGGAAGTTGAGAATAACTCTGTTATCACTGGTCAATGCTGAATTTAGTAAAGAGGACCCTGCCTTTCAGAAGCAAAGAAAGATTAGCAAGAATTACAGATATTGCTCATAATCTATATTATGAGTTGTTCAAGTGTATCCAGTGGTAAATTAAATAGGCTAGGGTGAAATTCAGCAGTTTTGAATAATCTTTTTCTCTCTAGCAGATAAAATCCACATTATGTGCAAGAGCAAAACATAATCCTGTAATTTCATTTTAAAATAAGCTGCTGAGAAAAAAGGGAGATACGTCATCTCCCAACAGGAAAGTTTGGTTTTTATTATCACCTGCTATAAGCTGTTGTTGCAGTAGGGGTGGTAGTACAGTACAAGTTTACAGTATCTAAGGTGCATAGAACAATGTGACAGGATGATCACACTTTGATATGGTATTAGCCAAGAAAAAGATTGTAAAATAAAAGCCAATTAAAGCAAAAAGTGCTTGAAGTTCATCACAGTTTATCTTGAATATAGAAGTGTCAGATATCAAAACCATAGTCTCAAACTCCAAGAGAACCAATAAGTAAATTATTAACTAACATTTGATGACACAGAGGGCATGATAACAGTGCTTTAAAAATTGTTTATATGGTTTGCATAAAGTTTAACAAACTTCAGATCTACAAATGTTGTAAAGGTCTGTTGTTGTTGTTACATTATGTTATAAAACCTTTCTTTCAGATCCTTTTAATTTGAATCTCTGTAATATTTTTTATCATATATTTCTACCGCTGCTAATATGAGTTTGCTCTAATGAATCGCTGCCTGTCATTTTTACTCTAGAGTGATAACCTGCTGAGCTACCTGACAGTAGAAGAGACTCTGACATACACTGCCCAGCTGTCCCTGCGGAAACACACCACTCTCTCCATCCGCAAAAAGGCAAGGAGACTCTCTCCGCTGGATGGGTTTACACAGCTGAGCTGCCTAAGAAGAGAATGAGAGCAGAAATGTGCAAGCATTCAGTCATTTAATTTATTGATCTGCCCTTGGTTAGGTCATGAAACAACTTCAGCTTTAAATGTATAAATAAAACAATAGTCAATTGATAGCAAGGAACATGTAAGAAAGAGTCCTGTTCAGAGTGTGGTCTGCTGCAGGTTGAAGCAGTGATGGCAGAGCTGAGCCTGAGCCATGTGGCCCAGAGTGTCATTGGCGGGCGAGTGTTTCCAGGCATTTCGGGGGGCGAGAGGAGGAGAGTGTCCATCGCGAGCCAGCTGTTGCAAGACCCCAGTAAGTGTTACCATGGCACCCTGAGCACGGTGGCCAAACACACACCTACACCCAACCCTGTCAGACAGCAGTGACCAAGCTTGACCTATGACAAGCTGTGGGGCTCTATCTAGTAGTGTGCCCCCATATTTCATGCAGAATCAGAGACAGATGGCCAAGTTGAAAAGTTGAGTGATGACATCGCACGCATAGATAAACTGCAAGAAAACAGGATAATCCCATTAATCTGGGTAATGGAGGTTGAAGAGGGCAGGGTTGTGCACATAAATAAGAATCTGAACCCCCTCTATGCCTTGCTACTGTATTTCAGTTTCTTGCTGTTTGTAGACTCCCACGTGCAGCTTCTAATTAATGCTGATTTTATTTTTCAGAGATGGAATATAACATTTGATGAGACATATCATGCTAGATATTTTAGGTAAAATGAAACTTGTAATTAAGGTTGGTAAAATAATTGATTCCATTTCAATGTGTCAGAGATAAAGTTGCGGAGCCTCTCTTTGCTGGTGTAGTCGCTAGAATAGACTGGGATACAGGGGAGATGTAGGGTATCCAGGAGAGGGGCTGGTAATTTCAGGCTCACAGGTGTCTGGCACGAGCTTGTTTCTGGCTGACCTACCAATTCCAGTTAAATTACGTGTATAAAAGCATGCAGTTGATTGTTCGTTGTTAAACAGGTGTGGCCTTGGTTATTTTCTCTGACAGTGATAAAATTAAGTGAAAAAATTAAGAGTAACAAGGAATTTCAGACACCCGAGAAACTCTACAACTGAACATAAACACCTATCAGGAAAAACAAAATGCTTTATTTGTCATGCATTGTGTGCCAAACCGATTGAAAATTTGCAGCAGTTAGAAGCACTAAAAACAAACTTTTAATGGGTTCTTAAAATCAGCAGACATTCCCAACATTGGAAGGACTTTGTTCATTCATTATCATTTGATTAAATTATTCATTTTATTTCTTTTACCTTATTGTACTCTCACTACTTTCTTGCAATTTCACCATATAAATAATCTATATTGTAAATCATCTTGGATAAGGCCACTCAGCTACAACTAAGTAATAGTTTAAAATGTAGTTAGAAAAAACACCAACTATAAATATAAGATGGGAATCACTAAGCTTGAAGAAACTACTTGCCTAAACGACTTAAATGTTTTTGTTGACGAAACAACTCCATCTTCTAAACAATGCTGGGAACCACTATGAAATGCATATGTACTGTTAATTTATTTTGTACAAATACCAAATTGAAATCAAGGAATTTTATATTAAAATTGTGTAATGCACCAGAAATATTTAATTTAGATTTTACATTTTGTTGTGTGCTGTTTTGATCACTGTGTCACAACAAAGATACAACTACTGTGAAAATAGTCCAGAGGAGAGTGACCAGATACATTTCCGAGTTTAAAGGAGTGTTGTATTCTGACAAGCCAGAAGATCTGCATCTTTATAGTCTCAAACAGATTCAGGTATTCAATATCCTCAAAGACTTTGACAAAGTCAACCCAATAGATACAGTATATTCAGAACCAACAGTGGAAAAGCACACTGATGGATATAAATGAAAACTACAGGATAATGCTTTAAAACTGAGAGAAGGAAGCATCTTTTTATACAAAAGGGTTGAAATCTGCTTCTTTCTAAAAGAGATCCTTGGATTGATTACCTACTTGTTAAATGGACCAGATAGCCTCTTCTTTTTCATGTTATTAGCATGCATTTATTTTCATGATAAAGTTCTTTTGTATAGGCCAACTAACATTGCATGATGTGCATGAAATACTGAGTAGATTTTAAATGGACAGATCAGTAATCTACCTATTTAGAGCTGCTGATTGTTTAGCAATGGTAAATGTGCAGTGAAAGGTGATGGGATTTGTGCCATCAGGATAACATCCAGCACACACATTAAGTGTAGTGTCATTTTGGACTTTGCTACTCAGCATTCAGAGAGGAGTGAAATCAGGCACTCAGTGACAGCCTGCCCAGCCTGGAGAGAGGGACCTCCCTAGTGCCAGTTATCAGAGCTTAGCGCTGCAACTTATTCAGGATTAGATGGTGAATTCTCACCATGCAAATGCCCACAAATAATGATGTGTTCCTGTCTACTGGCTTTCCAATCAAGCAAGAAATTAATTTGATAGACACAATTAATTTCTTTCTTAATTTTCCTTTCCTTACAAAAACATCTATTAATTGTTTTTAATTTTGGAAATATTGACTTGCCAGTATCTCTAATGGGTGGTTTGATTGTCCTTGCAAGAGGAGACAGCTCAGAGCAAAATGAGCCAAATGTAGATTGCAGTTGTCTTACTCAAACTTCTCTCTTATTGAATGTCTAAGACTTCTGGACAGATATGGACAAAGGCACATTAGTATTGTGGCAATGTTTCAGTTAAAGTTTGCCATTTTTTACTTACTACTGGAGGATAGTTCATAAATTCACTAATATCTGGTATCACGAGACATAGCCTTATGCTTGGTATTTAGCCACTGCTGAACTGTGTGCTGTAAATGACCTATTTTGCAGAGATCATTCTGCTGGATGAACCAACCACAGGCCTGGACAGCATGACAGCCAATCAGATAGTAGTATTGCTGAGCGAGCTTGCGAGGAGGGACCGTATTGTCATAGTGACCATTCACCAGCCAAGGTCGGAGCTCTTCAGGGTAGGAAAACTTTATATTACCATCCACAGAGCCAATGAAAAATAAATACAAAAATTACTCTTACCTACCTTCCAGAAGCTGACAAAATGGCTCTCGGTTTTGAAAACTGTTGTGTTACCATCCCCTGTCCCTCAGGTCTTCAGCAGGATAGCCATCATGAGCTGTGGAGAACTGGTGTTCTGTGGGGAGCCAGAGGAGATGGTGCAGTTTTTCAGCAGCTGTGGCTATGATTGTCCGGAGTACTGCAACCCATTTGATCTCTATGGTAGGGTATGAACAGTTAGTTGCTCTTAAGAAACTACTGACATGCTTTTTGGTTCAAGAATGCAAATTACATTTTTCTACTATTAGGGTGGAAAACATTTTAAAAACAAAAATGAGTTCTGCTCTACAGCCAATGGCAAAGTACTGTATGCAGTTTTGTGTGTTGGCTGTCAATATATTTCCACAAGAAACTGTTGGATCTTTCCTTTCTTCTTTTAAAAGCATGTCAAAGCAGAACTATTTCTGAAATTCATCTCACTTCATAATGCTGATTTGCAGTGGATCTCACGTCAGTGGACACAAGGAGCAAAGAGAGAGAGGTCGCGACCTATAACCGCATGCATGTCATCACCTCAGCCTATCAGAGCTCTGAGGTCTACCAGAGGATGCTGGGAAGAATAGAAGAGAGCTCCCAGGTTCATGACAAGACGCCCATTCCTTTTAAGAGTAAAGAGTCTCCCAGCAGTTTCTTCAAACTCTGGGTGCTCCTCAGGTATGTCCAGAGTAATCTGTCTCATTTTATCATTACCTATTAGAAGCAAATCACATTATCGTGTCTCATGCTTCTTTACATTTTGATTCCAAAGTGTTCAAACAGAGATCTTTAACTTATTTGGCGGACAATAAACTTTTAGAGTTCCTTATTACAGTAATGTAATCACAGCCTGGGATGTAAAACTAAAATGAACCAAACAAACTCAGTAGACCGAATGGCTCCTTCTCATGTATAATTCTTGTGTCTCAAAAGAGCAATATTAAGGAAGTGTACAAATTTCAGACCTTTAGCAATCCAAGACTGCAATATGTATTTTTATACCTCAGTTCAATAACTATTTGGGTAAAATTTGAACAGATACACTTCTTCCAGTAAACTTAAACATGCATAATTCTCAAAACCACACTCAGGCCTCTTGTAGGATAAAAGCCCAGGAGGGGTGGTCAAGTTGTAAATAGTCATTTTAATCCCATCTATTGTCCTCTGGTAACAAATCTCTGCTCTAACCTGGGTCTGTGTAGGAGGACGGTAAAGAACCTGTCCCGCGACAGAATTGGCATCCTGATGCGCCTGTCCCAGAATCTCATCTATGGCCTCTTTGTGGCCTTCTTCGTCATGAGGCTGGACGACGACATCACCAAAGGGGCCATCCAGGATCGGATTGGGGTCATATACCAGTCCATGGGGGCCTCGCCCTACACAGGCATGCTGAATGCGGTAGCTTTGTGTAAGTATACAAGCTACAAGTATCCCCATTACCCTTCATTTACATTGTCACATTAAATTTATCCTCTTAACATTTCTTATTTAAAAAAATTTGCCAGGCATGGCAGCGCCGTGTTTAGCATTGCTATCTTTCAGTGTTGGGTGGGACCCTGGGTTCGATTCTGGACCTGAGTTGTTATCCGTGTGGATTTTGTGTGTTCTCCCCATGTTTGCGTTGAGTTTCCTCACACAGTCTAAATGGGACTATGAGTTTCCTCACATAGTCCAAAGATAAATTGGTAAGATAATTGGTTTTAGGGAAAACTGACCTTGGTGTGCATGTGAGTGTGTGCATGATTGTATCAGTGTCTGCTCTGCAATAGACTGGTGTTCTGTCCAGGGTGTATCCTAATTTATGCCCATTGCTTCCAATTACCCTAAATAGATGTTTGAATAATATCAAAAATCAAATGAAGGAAAAGTGTCTGTGAAGTTTTTTCATGTATTATAATGACACCATACAGTTCAGTGTCTAGAAAATGCACTTCGTAAATCACAAACCAGCACCCTTTTCATTTATCAGTAATGAAGGCATTGTAAACTTTTACAAGGTTTACACACTGATCTTTAGATAAGTGCCTAGAATGACATGACACAGAAGGAAAGCATCTGCATTAGGCTAGTAAAACCTGTCCTTGAGCATCTACAGTCTCAATGTCTCTGTCATAAAGTTTGCAAGATATACTGAAGTAAAACTCAGTTCAAAATATTATCCTGTTGCCTTGGTCATGCATTCAAAACAGCTTTTTTTATTTAATTCCAGTTCATGATCAATAGGGGTTTTATGTGAAGAGCCTCTCATGCTTCCCATACATGTTAGCTGCAGAGAACTGGACATGCTGAAATTCTAGTCACCCTCACGGGATCAGAACCACAATAATCCAATAATTACCTGGAATGGCCCAGTTTCTTCAGTGAAGATGTGCTGTTGTGTCAGTTTGCAGATGTTAATATCTCAGCTGCTGTTTTTTTTCTCTGCAGTTCCTGCTCTAAGGGCAATCAGCGACCAGGAAAGCAAAGATGGTCTCTATAAGAAGTGGCAAATGTTCCTGGCCTATATAGTCCACATCCTACCTTTTAGCATTGTTAGTGTGTTCATCTTCTCCTCCTTTTTGTACTGGTAAGCATTGCCTTTTTGCTTTTGAGCTGGGGTATCAGAAACAACTTTTGTAGGCAGAATACCAAAGCAGGTGACAGTCACTCTAAAGTAGAACATCATTTACATTGCTGGTGGCACTCTCTACTTGCAGTTAAAGGGCAGAGCCATTATTCTTCAACGTAAAACAATGTAAATTGCATTTTCACTCTATTTTTAACCTTTCTTTATAGTCAGGATATATACATATATATGAAACTGTGTCTAATAGTCTTCAGAGGATTTGCACTTGCAGTAACCCCAATGTTTACTTACTGTATACCAGGGCTGGCACCTGCTAGTCCCTGATGCCCGGAATTAACTAAATATATAAATTATATCTAATTATTAATCTCACAGAGCCTATAGCTTGGTTTTAGAGCATGTCAGTGTGGCAGGCCTGTCTTCAGTGCAACAGCAGTAACAATGGGCCCACCACTAGAGCTCATTAAAAGGCATCTATTACTATATATGTAAATAGGCTCACTTGGCATCAATTAGGGAATTACATTATTGGTGAAGGGTTAAAACCCACATTCTCAGATTGTTGAAATTAGTGAGGATTGGGTATTTACAGTAAAGGGCTTTCATGGTGGTTGTGTTTAGTAGTAGTTGTGGGCTGTCAAAGTCTGTTTGGGAGCAAGTTTGTAAAACTCTGCAGTAAATCTTCACATACTTATAGTCCTTTTAACATGTTGAGATCCTTGGAGACACCTTGTCTAAGGATGGGATCTGTCACAACCACAAATCTATACACTAGAAGATCTAGGGAAAAAGATGAGTAATTAGTTCAATTTACCCTTCAGCTGAAATCAGAATTCAGAAGTGGCTGTGATCTCTTTGGCTAGCCTTGATGCGATGCAGTGCAGTGCAGTACAGTTCAGCAGTGTGTGTGCTCTCCCTGGCAGGGCAGTTGGGATGTTCCCAGAGGTGACGCGCTTCCTGTGTTTCTCGGCAGTCATCCTGGTGCCACACATTGTGGGTGAGCTGCTGACACTGGTCCTCCTGGGTGTGGTTCAGAATCCCAACATTGTCAACAGTGGTGTGGCCCTTCTCAATGTGGCTGGCATCCTGGTGGGCTCAGGCTTCCTCAGGTGGGCTTTTGGCAGCAACTGCCTGAGTAGGGCAACCTTTCGGTCCTGGTGGATAATCAGTTTACATTAGCCTCCCTACCCTGTGTCTCCTGAATTATTTAGGCTACATCTTTTTCTTTACACTCACTACGTCAGTTGATTCCTAATTTATTCTAATGTCACTTGTAAGAAAAAAAACAGCAGCTTAAATCTTTTTACTTGGAAAACTTTACTATTGTAACAGATACTATAGTTGCCAAGTAGGTGGCATCAAGACACTAGCAGCACTACAGGTGGACAGCCTCTGGATTCAGCAGAGTTCTTCTGAATAATGTTTATCACTGACACTTTTTGCACCATATTACTGCTTCACAGTGACCATCTGTTGTGTGTAGTTGACTCTTAACAGTAGAAACCACTTAGTGTTAGCAATTCAATCTCTTTTGTTTCTACATGGTTTTATAAGACCTAGCCATTCACCATTTGGGTAATCAATTCATACCGTACTTTCCCACAGTTGAGGTCTGGAGGCAATTATGCATTTTCAACAGAATTAAATCATTATAAACTCACAGCAGGTGGAATGAGTCATATTCTGGTGTGTTAATGACTATGAGTATTAATCACAAGAACAGATTCTTTCACAGTAAAGCCTTTGTACTATATGGACAAGACCTTAATATATTGGTGACGACAAATGAAATGTCATTATTTTAGTCCCACATCCTTATGGTTATCATGGATTCAGGGTTCTGCTTGAACTAGTTTTATGGCTTTTCCATAGACAACATTTTCTTGTCTTCTAAAGGAGTTCCCAGGAGATGCCTGAAATCTTCCAGTGGCTCAGTTACCTCACCTTTCAGAAGTATGGCTGTGAACTGCTGATTGTTACCGAATTTTATGGCTCAAACTTTACTTGTGGTATGTGATGCTTTCAAAATAAGCTCAACCATTGAACAAAGAGAAATTAAATGAAGTCCATATTGATATATTATTGCATAATGATTATATACTGTATACCATGAACAAGAAGACTCTTAGGTTATAACAAAAAACAAGTACAAACGTTGTTGCAATGTAACTGACTATCCTTATCCTGTCAAAGCTGAGTAGATTGTTCTAGCTATTGTTTTAAACACCCATGAAACTCCATAATTTGCACCCTGTGTTTGTAGGGGGATCTGTAAACACCACACTCAGCAATCCAAAATCCTGTGTAATAAGTGATGGATCCCAGATCATTGAAAGAGGCTACACAGGAGCACTTTCTCGTTACACACTGGATTTCCTGATGCTCTACGCTTTCATCCCGGCCCTCATCCTCCTGGGAGTCATAAGTTTCAAGATCCGTGATCGCATTGTCCAGCGCTAACAGCTGAATTCACCGAAGGGTTACACACTTGCACACAATGTGCTACGTTTATTGTCCACTGGGAGAAAAGTATGTGGGGATTTTATTCACAAAATTTGCACTGTAAGACAACTAAGATATATTTACTGCAGTTAAAATACAAAAATCTAGTCTATTTCTTTGTCCTCCGACATTGATTCTTGTTTGTACAGTATTTAGTCAAATATTTTAGCTCTTCACTGACAAAGTAACAGACATTCATGAGTTTTGCTGTGCTCCACTATTTTGTTGAGAAGGGGGAATTTTAACTCCTTCGAGAATCCAGCTCCAGTCCTCTCCAGGACTGTGAAGCATTTTTCTTGTACTGTTCCAACTCCTTTAAAGAAAGAAACAAAAACCCAGTAAAAAACAAGAAGGTGTTATAGAACATTATTGACACTTTTCATTTGAATACAAGACTGGACATGCAGATGAGTGGAAGAGTTACATACAATTATCAACATTTGGTTTCTGACAGTTATTATTAAGGAGCAGTTAGATGATTATCATAGGTAAACAGGTACATATTTAAAAACACCATAAGTAAATTAAAAAAAGAATTATACCATTTATAATATACAACTCATTGGTACATCTATAGTGAAGTTATAATTTACAGAACAAACTGGACTAACTGTGTATACTATAAACACCATGACATCTCAAGGGTTTTGGTTTTATTTAGTAAAATATGATAATGGCAGCTACTCATGATGTGGAAGATCCAAGTCCAGTAGGCTAGAGGTGTCAATTAAAACAAAAGAATTATGAGGAAGGTTACTGGAGGTCATCTTCTTTTGTGCTAGACAGGAAAGACTCACACTTTACTCCACATATGAGCTTATCTTTTTATAAGGTCATGAATGCTATTCTAGAAAAGAGGTTACTAGAGGGTAGCTTTTATCTACAAGCAACACAATTGTCTCCTGTGTAAAAAAAATCCAGAGAATAGAAGTTGCCTCTCACAGTCAAGTGCACTTTGATATAGCACTATTAGGCACACTGAGCATCACAAATACTATGTGTGCTTTACATATTCCAACCTCCAATCTGTGCTAGTCTCCTGCACAAAACCCATTTTTATTTGTGTTCTGTGTCTTTGCTCCTTCAATAATTCTTAGTGTAAATACATGATTACTAATACATCGATATTATTATCCCTGTTTAAGAAATGTATTGATGGCCTCAGGAACTCTTGTGATTTCTGATTTTCAATATTAATATTAATAATATTTTAATCCCTTTAATTAAGGGTAGTAAGACCTTTCAGTTTTTAGCTTGGACGAAGTTGGAAAAAACTGAGAAATCAGTGTTATTAACTTGAGTACCAAATGCTATTTTTTAGTATTTATAGTATTTCTGGCATTTAGTTCTTATCCAGCACAACATACAATATACTGTATACTGTATATAATTTTAATTATTTATTACTATAAACCAATAATGCAAATGCCCTATATGAATTCTGTTTCCGGTGAAAAAGTACATTTAGAAAATTACGTTGTCAACTGGTAAATTAAAACCATAAAATTTCCTTATAGTGTCAGAGATACTGAAGGTTTTATAGTACTCATTTAGTTAAGCTCCAAGTCACTAAATATCTCAAACTTAAATGTGCAGAATATTTATGGGAGGGTTTAATACACGCCCATAGTTTTCATCTGTTTCTATATATAACAAGACAAGTAATCTATTAAAACATACTGAAAGTCATTTTAGAATTTTTTTTCCCAATGTATACTTGCTCCCTATTAAGTTTTTATGATGAGGAATAATGTGAATTTACATCAAGTAAATAGGAACTGGAGAGCTGACATACTTCGAGATGAGTTTCCAATTACAGAGTATTGTAAGGAATGAGGAAGTGACTGAATCCAGAATTTAAAACTGCAGTGTCTACATGCCATATTCTGCTTTAGAAAGAGACTGACACTGACTGATAATCATGAACAATTCATACTGTACTTATGTTTACATCAGCACATAACTCTTCCATCCATACAGCACCAAATTGTGGAGTATCTTAAAAATGGCAAAAGTACAGTCAATATGTTATCTGCTCAACAGAAACAGAAGCAGTCTATCGCAGTGAGACAAATACTTATTATTGTGGTGGGGATAATGTATTACTACAACAAAATTATAATCAAATTACACACAATTTTTAAAAAAAATCAAGTATACCTGGTCTTTTTGTGCTCTCATAGAATCAACCTCAGGTTCTGTATATTGAGGATCTTTCGCTGGGTCTTTGATGTCTTTTGGATTGTTGGTACTCTGCAAAATTAATTTGAGGGTTCTAATCATTGGCTTAAACGTATGGCTTGGATCTTTATTAGCATTCACTCTGAAGAAAGCAGTAAACTGATATTGAAAGTACCAATGAATGATTTAGCTACTGTTATTTCTTACAATCCACAGAACATACTAGGACACAGCATGCAGAAATAAGTCAGGCAAGAAAGAAGCATTGAGGGTATTCTCATTTTTTCAGTTTCATTTTAACAAATGGCATTTGACCTCAGTTATTTTCTACTTTTCTTGGGAAATAGTCAAACATTATAAGCATTTATCATATTCACTGAAACAAAAGCAGTGCACAAAATGCACAAAAGATACATACTGTACAGTATTTTACATTTTGCTTACAGATATAGTGAATTTATCTATTGTCCTTTTTTCTAACTGTATCGTTTTTTTTAATAGTTTGCATTTACCATCTAAATCTTATCATTAAACTCTTTCAGATTTTTATTTAGTCTCAAAGTTCTAAGATGGTACATTTTTTCAACTCCTGTCTTAGGTACAGTAAATGGATGAAAGGTAACTGATCAAAGGTTGTGTTTTCATACTAATTAAGCTTCTAGATATCAGTAATTTCTGGAAGTATTAACATAAATGGCAATATGTATTGAACACTGATTCGGGTTAGACTGATATATTTTCCTTTATCTTGGATCTAGAATGTAACGTTGGTGATTCTAAATACTCAACTTTTCTCATGCATCTAGATTTTACACAACCATCTCACTGGGCATATACATAGTGTTATTCAAGATGTGAGGAAATGCAAGAAGAGCAGAAGATACATCCATGCCCAATCTGAGTATTTCAGATCGCCCCATACAATCACTGGCATGACTGAAGGCAGGCAGCCCGTGTGTGAGAGAAGTTGCCTGGAAAATGAAATGTTACGTTTCGACAATCATAAAACCAGTGCAGAGAAACCAGCTCCGAGAGAGGGGCAGGTCACATTCTGGATATTTAATCAAAATTCAAGATTTTGTATGATGATGAATGTTTTCATAACAATATGATTTTTCATCTGCAGCAGAGCACTAGATAGTACTTGTAACAGAAATTTCAAACTTTCCATTTCGTCTTCCTGACCCTCTACTTCCTGCTGATATAAGCGGACTGTAACACAGTGTCACACTGTTCCAGCTGTGTAAATTTGGTTACAGAGTACAAACTCAAACAGCTGCCCATACCTCTGGGGGAAAGAGTCTCTCGTACACCTTCTTCCAGAGGTCTAAGGGATTTTTAGCATGCAGTGTTCCAATGTCAAAATCTGTTGTTGGTGGAGAACCTTGAGAACAGTAAAATAACAGTATATTTATAAGCACAGCATAATTAGTATGTGTCTTCATATATTAATTTTTTAAAATGTCCCAGGAAAATGTTATATTAATTAATTAACTGTTTTGCCAACATCACATGATAATTGAGACCTACTGTATAAACCAAGAAGGATTGTGATCCCAGAGGACAATACCTTAAATTCCGTTTTAATCTCTTTATTTTCAGTTTTCACAAAACCCCACGGAGACGTACTAATATCTAAGAACCGAGTCATTCTTCAGAAGAAGAACCTGATTTTTACATTTTGAGTATTTTAAAATTTCATATCTATCACATTTTAATCCAGTCAAACAGTGATTAATTTTGTAAGTAATTAAAATGTTCATTGAAATAAACATGGATGCTTGAAACACAAATGTGAAATTAAAAAATTAGCATATGAAGAGAATAAAATATATCACAATTTCTTTGAAAGCACATCTGAGGGATACATTTATTTAATGTAGAAGCATAAGGTCAAGCAATGTACTATTTCACTCAGGTATGTATTTCTACATAAATTTAACAACTGTTTTTTATTGATCACATCTTATTTGATGAAATGTCTCTTAACTCTGTATATACAGTTGAACAGGAATATTTTTTAATCTAAAACAGTTTCTATAGATGCATGTTTACTACACACAGAAGCAAAAAGCTCACCAATCTGACTAAGAGAATCCATGCCAGCTGGGATTATTAGAGGCTTATTGTGGTCTGTTGAGACAACTTTCCTGTAAAGACATGAGAATAGTTTGCAATATTACCGAGGCATACAAAACAGTCAAGATGCATCCTTATTACAACACACACTGTGAGAGATCCAGCAGGTTGTTTTCAGGACATGATTGACAAAAACAATTTGTGATACAAATTGTGATTATTTTTCAAATTTGCTCACCCTCTTTCTGTTCCAAATGCCAGGTGATTAACAAAACTTCTTGTCCTTGACATCAGACTTTCAGATTTACTGCTAGTAAACTGTAAATGAAGGAAACAGAAGCCACGTTACTCTCCTCATCCACAGATACATACAGAATACACACCTGTTCTTCTAAAGAAATAAGCAAATAGGAGAATTCACTGGTAGAATAATAAAATATTCCCCAAAAACCTTTTGACATAGGCTCAATCTATGTGCCTAAACATTCTGAAAACAGGGTGAATTATAATAATTTAATATTTTACTAACATCACATTAAGACCTAGCCAACTAAGGTATGATATATTTAACATATAATGGCATAAGGGATGACCTTCTACCTTTGGAGATAAAATTACTTTTTCATCTGGTGCACATGCATATTAGTGACGATACTAAAATGGCTTCTATATTGTTATCTACAGTTATATCTCAGTAAGAAAGATATCACAAGAACGTTTTCTTACGATTAAAGAAGCTCCATAATAATGAGCAACAAATCGCAGACTCTTGCAAATCGTCTTCCTTTTCTCTGAGTCAAAGTCCTTCGCCAGAGAAAAAAAAACATTATACATGATGTCGTCATGCATAGGAATACTTGTATAGAATCGAAGAATCAAACAGAAAGGAAGTGCATTACCTGAAAAATATCAAACTTGCTGCCTATTATAAGCAGGGGAACCGGAAATGGGTTAATTAACTCTCGATCCTGTTGAAAAATGCAAGACATTCTTTAGAGATTGCAGAGTATTTTTTTAATGCAGTAAAATATTTTTACTACCTATTGTTATTCCATCAAGAAAACTGAAATGTCAATTTCCTCTTTCAAAGTAGAATGTATCTGTTACAGTTTTACACCGGCAATAACCTCAGAGCCTGACTCACTGGGTGGTCCTTGGGCAATGTTCGTAGGCCTCTCCTGCTAGGATGCCTGCTGTCCTTGGTGTCTCCAGTCTTCAGCAGCTCTGCAGTGACCTTGTCCACGTGATTCCTGGCTGACTGTAGTAGCTGTTCCATTGTCAGCCAGAGTTCACTGGCTTTCGACAGGTCTAGCACCAGAACCACTGACAGAGACCTGTATAAAAGAAACAGCACTTTAATTGCTTTCATAGCACTCAGCCAGACAATGACCAAAAGTGAATGCCCTAAGATTACCTAGGCCAGGATGCAGCTGTGTGATGGACGGGTCATTCTGATGAATTTTTGACACTGGTTAGCAAAATGTTTAATTTTTAACCTTTTAAACAATAAACAAACGGATTTTGTTAAAATTTTGGAAAATACAGACAGCTCAGAGTAACTTTATTTTTTCTCCTCAAAGTATGTACTTTGATGTCTTTAGCAATTTAGCATTTTAAGATCACTTTTAATTAGGTATGGTAATGCACTGAAATGAGATTATGCAAAAAGTGTTTCTCAAAAGCATTAGATAGGGAAGCATTCACTGTACAAGACCACAAATGGTTTCCAGTGTGATCTGAACCATATTTCTGTAAAGACCTTGATAAATAATCCAACATATCACTTACCTGACAGTGTCTGCTGTTACTGGAATTTGAATGAGATCTGATAGCGAGGTACCACCACCTAACTCCCAAAAGTGAGCAATGTCTTTTGGCTATGAGAAAAAAGCATATTGGTGGACATCAAAAACAATAACTCCACACATTTTTCTATTACCATATATTACATATTATCCACATACACTGAATACGGTCACTGAAATTGTTATGAAACAGAACTACTCTATGTACAAATCATATTAAAATGTGTGTGTCATTTAGATAATTTTCTGCAGCAATCTAGGGGTAATCTGTTTTACATACTGTGTTATGCCCACGGGATCTCCTTCCAAATGTGTACTCCAAAGCCAGAGTTGGTTTGGGCGGTTCATCCCTATTACAGAGAAATCCAATATTAATCTCTTCTTGAAGAATTAAGATATATTTTTAGTTGTAAATGTATTATTTTAAAATCAGTACTCACCTGTCAAGACACCTAAGAATAATCGTTGTTTTCCCCTAAAATGCACAAGACAAAAAAAAAGACAAAACAAGCATCTCAATCGTATTATTGTCAGAGGGCTGAGGAACAGTAAATCCTCAAGTGGCCAGCAGAGGGCAGACCTGCTCAATACAAACAGCACTGTACAGCAAATCTGTCAAACGGCCAGCTAAACACACTTCTCTGTGGGAATAAAGTTAAATGTAATACAAATAATTTTCTTTTTTTCTGTCTTTGACAGGTGTTTGACATTTCTCAAATTCAACCTTTCTGTTGCCTACATAAAGTGTTACTGCCTTTAAAACGTACAGATTTCATAACAGACTTCATAACAATGGTGTTTCAGCCCTTATCAAGCATACACAAGTAAACTCCCTGTACAATGTTCATATATATTGTATTGTACAGAGTAACAAAAAAATGTTATTATAGATTTAGCCTGGGAGTACATTGCACATTGAGCTGCAGCAGGTTTGCTCTTTATTCCCTATGAACTGGACTGTCAGCACCAGTATGAATAATTCTTTTCACTTATATAGCACTTTTCTGGACACTCCACTCAAAGCACTTTAGAGGTAATGGGGACTCCCCTCCACCACCACCAATGTGCAGCCCCACCTGGATGATGCGACGGCAGCCATAGTGCGCCAGAACACTCACCACTCAGTGGGGAGGAGAGCAGAGTGATGAAGCCAGTTCAGAGATGGGGATTATTAGGAGGCCATGATTGGTAAAGGCCAAGGGGAAATCTGGCCATGCTGGCCATAGGATGTATGGTAAGTGAGAAGGGGCACTACCACAGGTTAATGGCGGAGTACTCACCCCAGCCTTGCTTCCCATGAAGAACAACGCTCTCTCCCCCAGTTCTGTCAGGTCTCCCCCCTCTCCTTCCTCCTCACCCTCTCTGCTCTCTCGGCTGCGCTCCTCCGCCAAAGCCAAATCCCACAGGGTGTCACTGCAACCAAGGAGGGAGACAAGAGTGCAGTTCCACAGTTCACAAAGCGCCAGCGGACCCAACACATGAAAACACAATGATGGTGAGTAGCGCAGGAATGTGCACTTTCCTAAGGGTCGTTATAATCCGGGTGTGAGGAGGGTTCACCGCCTCTTTTATCTTCAACAGAGCATAAAACATCTCCCCACGAACAGGCATTTTATTGTAACTTAATTTAAAAGCCTTTACAAAGTGATTCACTCATTTGTACAGAGTAATGTAAAGGATAATTATTTATACTTAATATATACATATATATAAACTCATGGCTACTCATGGCTCATGGTTTTTATATAAACCCAAGGTATGGTGAACTTTCGTATATCTTGTGTTTAAAGCACTTCACACCAGATGCAATGCAGATAACCAAATGTATGTACCTCGACTTCATGTGCAAACAAACTTAAAATCCTTTTAGTTCACTGGTAACTAACTAACGCAGTTTATTGCTAAACTAATTTTGTTTTGCTTTAATAGCACATCATTACACGGATTTAAACGCTGGAATGGAGTTTACACGGACGACACTGGCATTATTAAGTACTGTTAACAGTACAGTAGCGCTAGAGTATAACTCGAGAAGAGAAAAAGAAAAGTGATTTACCTCGTCTTTGGCATGTTTACAATATTATTTCGCATTCGACGCAAACGGTGATTTTTTTAAAATCAGCTAATAACTCAGAAATGTTATTAACGTTTCAAATCCAGTATTTTGAGAAAGAAGGAGTATAAACGTTGCGATGGGAAACGGCGCAGATTCTCTGACGTAACACATGAGACGTACTGTACGTCTTCTACAGTGCTTGTGGGAATTGTAGTATTCATGTCAAGTTCAATTTAAAAATTGGAAGTCGGTGCAGTCGATACAATTGAAGAGGTTTACCGTGTGCTCTATTTTCCCGAGGTACTGAAGCCCATATAATTAATATTATATCATTATTAATTAATTATATTGTAGGATTACAAGTATTAACATAAAAAAATCGTTCTAAAGGTCAAGGCCATATTCCTGCCAAATGAAGGTAGGCAGTCCTTTTTTTCCAGTATTAAAATGCGTGTTGTTAAAAAGAATAGAAACATATAAAAGGGTAACTTGAAGCTAACAAGTAAATCTCAATGTATGCAACAAATGAATACAAAATTTTAGGAAGAACATATTGTTCAAATCCGGAATGGAATTTACTGCAGTTAATTCCCCTTGTCTTTTGACAGGTGCTATGGGATTAGGGGACCTTTAATGATCGAGTATCATTAATTTAACATCTCATCCAAAGGACAGCAAAGTGTCTACAGTCAACATACTTGAGCATAGGGTTGGAAAGTCAGGTCAACGGGAAGAGTGCTGCCTACTGGTCCGCCAACACCACTTACAGCAGCAGCCATATCGTCATTAGAGATTTGAGGTCTGTATTTGGTTGCACTTTTACAGACTGATGCCGGTTGTTTATTCAGTCTTGAATTGAGCCCATGTATTTTTTGTCCTTTGCTAGTTCTACAGTAATTGCTATTTCTCTTATTTCGGCATTGTCTGAAAGCAGTGTACCATCCATCCATTTTCTATATCTTTTTCTTCTGAGTCAATCCTGGCAATTCAACAGGCGAAAGGCCAGGATGTGACACAGCACGCTCACCAGCACCAGTTTTCCCAGAGGCCAATTAACCTCCCAGTATGTGTTTGGACTGTAGGAAGAAATGGGAGCACGCAGAGGAAACCCACATGAACACGGGGAGAACATACAGTACATACATACATGAAGACAATTTTGTCAAATTCAAAGATCATTCCATTTCTTTGTACAATGAAACTAGCAAAATAAAGAGAAGCCTATAGTGAGTTTATGTGAAAACCAACACGTAATGCTTACAGATTAAAGGTGTTTTTATTGAACATGTTAAATACAGTACCTCTGTGAAAATCAGAATATGAATTTCCAAAACAAATATTCTGTTATAATATCAAAATAAATATATAAAATCATCAATAAAATATTCATTTTATATAAGCATTCACACATTTTGTTTTTTAAGATAAATACATAAAAGAGAGTGATACTGTAAAGCTACTGTAGGTACAAGTCTATCAAGTTACCAAACTCACAATTACCACTTAAATATACTGTTGCATACACCAGAGTGTTTTCAAACTAATAGTTATATCACAGTGCAGTAGGTCAGCTGTAGAAAGGGATGCAGTTGCAGCTGACATACCACTGGGACCACAACATAGCATTTAATACTTGTAAATGGCCACACTAGAAGTGAATAAGTCAATTTTTGGTTCATTGATAAAAAGAGGTTAGAATTCCATACAGTATTTTCAATGGGGGCAATTAAGCTTTTCATTCGGTATATAAAGGGCATGCACAAGGCTAGGGGTATTTGATGTTTGCTAGAGCTTACTTTGTGTTTGTTGGAGTATGTTTGCAGGCATTACTTAATGTTGCTATTATGCTTTTCAGTGAAAAAGAGAAATATTAGGGTAGAATTTCAATACCAGAGTGCTCCTGGATTTCAGCACTAGCTTGTAACAGTCCCTTACCGTACTAGAATTGTCCCAAAGTCTGCATGCAGAGAAACTTAAAAAATGGCTAAATCACCTCTACTGTGGCTATTTACGCATGTCAGAGGCTGTGTAGCAGCCTGTAGTGGCAAGTCTGCTGCAATTACAACCCTTTCTACAGCTGGTCTGAAACATGTAGACAGCAAGTAATCAAAATGCAGAGCCATAAAATTTTCTATAGGATAAAGGGACAAAGGCACAAAGTAAGCTGGGAAAACTTAAAAATACAATAAAACTACAAAAAAGTGCCCTAAATTGTCAATAATAAAAAAGCACCTATTATAGTTTTGAACCAAAAGAAAGCAGACCAACTGAGAATACCAGCAGTTAGACAATGGAGAGAAGGGTGGGGGAAATAACTACTGTATACTGGAGTTATTTTCCAGTTTCCGGGTCATTACTGTCATTATGGGTCATTACAGCTGTTTTACAGCAGAGTAACAGCAAGCTCAAAATTTCTTCTTCACATAGATTCTACTACATACAGTATTTTAATCAAATGTGCATTATTATTTTTACATCTATTATTACATTTATACATGTAAATTTGGAACAGGCAAGTGTTAACACTGCCCACAACAGTTAACTGTGTTCTCAGTTTTTCTCATTGTGAATCCTTTGGCTCAACTCCATTTACATTGAAAACTGTTTTCACTGAAACACACTGAAACACACTGAAACTCTTTGGGAGAAGCAGCACCTTTCACCTCTTTTAGCTTCATCTCCTGTGCAGGACCTGTAAAAACTTAAATAACATTTAGCACCGGATTTTACCATTGTTAATATGTTTAAAAATAAGCAATTACAAAATTATTATCCTGTGCATGGTAGAATGCTGGCTGAGACATTTTCTCAGATTTTATTTTTTTGTTTAAATCTGGTCAGTGTAACCAAATTAAATAAAAATAGTAGTGTTGGGTGGCTATGGCTGAGGGAAAGATTATGTGGCTTCTGTGCTGCTCCACTAGTGTGTGTGAAGGCTTCTGCAGAGCTGGGAGCAGTGGGAGTGTCACAGAAGAGTGGGGCCCTTGCTGGGTCTGCTGGAGGTGAGCTGGGGTTGGCTGCACAGCTCTTTGTTCCTGAGTCCAGTTGGCTGAGCAGAGAGAAGGGCTGGAGCAGAGAGGTGGTGGGCAGCGGTTTTCTGCTGATGGACACTGTTGATGTAGTTGGCAATGAGCAGAGTCATCTCAAGGATCTGAGAACGCAAAACAACACGTTCAGGCATCACAATACAGCAACTTGCAGGGCTCAGGGTGCTTCCCCTGGAGGCAATTAAGCATCAGTTCAACTCTGTGAAATCAAAATCATGCTATTAGATCATAGGCTTACATGCAATTCTCCATCTGGAGTGTATGCTAGAGCACCAGATCATCTGCAGAGCTCCATGAAATAAGGATTTTCCACATTCATATTAAATATGACAAATTTAAAGATGGCAGATGCATCTGATATTTAAGAGTTAGTTTGGTTTTAATTGAAGCTATGCGGTTGTGCACACAGAATTGTGCTTTGATTGACACGACAAGCTACTGCACATTCCCCCAGTTTGACTTGACTGACCTTGGGTTTATCCATGGCGAAGAGATGCTTTTCGGTGGGTTTGTCCTTGGCAGGGCTGTTCCCAATGCTCTGGCCCACCACCAACATGAAGTCATCTTTGCAGCCCCCAAAGGTCATCAGATTTCTGTGCATATAGGAGACCAGCAGCCTCTGGATAAAGCAGAGACAAGAGCATGTCAGCTGTGCAGAGAGACTTCTGGGATATTCTGAACAGCATCCCTGGAATTTATTTCATTACAGTGGGTTCAGGCTTTCCAGAAGTGTTTCTTTGGTGTGCCCTGGTATGACTATGTACAGTATGTCCTTTAGAAGCAGTAGTAAGTCCCAAACAAGCATAGATACATATCTGAAAGGATGATTTACACAGCGCCCAAGCCTAAACATACATCACAAATAATGTACACATTTCGGCACATTTTTTACCATTTGTGAGCAATCAAAAAATATTTGTGGTATTTTGGCAGATTTGATGTACAGCAACTCAAGTGCAACACTGTTTCTCAGTATTTGTGCAGAGCCTCCTACCATGGAGCTGTATTCCAGCACGCTGATCCCATCCTCATGCACTGCCAGCCACACAGGAGCATCCTGCACTGGGGAGGGAGTGATGGGCTACAGAAAGACAGGCTGTGCATCAGTGATGAATCAGAATTGCAGATTATAATGACCTCTTCTGGTTGAGCTTTGGTGTGTATAATTTCTAACGGCTTGATCGGCACAGTCTTAGGTGGTTCCTGAGATGTTAGGAGGAAATCTAACCATCTCAGGTGTTTATCTCAGTGGTAACCTGCACCCAAACAGGACAGAAGAGAAGCAGGGTTTTTTGATGTGACTGGGAAGGTGACCTCTTCCAAGCCCACCTTGGCTGCAAACAGCTTGGCTCCAAAGAAGGGCCACTTCCTCGCCACAGTCAGGTAGATACGGATGCAGTCAGCAGAGCTACGGCCCCTCAGAGACCCCCATCTAGCTGAAAGACACTGCCGCAACTGTCTAGAGAGGAAAACAGAGGTTATGAAACATGAGCTACCCGAGTGTAACAGTTGTCACCAGAAAGAGACAGAAGGAAAAGAAGTCAAGGCCCTCGTTGACAGCATAAAGTGATTTGATCCACATTCTCATAAAGAGGCTCTGCAGGTCAGGTTCCAGATCTACCCCAGCCTATTTTTGCAATTTCAGAAAAGCTAGAATTTGGATATCTCTCTTTTAAAACGTTTCAAGCAAAGAAAGTACAGTGAAGTCGTGATAAAGGCTTGTAAGACACCGTGAGTGTTTAGAACATAACATAACATCACTTTATTAACCCTATACAAATTCTTGCATTAGGAATTCGTCTTTTCGCATACCCCAGCTTGCTCTCCATGAGACACACAGATGGAGAGAAAAGCTTGGGGTCAGAGCTCAGGGTCAGCCATTGTACAGTACCCCTGGAGCAGTTGGGGTTAAGGGCCTTGCTCAGGGGCCCAACAGAGTAGGATTCCTCTGCCGGCTGTGGGATTTGAACCAGCAACCTTCCAGCCACAGGTGCAGATCCTTAGCCACATGAGGTGCTCCTGCTTTTTACCTCAGCTGTTCCTCAGAGCCGCCCTGCCGATAATGTTTGGGGTAGAATCTCTCCAGGACCTGTTTCAGAGTCTGGTTGGACTTGGATTGAGTCAAGACCTGTCCCGGTGGGGTTGAGGATGGCTGCTCAAAGTCTCCAAACTCCACCTAAGCGAAGAGAAGAAGGAAGGCAGCACTTCCCACCATTTAATAAAGCTTTGAAAGTGAAAGAACTCACCCACAGCTTCAAAAACACGCCTGCAAATATGAACAGTAAACGAAAGAAACAGAATACCAAAAATATTTTAAAAACAGTATCAGCACATTGAGGCAAAACAACGAGGAAAGCCGCTGGTGAACAGCCTAATGAAAAGGTTAACATAAAATAGAAAATAACCACACAAATGGCGTGGCTGCTGGAGCATGCTATTTTCTTTAAAAAAGAAAGACTTAAAAAAGACGGTTTCCTCCCTGGAGCCCTGAAGGGTGTGATAGCTAAGACTGGCCAAGTTAGCTGGTACCTGCGCCAGCAGGGCTGCCATTTCCAGAGCCAGGTCCTTGTTGACGGGGAACTGCCCGCCCACAATCTCCTCGTTAGTCTGGTAGGCCAGGAGCAGCCGCTCGCGCTCTGTCTCCCCTCGGGCCTGCAGGGAGAAGTACAGCCTGCGGGGACAGAACAGGAGACGGTGACCACGGGAATGCTGGGAGCAGCTTCGGCACACCTGCTGTACAGGAGCTTTCATTCAAAACCCTAGATCCTTAGTCAGGGAATTCCCCGTCTCTGGGACTCTAGCTCTGGTGCGATAGCCCTCAGAATTGGAACATAAAGAAAAACTGTTATGCTCCTGTCACTTTTTTCCCCAAAGTCGATTTAGAATTTATGGTACAGCTACTGGTGCAGCTTAAAAAATGCTTTAAAAGACTTTCTCATTGGCCTTGTGTTGCCACCTTTGTTGCCAAATGTGCTTATTTTGTTGTTTGTTTTGTACATCTCCTTTAAACACTTAAAGTCCTTTAAAGTCCAGAATGGCCAATTTGGATCACTGACAAGGCTGTAACTGTGTAGTTCTAGACCCCTTCTATTATTTCTACGTCTAGTTGCCAATGTACTGTCTACATGCTAGAGAGTGACGACTGGACATTTGTGTGAGTTGTTTTAACAGAACAGCCACAGGATGGCGTCTTGATGAAACCTGACCTCTTTTTATAGGTGAGCTTCACAGTCCTTGCATTCTCTGACTTCCCTGGGTGCTGCTCTTTGGATGCCTGCTCCCATTTGGAAATGATATCACAGATCTGCGGGGAGCAACATCATACACACACCTCAATAATAACAGCAAAGCAGAAGCGTGTCTTCTGTAATCTTAAACATCGACAATATTCGTGTCATTTTTCCACTGAGATGTATTGCGTAAATACAGTAGATAGAGCAATTTTACAAGGAAATTTGTTATTTTTCTACATAAAGCATATTCAAGAAAAATACATTCATTCAATTTCTGGCAATTTTTTAACAAACCTTTATCCATGAGACTTATAAAGTCTTGTGGGTACGATGCATATACCATGCAGACAAAATCAATGCTCCAGTTTTTCAATGGGATGTTTGTGCCCATGGAATAAATATCAGGTACCTAATTTGATACACAAGTCTAAACTAATATGTACACACCAGTGGTCTTCATGGGTCCTTTGGGTACTGAATAGCTGATACCTTTTTTAAAGGACTTTAAGATACTAGTGTCAGATGTGGCAATTTCTTCAAAGGGATTTGGACATTTTCTCAGATTTTATTTGTAACAGAGGGCCATATATCAGCATTATGCAGACACGCAGAGCTTTTCTCTCCTGTTGCTTGTTGCTCTCACAATGCTTTACTCCTAGCAACACGCCCTGTCAACAATCTGTATCCAGGGGAAACAGCAGTTAGATGTTCATAAAATGCTGTGTAGTCACAGTTGCATAAGTGGTTATATTAATATTATTCAACTCTGCAAAATTGGTTAGTTCTTTCAGTTGTAATAACATAAAAAGCAATGTAAATATTTATTTACTTAAGGCATCTAGCTAAAGTTATGTTAGTGGAAAATAGTTGTGACACTAAGTGAATAAGAAAGAACTCCAGTTTTTAATGTTTTTGTTGTGTTTCATTTTAACATGTTTTACTTCTGTTTTTGGAGATTCTAGATCAGATCAGGTTTTGTTATTTTGGACCTGGGAAGATGTCTAGGACAGGAGAGTTAGTGTCTGCTCCTTTTTGGGCATCATGTTGCATACCTACAGTATATCCCCTTTCTCTCAGGGTTGCTGATTTTAGATGACAGGACTGGGAGACCTGTACTGGGAGTTTAAGAAGCAAAGGAGTTGTGCCTGGCACTGACCTTGATGTTGCCTTGCAGGCTGTGCTCCAGATCTTTCCCCGAGGGATCGTCAGTATACAGGGCGAATCCTGACTGCGTCGGCTTCCGCATTCCTGTGTCCTGGTTCAGCTGAGCCAGGAACTCATCTACCATGGTTGAGGCATCAAAGCCTACTACCTGGAACATCCCAGAACCCCACAGTTACTACAGAAACCTTTGACACACAGGTCTGCTGCTTTAAGAACCAACATCAGCATCAGTACTTTATCCCATGTCTTGATAAGAACTCATCCATCCCTATGCCTGTTTTCAGTGAATTGTTTCTGGTGAGGGACATTGCAAGCTAGAACCTATCCTTCAAGCTCAGGGCGCATGGCAGGGTTGGCTGTTTTCTCCCATTGGTGGGATTCCATTTCAGGGCCATAGAAAAGGATGTGATTTAAGAATAGCCAAACAAACCTCTGGGAGGTGGGAGAAAACCAGCAAAATCCTATGTGCCCAAGGCCTTAATCGAACCAGGGTCCAGCAGTCATCACAATACTAAATACCAAACCAACTTGCTACCTCACCGTGAAAACAGAAGGACACAGGAAAACCAGCCCTCTCCAAACTGAAGCCCACAGAACACACTCAACACTGGACTCTGAAACACTGCAAAATGCATTCTCCCCATTTGTGTTTGTTTTTCATGTATATGTTTGTGCACATGTAGCTGTGCGCAGGGTACCTGGTAGGTGCCATTCAGAAAGTGCACGGGGATGCTAAAGGGAAGGGAATGGTGGTAAGGGTTTCTCAGCAGGATAGACAGGATCTCCATTCGGGATGGCCGGACTTCCCGCTGCCCTTTCTGCTGTGTGCGCTCCACACTGCGCTGACAGTATATGGCGTACTTCCCGATCTCGGTCCTGAAACCACACAGTGCAGCACCGGTCACCGGGTTTATTATTAATCTTGAACTGGACTGCACACACCGTGGTTGCACAGGAAATGCACGTTTTTACCCGGTTTGGTCAAAGCATTCCTCACCTCGAGTCACTGTACTTCTTCAGGTGGAGCTGCAGGAGCCAGAAGAAGGGATGTTGAGGGAGGAAGAGGCCAACACATAGAGCCAGAAGCTGCCAGCCCTGCACACAAACAGACCTTCAGTGTCAGAGTTAATCCTCAATCTCATCAACTAGCTATAAACTCATACTGGTGTGGCAAATATTCCTCAACACAGCCATTGATAGCACTTGGTGAAAATTTGCTTATGGAGACATATGGATCAGCAAACTAACATGCATCCTACTTCTACAATTCTGAGGTCTAAAAAGATCTTTGTCTGCCAGGGAGCAGTATAGGGTTGTGCATTGTGACCTGCAGCGGCCCTGCCTGGCCCTGGGGCTGCCTCCTCCTAGTCTGTTTCACCAATTGGCAGTAGATCTCATTCTGCAGCTCAGGGTGCATCAGGCACATCTGAAGGGCACTCTGGGCCAAAGACACATGATAATCAATGGCCGGGGCATCGATTGCAACATTGATGAACAGCTGGCAAGTCTGCAGTAGAAACACAGGAGAAACCAGTGACGTTAGAACTATAGGACAACTAAAACACAGCCATATTTGTCGAGAGGGAGTGCTCCACACCCTCAGTCCTAACCGTTGTCATAATAATATCATTACAAATCTTGACAATGGGTACATTTTTCCATCTCACTTTATCAAGCAGAGGAGTTTAATGAGGGGCAATGGGAAAAGCTGTAGGCCTGTATATACAGTACACAACACTTTACACTCAATAATTATCAGCATTTAAAATAACTGTTTCATTCAGTGGCCAGTTTTGCTTCATTAATGGATTTGCACTACTATAGACTGTAATACGCTGTTTTGATAAGTGGACCCATATTATAAAAATTACCTTGAAAAGCTTAATGGCCTCTGTCTGCAGTGCCTCAGAGGGCAGGGTTGTGAGGGGTGAGGGGATGCCATCCTTGCTAAAACACAAGGTAGGGTGTCTCCACATCTGAGAGCCTGCACCAGGGAAAGGATATACAGAAAACTACACATTCAATATAACATCTTCTATAGAACACTGCACTGCATTAGAAGCCTTTGCCAAGAACAAAAATAATTTTACAGAAAAGGCTGGGATACTGAAATATCTGAGGTAGCAAAGATACATAGTATCTATCTTAAATTTCAGTATTAGAACTCACTTGGATCTCCGTCCATGTTAAGCAGTTTTCCCACCAGCTGCTCAAACTCAGTGCCTACATCATTCACAGTGCTGCCAGCAGCCACAGTCAAGTGATACAGCCAGGTATCCTGCAGTTAACACAGATCAGAAGACAAGAGCTAATTCCAGCATCAAGAACTCTTGCTGGGTTTCTGAGACAAAAATCCATTACAGACCAGCTATACTGAGTTGTGCACAGGTAACAAATGTGTGGAATGAACCTGGTAAATGACACCTTCTTTGCTTTGATCACCTCATCTATGTGCCACAATCCTTCATAGCATGAGGCAGCTACAGTATGTGTAATTAATGGTTGCTTAATATCACCAGTTATCTGCTGGGATATACTGAGGTCTTCTGTGAGAGTAACCAGCAGACATTTTTTTCTACTTTGTAAAATACATGATCAGGTAAAAGTCTGATAATTGTAGTAGAATTGCCATTTGAATTTCATTCCTGACATTTTCAAGCAAACTTAGAGGTCTTACAACAGCAGGGATTCAAAGGTCCTGATTTGCACAACTCTGCATTAATCTACAGACAGATCCTGGGAATGACCTCAGATGTGAGGAACACCAGCAGCAGCTCTGTGCAGCAACGTATCCACAAGTCCAGCACTGAGCCACAGGGGTCCCAGCCCAGGCAGACCTCCGCACCTTTTCATGCTGGGAGCCGATGAGCAGGTACGTGGGCCCCTGGTCCTTGGGCTGCACAGCAATGGTGTAGTGAGTGGACAACAGGCTTCGGCCACTGGCCTCGTAATCCTCATCTGAGTCACGTGAGCGGTCCACTTCCTCCACACGAGCCTCCCACAGCTTGATCTGCCCCAGGGGGAACTGAGAGGAGAGCACTAACCTTGATTAGCCATGCCTCGTCTCAGCTTGGGGTTTTGTAACCTCATGCCCGTACTGGTGCCATTCATTCACAATGAGGTTTGACTAGTGCAGCCCATCTAAGATTTATTAGACCTTGAAGACCAAATATTAGTTTTGTTTCTTTCCACAGATGTTATATGACACCAAATAGTTTCCACTAAATGTAATAAAAATAACCTCTAGAGGTAATGTGAGTCACATTCATATGTCTCCTTGATGGGATTACATCTTTACGATGTGTTTGAATTGATACAGAACTTTATTTGTATTGATCTATAATGTACCTTGTCCTCTTGGCTGCGGAAGTAGTAAAGAGTTTTTCCAATAAGCGCACACCAAACACGCTTAGAGTATCCATGTTTCACCTGGGAAGACAGAGGAGGAATTTTAGAGACATGAAGAAACTGTTTGAATGTCTTTGGAAGGTGAAATGTGGCAGTGAAGCCACCACTGTGAACACCACTGTACTGCTCTCAATAGGAGTTAATCAACTAAATCAACTAAAACTGCAGCCCCAGATTTCTCAACATTTAAATGGCTCCTCTGAACAGATCTGCACTAGTGATGTTTAGACAGTCACAGATGGAGCACTCAGGTCAGATATTAAGTCATTTCATGGATGTGTTAAGGGCGTTGGTTGAGATCAAGGGAATTAAGTTCCAGATCATCCAAAAAGTTTGAATTTTGGTTATGAATCCAATTAATTACAACCCTGAGCTATCAGCTAATAAGTGCCTGATATTGGATTAGACCTGCTACCTTGGTCAG
This sequence comes from Atractosteus spatula, assembly GCF_055471065.1. Classification (NCBI taxonomy): domain Eukaryota; kingdom Metazoa; phylum Chordata; class Actinopteri; order Semionotiformes; family Lepisosteidae; genus Atractosteus; species Atractosteus spatula. The sequence continues at coordinate 17,514,485 of NC_142720.1, forward strand.
CAGGCCCTTCATGCCTGGCCGGTGCTCAGGGTGGGTGAAGAGAGGGCTGGCAGCTTGGACACGCAGGACATTCTGCAGCACCCTGATCCACTCCTCCAGGATATTTGGGGAATCAGCAGTCAGGTAATACACACGCTTCTCTGTGATGATCTACGCAGGACAAAGGAGACCAGTTTTACATCCCCACTGGCACACATGGTGAGAGCAGCACACCTCCCAGTCTCTACAAAATCAGTATTGATTGTATCTATGCATGTATCTACAGTATGCATGTTCAGCTATTACACATTAAAATCCTTTTCCTAGGTGATTCATAGTTTAATCTTACTAATGACATAAGTGCACCTTAAACAATCTCACTATTCCTGTATTTCACTCCTTATTCACCCCTTGTACCTGAATGGTCTGTTTGCTGTCTCCACGGACGATGCTGCTAGAGGCACTGAGCTCGACCTGCCCCTGGGGCTTCCTGATCACATCACTCTGGGGGCAGAGGAACATATTAGCTTGATATACCCCTGACCGCATGGCTCTAAGTGCTGAGATACGTACTGTATTAGTATGTGACCATAATTGAAGCATAATTGAATTGATAATTGTCTCACAACAATACACTGTTAATAGCAGAGAACGAAAAGGCAACAAAGAAAGACAACAAGCTGGCCTTTGTGAACACTGCAACACACATCTATCACATGTATTCACACCCGGTCTATCTATGTGGTGTCAGAAAATCAAGTTGCTACTGTATATTGGGTTTGTCTGAAAAGTCACACTTACTGTACCAGATTAAGGATTCTGCAGTGAAATAAATTTCTGAGTTGATTCAATTAAGATTATTTGTACAAATGAAAGTTAAAACCAGAAACCCTATTAGTTTGCATCTTGCAATCAGTTTATTTTTTATGGCTAAGGAAGTCAAGATAAAACTAAAGACCATCCTCCAGAACGAAGCAGGCAGGGCTGCAGTTTTTAAAATAGCTGTTTTTGTCACTAGTTTAAGTGTAATGGAAGCTGAAGCAAAACGCTGACTCACTCTCATTGGCAACCTGAATTCCTTGATAACAAAACTACAATTGTGTACTTCTTGGATTGCTTCATTCCATTACAGAAATCCTCGGCATGGACATTATTTTTTCGATTAGTCATGAATGTTTTTCCAATGCCCTCTTCCCTGGACTCACATTCCCTTACACATTCTTAACAGCTATCAAACCCCTTCAAAAAAGTATTATGGAGGGAAAACAGGTCACGTATCTTGGTGCTTAGTATTGTTCACATTATGGAGAAAAAGCTTGGTGAGTTGTCATTCAACATTTAGATTATACTGGCAGTGTAAGGTTATATAAAAAACAGTAAGGTGATTAACTATGCCATCAGTTGTGATAACAACTGCAGGTGAACATGCATAGACTGGAATCTAGCCAGAGCCCAGGGAGATCAGGTGAGGGCAGATGGGTAACAGTGTTCAAGGCCGAGGCTAAGATATAAAGGAGCTGGGCTCTGAAGTGGTTCCTGGATTGTTCCAACAGGAGCATGCATTTCGCTTAGTATCACCAGGCTCATGCAGTTAGGGCTTTTTTAGTGTACTTTATTGTGTAAAATCAACCACTGCAATGTGTCAAGTACCAGAAAGAGCATACACTGTTTCAGTGAGAGCTGCATCGCTCCTCCAATCGGTGAAAACCCTACTGTATGGCATAGCAGAGTTTGTAGCACATCATACAACAAATAGAAAATTATTTAAATTAAGAGGTGATTCCAAATCTGTAACAAAAGGAACTGTTTGGAATAAAGAGGAGCAATCCTTACTGGGGACTTGTAGTAGAACAGCTCCCCGCCCTTCAGCACAAACCAGCGTCTCTTCCAGGTCTTTACTTTGCCACCCATCTTTAGCAAGTAGCCAGATTTTTCTAAAGGTTCCTGAAACAAAACAAAAGTCTGTTAATGTAAGCTGTAAAACAAGTTAATAAGTGGTTGGATAACAGTAAATGGACCTTGGACCATAAGGCTACCGTTTCTAGGTGAACAAGACTGGTCAAACAAACTGATCCTTCCTGTAGCTTTCCAAAAACAAGAAAAAAGATACAACTTCATTACTTTTATGGAAACCTGTATTCTTGGATACAGTTTTCCAGACGGAAACCACCCGCTCAGCCACCTGTAACGTGGGACTCACGTTCTTGCCGTTGTCGCTGGTGGAGGAGCAAGTTTTGGGCAGTTTCTGCTCAGGCTCAGAACAATCCGTGTCAGTGGAGTAGGCATCAGGTGGGATGGCATAGTCACTCTCCGAGGTCATCGACGACATGGACACGCCTGTAAGCACAGAACAGAGAAACAGGAAGAGCTCATGAGCGAAGGCCACAGGTCACACACAGGGTTCAACACTTGTATAACCTAATTGATCAAATCAGTGTCAGGGATCTCCCACCCTGGTTTGCAAGAGCCTCACTTGAACATTGACATTGTGATCAGTTAAACAGGTGATTTGTTAAATTAAGAAATTTAGAGATTATGTAGGACTAAAATCTAAATACCCTTCATCCTTCAAGCATCAGCATGCTTGATTCATGAAAGTCTTTCAGCACAGGTGACCTGAGAAAGGAGCTGGACTGTGGCTCTCCAGGGCCAGGGACAGAGACCCCTGGTCTATGTCTACCACCACTAGCAATGGCATAACTGCTGACCTCTCTTGAGAGCACGGGGGCTTCCAGGGCTGCTGTCCTTTCGGGAGCCCGAGCCGGAGGTCCGGGAGCTGTACAGGGAGCTCTCTTCCTCTTCGGAGCATGATGACTCGTCACAGAACGGACTGCTGCTCAGCTGGGTTGCTTTCTGAAGAACAAAACCCAAGCAACCACACATGAGCACCCTGATATGGTCACGTGCATCAACAGGCTTACTCCAGGTGTCTATGAGTAGCAAGAATTGGGCAAATAATTAACAATTCATTTTGATTTTAAACAAATCAAATCAAATTTAGACAATACTGAGAGGCACAGCTGGACTTACCCCCTTTAGTGTTGTGTAGACAGGGGTAGTCATGTTCTTGTAGATGAGGGAGGTGTACAATGCTGATGCAGAGTACGATGACACAGGACTAGAGTCTGGAACATCAACATTTTTAAAAACTCCAAAACTACACAGGGACCACTGCTTTGATATTAGAATATAAAATGTCAATACAATGTGGATCATACTGCACACCTACAGGTGTGATGCAGTGCTAGGGTAAATCAATTATGTTGAAAGGGCAATTTAAAAAGATTTTATTTTTTGAATTCATTTCAATGGTGGCTAAAACTTTTTAAAAAAATCTTTGTTCTCTATGTGAGAGAATGAAAGGATACTCCCTCAAGGTCACATATCCTGCAACGCTGGGAATGACTTACTTTTGCTGGCAAGGTCAGTGCATGAGGTTTCAGACAGTCTGATCCCTGACTTGGCAACAGCATAAATCCTGCTTTCCTGAATAAAAACAGTGAAGTAACTGGGAGTAAATACACAAGGACCACTCACAAAAAACTCATAAAACCAGTTCAACATGGATACGAAAAGGAAACAACTCCCCGCCTGTGTATGCACTCCCAACTCATGGAAGAGTCATTAACATCTGTGTTGAAAGGCTTGTTTTCTCACTCTTTATTTTATGCTCCTTATTGGCTTTTTGAGAAATCTGTGTACTTTTTTGTCCTTTCCATGTTATTTATAGTTTACATTATTTTATCCTTCGAATGTCTTACAATGTTATGAAATTGATTTTTCCCTCTCTCTCTGTGACCCCAGAGGGAAAGGCTCACCCAGGAAGGAAATCTGTGCAGGGGGGGCGTTGGCGGCTTGCTGCCTGGTGCCCTTCCGGTGGACTCAAGCTCCTCGACACTGGTGGACCTGTCTGAAAAGACGCCCTCACCGCAGCCTGTTTCCATGTCTTGCTCCTGATCCAGGTCCGTCTCCTGTGTCCGGAGAGGACGCACCATGCTGATTGCGTTGCGGCTGCAACCGTAGAGGTGCTCCGAGCTGAACTGTGGTTGACTCAGGTGTTTCTTGGCCAGGGCCACGCTGATGTTGAACACATTGGGGGTCCGGAGCTTGGGTGGGGGCAGCTTGGCCTGGGTGCTGCCAGGGGATTGTGGGAGAGAGAGGGTGCTGCTGTCCAGGGTGGGGGTGGGGTGTTTGGGGGTGAGGGCAGGTGTGAGGATGGGGCTAGGGGTGTTGGTCTCACTGGAAGAGGAAGAAGAATCGAGGCGCTGCGACTGGAACCTCTTGTTGAGCTCATCTGAGGAGCTGTCCCCCTCTCCCCCCGCCTTCTCTCCTACCCCCCTGTCTGTGGCCCTCTCCGCCTCTTGCAGGCAGGGCCGCAGAGGGTCTGTGCGCTGCATGTCATCGTCAAACAGGGAGCTGCTGTCGTCAGAGGCAGTGAGGTAGGCCTCGCTTCCCGCGCGGCTGAAGTGCAGCCCGTCTTTGCTGCCACCGTCTGACGCCACGCTGGAAAACGCAGAGGAGACGCAGCGAGACTCAGAGCCCCCCCGGCCCCCCCCTTCCCCTTCTTCCTCCTCAGAGCTGCCATTACCCAGAGTCCCCTGTTGAGAGGAGTTTCCCTCTCCCCTCTGGCCGGCACCACTGGCCTTCTCTGACCCTCTGCTGCCCTGGGCGGCCTGGAGTGACCTCTGAGCCCTGCAGTCCTCTTCATCCGATGTAAAGACGGAGTTTTGTTTTGCATTGTTCTCTTAAAAACAGCAAAAAGAAAAAAATAATAGTTGCACTGACACCCACATACTTTGAAAGGTATCTGAGTGATCATTCCAGTGCTGTCCTAATTTGTTGAATTATAAATGATGAAAACACATTTTTGAAAGTAAATATTTTTCATTTGACAAAGCACGACATGGTAAAAATAGTGAAAGAAATTAAATGTCAGCATAATTGATGATTGCACAAGTATTCACTCTCTTGAATCACTACTTGGTGGAAGCACCTTTGGCAGCAATTGGCAGCTGTACTTTTAGTTAATTCTACCAATTGTGCAGACTATAGTGAATGTGATTTTCCCTGTTCTTCTTTGCAGAGAGCAATTTTCAAGTCTTGCCACAAATTCAAATTCAAGATTCAATGACATTTGCTTGTTAACTGCTTTGGGTCACAGGTCACATAATTAGTTGAGTTAGTTGTTTGGAAACCTCCTTGGTCTTCATGGATGAATCTTTGCTTGAAATTCTCTACCTGACTGAGGGGACACAGACAGGTGTGTTTATTCTGAAATCATGTGAACCACTAAGACTGCACAGACAGAGACCATTCACCTTTGAAGGCCACATGTGACTTCAAAGTCGTTTTGTGCACTTTAATTTAGGTTTACCGTAGCAAAGGGGATGGATACTTATCCAATCAACATATTTTAGTTTTGAATTATTTTCATATTTGTAACTTCTTTATACAAACACATGCAAGTACACTGCCCTTTTACACCCAGGCCCTCACCTGCTCCTACTCTCTCTTCTCTGTCCGCACTGCCCTCCTGCCTGCTGGTGATGGCCCGGTGGCCTGGTTCTGGCCTGGTCTGGACCTGTGGGCTCTTGGCTCGAACCTGGAAGCAGCCAAAGGTCAGGCTGCTGAGGCGCTGGGCCTCCCCAGGTTTCGGAGCTGAGCTGCACTGCTTCTGCTCAGTGGCTGCAACAGGACAGGACAGGAAAAGGTGGACAACATCAAAGCACAAAAAACTCACAGTGAGGATTACTCAGTCAAGGTATAAACATAGTATAATATAGAAAAACATGCTGGAGTACTGTAAAATCTAGGTAAACATGTGGTCGATACCATGCATAGTACAAATTATAGCAGATTGTAAAATTGAGAAAATAACACTTGTCACTGGGTTTAATTCAGACAACAAACAATTGTGAGACCTGTCTCCTTACCCTGCACTTGCTTCTGCAGTTCCTGGATCTGTGTGCTCTGTTGCTGTGTGGTGGTTCGCAGACTCTTGTTCTCAATCTCCAGCTGAGGGGGTTACAAACAAGAACAGAAGCACTTTTTTAAACTCCTTTAGCACACATGGATGGGTTGTCACATTTCATATATGTTGAAGCCAATTGCTTTCGCATACCAACTCAGTAAGTGTGCCACCAGACTATATTCCTACTATACCTCATGCAGCTTTACTGTCACCCATTCTTTGATCTTGGCAGCTTTCTCTTCCACAATCTTGGCCTCTTGGAGTCTCATTTTCTTCTATAACAGACCAGAACAAACTCAGTCTTAGACAGACAACAGAAGCCACTTTGAATTCCCTAAGAATTATCAGCTCTGTCTTTTCCATTTTTATTGCTAGGTCTGTTTCCCTTCTGAGACCAGCAGGCCTCCTGATGATGTGGCCCATGTACCATACCTGCTCCTCCAGCTGTTGCTCCAGCTGCTGGATGATGTCATCCTTCTCCTGAACCAGTGTCTGCAGGTCCTGGCAGCTCCGGTAGAGACGGTTCTCTGACTCGCTGGTCTGCACGTCTGCTGCCTTCAGCTTCTCCTCCATCACCTGGACCTGAGCATAGTCACACACACTGTAGGCAAGGGTGCTCTGACTGTGTGAGGTACAGTGGTTTCTTCACGGCATACAGAACGTACAGAACTATTAGCCCCCTGACTACAGTAGCTCTGTTGGTAGAGCATGAGACTCATAATCTCAGCGTAGTGGGTATGAGTCCCAAGTTGGGCGCAAGGTTCTCTAATAACCCACACTGGGCAGCAGCAGTATGGGGGGGCAGTGTTGGCTGTATCTGCGCGGGAGAAAGACCTGGCAATCTACTTCCGTATCTTGCCATGAAAACGCTATGGATAGTTACGGTGGAACTGTCCATAGGTTCGCCATGAACCGATACCAGCTTGACGGCACTCAACCACCAACACCACCACAGAATTATTAACAATGCCCTCATAATAAAACCAACCAGTTTTGCAGTAATGGCAGGACATGCCTCTTCTACTGTATGTCCAGACAAGTATCCTCTGGGTGACCAGCCCTCTTGTCCTCAGTACAACCTACCTGCTGGTGAGCCTTCTCTGCTCGCCGTTCTGCTTCCAGCACCTGCCTCTCCAGCTGCTGCATCTGAGGGGAGAGAGGTCAGTTATTTGTTTGTTTTTATGATTGGAAGCTAGATATTTCACTGGCCTCTAGGCCATCTCAATACTAAAATAAGGATCTAAATACTATTTCTACTATAGCACAGAGCTAAAAATCTGCTGCCTTGGCCTGGTTACCTAAATTCCTGTTTTATTATCGCCCCATGCATTTTTGCAACATTTTCACATTACACCCTAGGGTGCATTCAAACACCACATAAAACTGGGATGAGGTGGAGAATTAATCATCCTGTTTTTAGAGCTTTGTGTAATACAGCAGTAGCTGTCCTCAAAAGCCGATGAGATATTACACTTTAACAATCTTCCATAAATTCTGTCACTGTCTGTGATTGGTGGGCTCAACAAAGATGACAGATCCACTGTAACTTAGTGGGCAGGAGCCTTGTTATGAAAACAGAGCCCTTGTGTGGGAGTGAAAATAGCACTTTACGAGCAAAGATTCCTCATAAATTCCACAGTTAAGAAAGGAGAAAGTTCAAGAGGATGTAGACAGTTTCCAAACCCAATATACAGTATGTGAAAATGTTAGTTGTAGACAAGACAGCGTCTTAGTTAGTGTCCCATCACAGTGCATGTGAATAACCAAGTGAAGTGCATGCAGTTTGTTCTAGGGTGCAAAACTTTTTAATTCAAAACATGATTTGTCTGGGCAACTTTCCACCTTTCCATAGCACAACTGACACTCAGATGTATGTCTAACACATGTTGTCATATCCTTTGCCCCATCAGAAACTTTTTGAAGGTTGTTTAAAGTATTTTATTTTTATTTAGGTAAAAGCAAACTCTCCAGTACGAACTGTGATTATGATGCAATCAGTAACTCGTGAGAAAGCACTGACCACTCTTACAAATATACTGTATTTTTGGGAGCATAGTTCATAATTCATAGCACATAGTTCAGTAGCTCTAACAAAGCACTAACCACAAGTAAGCACTGATGGTTTAGCTACAGGTTGTTTAAAACTCCTCAGAGCAAATGTCATTTGAAAAATGCACATTGATGCATATTCCATTGTCAGATTGTGTATGAGGGGATCCATCACCACATGTGTTGTATCAGTACATACCAGGCACAGCAGAGCTCAGATCCTGGCTCCTACTGAACAGCTAATGAAAACCCTATTGCTGTAGCTTGGCCAGGAGTTGAAGAATTTGATTTGTTGAAATAAGAGCAGCGCAAGCTTTATTGTAAGAGGTACCAAGCCACATTCATTTGAACTGACTGATGGCAGCTGGCTAATACCTTCAGGGCTCTTGAAAGTGAAATGCTGTTTTCCACCCTGCGGGTGATTCACAAGGAGCTATGAATCACTGGGTGGCTTCTGAAAACATGAGGTAATAGCGGGAAGAGCTGCTCTCACTGAAAGACGGGCAGCAGTTTCTAGCAGAGCACTTCATACTGACCCCTAGGACTCAAAACGCAGTCTTTCTCTGCAACATGCCTGCAGTTTAGTGAAAGCCATCTGCCACCACACCACAGCTCAATGAAGGCCAGCTGACTCATCCATCTCACTTTCAGACTGATAAAAAACACATTCCGCGGTAAAAATAATCAGGAGAACAACTTAGAACTTCGATAATGGGTTGACAGGCATGTGATTCAAGATTTTTTATTTTATCTGAAAAAGGTACCTGACTAGGCTTTTAATTTACAACAGTGAAACATGAAACACGACAAATGATTCAAATCAATTTTGAATCTTCTGACCGAAAAGTCCACAAAATACTAAATCATATTTAAAAATGGACAAAGCTCTGTGGACTAAAGGCTGAATCGCAGTGGGTCTGATTTTTTTTCCTGTGGAAACACTACTGTATCTAATGCATTTGCTTGGGACAGGACAATAAGCCCACAATGGAAATAGTGACCCACGATTTTTTAGCAAATCATTTATTTTACAAAATAAGGCAAAGTCTTCTGGCTAGCAGGGGCCTGAGTGAAATTTCTCAGTCTTGGTCAAGGTCATACAGAGCAGCCCAGTGGAGTCATCTCCCAGGCCTTTAGCTGGGCCCTGGAGTGGGGTTCAACTTAATCTCTACTGAGCTCCCGCTTGTAGGCCTGGGTGTGCGTCTCAGACCTATCGTATATCTTTGTCTTGGACAAGGGTTGTGAGAGAAGCCTTTGCAGGTGTTCACCGCTCAGGATGTTTCTTCTTAATATACTTTCTTTAATTCTGAAGCAAAGGCAGGACGTGCCCTTTCTGTGAAGTGAAACAAATGGTCGTATGTACCCAAAAACATCAATGGATTTAATTGAAGATTTTCAGGCTAACTGGTTTGGATGAAACTTGACTCCACATTGAAATGGTCCTCTCAGGAATACTTTCTGTTTTTGAGTAGCTATCTGCACATATCGGCCTGTACAACTTTTATTCTCATTGTTCACTGCTTATCTGTCTAAAGAGACTGTGCTGTACCTCCACATTTACTTCAGAACGTAGCCACTGGTTCAGACTGCAGTGCGTCCTAACGTCCATTCTAGTTTGAGAGGGGTATCTGTGTCTCCCTAGTCACTCATTCCAGGCTCCTTGCCAGACCCCGCTGTGCCAACATACACAGTGAGAAAATAGGGCAGCCAGGCCAGCTGTGGGTAGGTTATGCTTAACTGTCGCTATGCTGTCTTTATACTACACATTTGCTGATTACTCTCATTCACAATTCCCTACATATTGTAAGACCAAAGCTGTGGAAAACATATGAGAGGCCTGGATACAGCTGTAGTAAAGCCAAATAGAAAATACTAAAAAAGAATTACAACATATCTGCAGTATATGATATAATATAATTTATCTATATTAAAGTTTTTAAAATGAAAAGTGTGTATTTTGGCAAGATATCATTCCTATAATAGAAAATCCTTTCTTGCCTTGCATGCACTAGTGAAGCTGCAGTAGGTTCCCTAGTTGGAATGATTAGTCTAATCTTTCCTTACAGACCCTAGTGTACCTTGCTCATAGTAAATAGGCATATTTTACAGATATTGTATACTCAGAGTATATATACTATGGTATGCAACTTAACATTATACTGTAGCTAAATGTGTATACAAAGAATAGACTTGAACTTACATGCACATATAAATGTTTCTGTGCTTTGTAAGTCAAATGACTCCTTTGGTGTGATGAAGCTCAAAAATATCTCCTGTATGAATAAAAATGATGTCTCTCTGCCAGACTGTTTCGGCAGCCAACTCCTGCACTCATGTGATTGCATTTTCAACAGCATTCCTACACACAGCTACTCACTACACGATTGTCTGCAAAAAGCCTCCTGCAAGTGACAAGACATGTTCCTCCTACTATATGACACTTTTAGTAACAAGAAGAAAAAATGAAGTCAATTACAGAGTTGCTTAGTGTCGGATTTATCTTATACAGCAGTCATATACAGATTAACTTCTCTTGAGATCGGTCAGATCCCATTAAGGATGTTCGAGTTTATTTCTAAATAAGGCTTTTTAAGAGTCTCTGCTGCAATGGCACTTTTACATTGTTTACATTCTATAACCCTAGAAAGAAAACAGACTTGGTTGAAATCCTAGGATTTCTTAACTCTTCCAAAACCAGAAGGCGGTTCAGATGCTTTTTTGTGCTGTCATTTGGACATGGCCATAAATAAAAGTAGGCTGTGGTGTGGTACAGTGGTTAGTCTTCTGAACTTATAATTAGATTGTTGTGGGTTCAAATTCCATGTGAGACATTGCTGCTGTACCCTTGAGACAATATTTCACCCAAAGAGCTCCACTAAAAAACTCAGCTACAGTATATAAATGGGTGCAAATATAAATCACTTGGGTTTAACGTGTCAGCCTAATAAACATGAAAAAAGAAAATGGGGTTTATAGTTGCCCATTGTAAATGCAAAATGGAATTGCTCTATGTTGAGTGGGTTTGTGATGATTAGCCGTTTCTTCGTGGAGAGAATGTCACATTAAAAGTGATGATGGCGAGACAGTCAAGAACAGTAAATGTATTCTGACAAAGATGTATTCCACTTAAAAGGTGCAGTACACTCTAGAATCCCGAGGCTCGTTTGTACAATGAATAAAACAGACTAAATGTTAATGATGACATAGTCAGAGGGTGAGTGTGTAACTTGGCAGTCTGCGGCTGCTGTGACATCTGGGTGTAATGGTTTTCTAAGAAAAAGTTTGTAGCTTTTCATAGATATTTTTTTTTCAATGGGTTAAAACCAGTCTGGGTGAAAAACAGTTAAAATTAAAGTCTCGGCTTGTGTGCTTTTCTGTTGTTCTGTGGTCAGTGCTGTAGCCTGCTGCCTTAGCCCCCCATCATCCCACACTGGTCCCGGTTAAGGCGGCTCCCAGCCCATTCCTGGAATTCCTGTGCTCCCCCCCCACGCGCGCTGTGGCCAACGCACAATGCCTCTCTGTGACTGCCCGGGCTCAGGCACCCATCAAAGAGCCAGCCACAGCCTCACACACACACAAGCCACACACTCATCCTGCACATCCCACATCCCAGTTTCACAGCCTCTCCTCCGATGACTGAAAACGACAACGCAGCACAGTGTGCTGCTCCTCCTCAGCTGTGGTACTGGGTCTTAGATTAGCTAGCGGCTCACTCATTAAACCATACCCCCCGGCTTGATCACTGGCAATGTCTCTGAGCCCTGACACACGGATGTTGTGCCCCGAGAGGAATTAAGTGAAACGCTAACTGAAAGTGAAAGGGTTACTTTCTGCTATTCTGCAAACCAACACCTAAATTGGAAGCAAATGTTTGTTAGTATTTGAAGTCTAAAATGGTACATTTATTTCCAGAATACTGCAGGCAGAGAAAGACAGTCTTTTATCCTTGCCTTCTAAGTGTTTTTTAGTCGCCATTTCATTTTCATTTTCTCAAATACAATAAAATGCAATACTCAATCAACAATAACCATTCCCCATCTCAGAAATACTTCCCTGAGGACCCTTAAAATAAAAAAAGCTACAATGGAACCCCCAAGAAACAAGGCTTTAAGTGTGTCAGCAGAAGCGCACAAAATCCATCCATCCATCTTCTAACCGTTTAATCCAATGCAGGTTTGCAGGCAGGTAACGGCCAAAGACAGGGTACACCCTGGATGGCACACCAGTCCATGGCAGGGCACAGACACACACGCACACACTCTACTAGAAGCCAATAAACCTACCAGTATGTCTTTTGACTGGGGCAGGAAACCAGTGCACCTTTACGAAATACACACGAACATACAAACGCCGCACAGATCACACCCCAGGTTCGGTACTGAACCCAGAGCACCAGAACTGCAGGCAGCAATGTTAACCAGTGTGACATCATGCAGTCCACCCTGGAGCCTATTAGTCAGAAGTTTCATTTAATTATATCAGGCCAGGATGCAGTGAAGGCAGGACAGGCAATGCAGAGATTTTAACTGCAGTCAGGCCAGCCAGTCAGATCCATTCCTGCTTCTGTGAGAGGCCTCTCTTCTAGGAGTTTTCTGGCATGATCTATGTGAGGAATTTAAAAATGCCTTTAAATCATAATCTGTTGTCATGCCCAGCAAAAGAGAAATGCCTTTAAAATATCTTTGCCAACTGAAGCTTGTGGCATTTTTGACACATGAGGCACAAGTTACAAAAGAGAATTCTTCTGCGCGAAACACTGGAAGAGGAACACAAGTAGAATTCTGGTATATTTCCCTTACGTTTCAAGAAAGATTTATTCCTAGAAAAGGCAAAGCTGGGCACCCTGAACACTGGACACAAAGAGTGTCAAAGGCATGGAGCGCAGGACTGAACACACGTGCTTATCTGCACACCAGTGGGTCTTGAAGCCTAACCCTTCCACTTCCACACCCTGGAGAAACAGCGACTCTTCTCCCTCCTGTCACATGACACTGCAGCTGGGCCAGAACACAAAACTCTCTAATCGCCCTCTCTGGTGGAAAAATGAAAACTTTCCACCCACATTTAGATGCAAGACGCCCATTCTGAAGCTATATTCTTTTTCCAGCTTTTTATACTTTATATATGACATTGTGATGAGAAATATGCATCTAGATATGTATACATGAATAAATGTAATTTTTTGTTTGCTGTAAAGGTTATAATAGTAGATAGACTAGGGATAATAATGATCTGTGGATTTCTAATATCTTTGAAACCCTGTTCTTTTCGTTCCAATCACTGATCCTTTAAAAATGCAGTCTTTAGTGAGGAAGTTGCCTCATTAGTGTGATGGTAACCAAATGTGTTCTCCTTACAATAAGGGATGCTTGACAACAGGGGGTGGAGTGTGTGTTGTCTGATATTAAGTGCATTAGATTAATCTTTAAAATATTGCTTAAATCTGTGGAAATATCAAGCTTTTGAAACTTTACAATCAGTAGAAAAACATGATTGTGTGTCCACAGAAACCAAGTCATCGAAGAAGCAAGTACACTGAACTGCCATCATACACAGACATAAATGTCGGTATATGATAAAAGTTATCATTAAGAGATTCAGATTTATTAGCGAATCTTGGGATTACAAGGAAGAAGAATGAATGATTACTGTTCTCTCTTCCCACCTTTATGTACAAACTTATTTCAAACTTTGCATAATACTGTACATATACATGACTTCCGTATATGATTATATGTAAGTAGAAAAGGCAGAATTAAAAGTCTTTTTAGACAGATCTGCCCTCTTAGCATAGTAAAATTTGAATAGCTAATTAATATTTATTCCCATAATTCACAGTGATTGTATACTCTTAAAAAAACATAACTCTGAAAGGTTCCCCTGTAAACAATATACAGTATACGATATATTTTATACTATGTTTAATTATGTATATATTGAATATACTATCATTGTGTACTCACCCATTGTTCAAAATGTATATCTATGGCTCAGTTTCAACGTACAGAAAAAAAATACTTTTTGTCATCATGAAGGCAGTAATATCCATTCCTAAGATAAACTTCTGAAATTGAACTAACTCAGTAGCTAGATTGATTTGTGTTTTATTGAGAGAGGTAAAAGGCTTAGCCATGGTGTTTAAAGACCTATGGTATGAAACCTATTGAGTTCATCTTTTTAATCAGGTAGGATCAAGGCAGAGCCCAGCACTCTGAGTCCCAGTCTAGGAAACAGGCAAGTAAGCATTTTTAGTCCTGTTGTTGTTGCTACTTGAAAGGGTTTGTCTCTTCATGGGGCTCTACTCTGCCTCCCGCAGCTAGAAATTACATCCCACAGAAATGTGGAATAAATCAGGATTTGCCAGGGAAAAAAGAGAAAGTTTCTGTAAATTAGAACACATATTTTTCAAACTGAATGCGGTTTCAGCTTTTGAACCCAGACTCATATTGGGCATTTAAAAAGTCTCATCTGGTCTCCCTGCAATTTTAGTTCTTTACTTCCTAACATATTAATTCTCAAGATGATTTCCAAAGTTTTTCTCTCAGTGCTTCGCTTTTTCTAATGCCAAATAAACTCAACTCAATGTGCCAAGTAAATGTATAAAAGTAAGATAGAGGCCTCTTTTTGTAGCGATGCTGGGGCTTGCAAAGTTTGCACAAAATTGAAGGACAACATCTTTAAAAAGTATGTGCTGTAGGATATTCTTTTGCTAATGTCTGCAGAAGGACACCCCAACATTGTTTTTGATCTCAAAACAATTAACCATTAACCACAGCTTGCCACCAGACTTCTCTGGACTGACTCCTCGACAGCAGTAATATAATCATTGCATTAAGACAAGAAAACAAAAAGAACTTTAAAGAACTTTAGTGTGTAAAGCAGTCTTGTGTATGAATGTGCATTACAACTGTATTGCCTAAAGGTCTTACCATTTTTAAGAATCACTGGCTATAACTTAATATACATACTGTACAATCAGCTACATGTCTTCGCCTTGTGAAAAATAACAGTCCCATTGCACGACTCCAATGCATTTAAATCAGAAATTGAGATCCCTGATAAATAAAAATACTTATTCAGATCCATAAAAACGGAGCAGAAAAGTTTGCTACTAAGACTGTTGGTCTTCTTTGCCTGGGTGTGAACGTGTCGAGGTAGGCAGAGGGAAAATATAAAGGCACATTGTTATCTGGGGCTGTCAGAGCGGCTCGCAGTGGGATTCCCCATGAGTGATGGGAGACTCAGATCCTGCTGATTTATTCCAGTTCACACAAATGTCAGGAGGCTTGGCCAGAAAAGAGGCATTCTGGAGAGGACCAGCCCAGAGTAAACAGCTGTATGCCAAAAATGGAGAAATGTAGGCTACACACTTACTGCTTCTCACTTCCTGTGCAGTGTGCTTACTGTTTACAAATGAAGGAATGTTACTCCCTAGGGTAGGTTTTTGATTATGAGATTATTTTCTCTGCTCAGCCCTTTCTCTCCCCCTCTGTCTTCTTCCTTGTTCCATCATTTACAGTATTTCTGCTCTAAAATATATTTTATAAAAGCTTTAAACTCCTCCTTGTAGCACGCATAAATGAACCTTTTTTCTTCCATACTGTATGATAGTTTCACCCACCACAGCACCCAATGTGTGCAAAGGGGGCTGAGAGTCAGACATTCTAGGCTTTGTCCAGCTCTCAACAGGACAGCAGTGTTCAGAATTACTAAAGCAAACATGTGCAGAGAGGAGCCTTTCTTCCACAATCCACACTGCTGAGTTTTGTGAATACTGCTACACATATCCACTGTCCAAGCTCCAGACTTTGCCCAAGAAAAAGTTCACTGTCATTTTAAAATTTCAGAATTAATCATGCTCTCACTCCATTTCCTATCTAAGGGGTGTATGGTCCGAGGAAATGAGTTAACAGAGTTTTAAATGCCAAAGATGAGAGACTAGGCACTCCAGAGTGGCTCAAGCAGTAACGTTGGTCATTGCTAGTTTAAGTGGGTAGCTGCGTCAGCATGCGTAGGCTGCAAAGGAACAAGTAATAGGTTTATTCCATGCTGAAAAAAAGAAGAAAGAGAACACAACGTTTCGGCCGTGGAGCCTTCTTCAGGTGTGAGAGAGACAGGGCAGTAGGCAAAGGTAAAGTAGCGGGAGAACAAAGGTTGGGAGGGAGGAGGAGTGAGAGGCGGGAGCAGGGGACAGAAAGAGAGGCCAATCAAGAGGTGTGAAGTCAGAATGGGTGCAGAGAGGTGTGAAATGAAACTTCCAATGAATGGAGAAAATTTAAAAGAACAGTAGTCTGTCGTTAAGGGAAGGGAGAAGGTGTGATCCTAGCTGCAGAATAATTTTAGTTTCGGTGGTCTTTCTGATGTATGAGTTTGGAAAACCGTCTTTGAGAACACAGACGGAGAGATTAGAGTGGTCGTGGCCGTCAGAGGTGAAATGAGAAACAATGGGCTTGGAGAGATCTTTAATCTTTACAGCCCTGACGTGTTCTCTGAAACGGTCTCCGAGTCTCCTTGCAACAGACCTTGCAACAGAGCTCGCTGTATCACCTGCAAATACACAGCCACCACCACACTCATTCAAGGCCCCTCAGGACAATTCCGGATCACCCAGACAGCATCTTGTACCTCCAGCAACCTTATTTACTGTATCTCTTGCAGTAAATGCCCAGCCATCTACATTGGAGAAACAGGAAGGAGACTCAGAGACCGTTTCAGAGAACACGTCAGGGCTGTAAAGATTAAAGATCTCTCCAAGCCCATTGTTTCTCATTTCACCTCTGACGGCCACGACCACTCTAATCTCTCCGTCTGTGTTCTCAAAGACGGTTTTCCAAACTCATACATCAGAAAGACCACCGAAACTAAAATTATTCTGCAGCTAGGATCACACCTTCTCCCTTCCCTTAACGACAGACTACTGTTCTTTTAAATTTTCTCCATTCATTGGAAGTTTCATTTCACACCTCTCTGCACCCATTCTGACTTCACACCTCTTGATTGGCCTCTCTTTCTGTCCCCTGCTCCCGCCTCTCACTCCTCCTCCCTCCCAACCTTTGTTCTCCCGCTACTTTACCTTTGCCTACTGCCCTGTCTCTCTCACACCTGAAGAAGGCTCCACGGCCGAAACGTTGTGTTCTCTTTCTTCTTTTTTTCAGCATGGAATAAACCTATTACTTGTTCCATTGCTAGTTTAAGCCTGGTGATCCAGCCCTACATGTGGAGTGTCTTGCAGGACTGCCGAATTTGCAGATGTTCCCACGGTGTCAGCTCCTGCATGTGTTCTGTCCTGACCAGTCTGGGCACTGGCAAGCTCTCAAGCAGTGGTGGCTTGTTAGATGTGGCACAGGCTATAGTACAGGGAATTCTGACCAATCCCACTTCAAGCATGTTTTAACCTGTCAGACAGCATGTAAAACAGACAAGAATCTCTGCCCTTTGCTTGATTTTCTATCCATGCATTGTGTTCACTACTGAGCACTGATAACGGGAAAAGAATCTTCTGACATGCTGAACCATGGGCTTATCACAGGAAAGCTGAGTTTGTTTACCTTAGGTCTGCCTGTATTCTTTCAGTCTGTTATAACAGAAAACTGGAGCTGTAAAGTGTGCCCAACAAAATCCCACATTAAAAACCACGATTCAGAAAATGACTTTAAAAAATGAAATGTGGTTTTCCTGTCATTCCTTGACAACCACAGTATTCATTCCATTCTCTGTGCAGCCACAAAAAGACCGGTCTCTACTGGTTGAATAGATTGTGAAAAAGTGTCAACTGTGAAAATTAACCCTAAAAGAGGGCCCACAGCCAATGGACCCTTTCTTCACCAGGAAGACTGCCGCACATGAGAGAGAAGTAAAATGCTGACTTTCTGTGGTTTCGGAAACCTCGAGGACACCGACAAAGTCACATCAAAGGACTTTTTACAGAATCAACAGGAAAATACAAACCATAGAACACAGGTGGATAATATATATTAATATAATAATATATACACATAGGGTTGTGGGTGTCTGGAACAAGATTTTATGCCATCTTGTTGAAGCTAAGGATGAGATCCTCAGATCAATTAGCTAAAACCAATCAAACTAGCGAGATGGACAGGAAGGCCTCGGCTCGTTTGTAACCTTTCTTATATTGTTAAATCCATGCCCATGCATTTCTGCGAATCATTGTGTTTGGCATGCTATGGAAGCCCAGGGAAAAGCAAAATCACCATAATTACATTTCTGTTTCATTAGATGTTATCAGAGGGAGGTCTGCCCTCCAGACAGGTGAAAGAAATGCAAGTCTGAAGAAACACAAAAGTTTTCTTTTCAGGGTAACCCCCACAGCACGGATTAACTTTTTACAGAGATGCCGAGTCAGAAGAAAGTGGCTAATTAACTTTTAGCAACCTGAACAGCCTGCCAACATTGCCTTAACTCACTGCTTCTGGGACTGGCCTAGCAGGCCTGCAGCTGAAGGGACAGAAGTAGGCACTGGCTGCACCCGAGCTGGAGAAGCTCCAATCTGATGTCCTTCACTCCAGGCCTTTAGGCTGCAGAATGGTTTACTTTGCTGTTCAGTCACCTTCAGAAGACCAGTTTCTTTCTTTTAATTGTAACTTGGGCATTATACACAATTCAATGGATAAAACCCAATAATGGTAAAATTAATACTGAACTGATTTTTGCAAACAACGTGCTACCAATTCCTATTCTGCACAACGGAACTGTCGTCTGGACCTGGGGGCTTGAATGGGTTTGGAATAAAGTGGTAGCACGTTAATTACACTCTCTACCCTTCCTGCAGGGCTGTGGTCACAGCACTGTTTGTACCAGACTGAATTATTTCTCTCCAGAGAAATGCCTCCAACCAGAGTAGATACACTGCAGGGGCTGGTCAAAGAGAAAGAGAACCAGGAACTGCAACAGCGCAATCTGGGAAGCATTCCTGCTCCATCACCGCCCAAACACATGGAGCACGGTAAAGCGGCACGTCATGTTTCCACACTTTCTAAGACCTCAGAAGTCTGGGAAGGTGTTATGGCTTTTGCTAGTCTTAACCCTCTGAGGTACAACAGTGTTTCACATGGAATAATGACATCCAAGAATCAGGTGCCTTGTGAATGCTGTTTATCGAGTATTTATGTATATTAAGTTATGTCTTAACCCAGGTGGTAAAGAGGGAACCTCCTGGCCACTGGACCATTCAGAGAGGGGAGTGAACCAAGGGGCTGCTGCAAAGGTGGAGATGGGGTGGAGGTGAGATGAATGGGAAAAATGTGAGAAGAGATGTCTGAAAGAGATACACGTATAGAGAAAGTCAGTAATGAGTGGGATTTAGAACAGCTCAGTGAGACCAGCTTGTCTGTCGTTATCCCTCCTGAACGTCACGCCTGTTTACCTGGTATCATTCAAGCATCCAACAAATGCATGATTAGGGCACATAGGCATCTCAAATAGGAGCTGTCTGTGTCATTGCACAGGCAGATTTAATTTTACTTAGATGCCATGCAGCTATTCTAAAATCCAACTCTTTGAGGATATAAACATTGCAGCACTGTGACTGACACTGAATTAGGCAACACCTGCTTCCACTATGAAGTGCGTGCTGACACTGATTTAGCCTTCAGTTACTATTGCTATTTACCTGTAAAAAATCAAAACATACAGTAAATTATGGTAATAAATTAAACTCCCCAAATTAATGCATTTTGGGTTAGTCTGTGATTATTTTTGCTTATGGCACGTGGCTACAGCTATGCTATCAGCTTTGGATCAAACTGGAACAGAATACGTTGATCTGACTATAGTCCTGGATACCAGATGATTGTAGTTGGCAGGCTATCAGCCTAGTAGCAGCCCTGGTGTACCTTCTCCGCCAGGAGCTCCCGGATCTTGCTGGCCTGCACTCTGAACTTCAGCAGCTGGCTCTCCAGGGTCACGCATCTCTCCTTCCAGTCCACCTGCCCGGCACACTCCACCCCTTCCGCCATGGCCAGCACCCACAGCCTGGGAGAGGGAGACAGGAAGGAGGCAGAGGGGAGGATGGGATGGGGGAAGGGGGTTAAGGGAGAAAGAGAGAGTGAGGGGATGAGACGTTAGGGACTGGATACCTGATTCACCAATCTAAACCCCTCATCAGCCTTTTCTGCCCCTTGTGTGCCTTTACTGAATTTTCAACACCTGTCGCTGGGCTGCACTGTAAATGCAAATAGGAAAAGAAAATATTCCCATTGGCCAGAATTTAGTTCCGGTCCTGAAGAGCCACAGCGTCTTCAGGTTTTTACTCCAGCTGAGATCTGAAAGACTTCTTTGGATCAATCAGTTATTTAACTAAACTGTTCTCCAGGTGTCAGATCACTGACAAGCAAAGGTCACTTCTAAAACCCACAGGGCTGAGGCTTCCCAGAAGGGAGGTTGCAGACCCCTGCCCTTGGCTGAAAGAGTGGCTCCCTGCATTCATGAGGCTCGAACAGAGAGAGGTTCTGAGGCCAAGTGAAGTAGTGAGAGATCTGAGCTGACACACAATGCTGTTTGCCATCACGTACCCACTGCACCCCATTAAACATATGCTTTCACCCACTACCACCCCTCCGAAAAACTAAATAGGAAAAGCAAAACATTTAAAGGAAAGACAATAATTAATTAAACAAAGGAAAGCAACCTAACTAAATAAAAAAAACAATAAGGCTTGATAAATATTTACACAAAAGGGACTAAGAAGATATATCCAAGACTGAAAACATACACAGAATTTCCTTTGAACTTCACTTTTATTTACCTTTTATTATTAAGGCAGTATAGTATATACTGTATAGTATATACTGTAGATGCAGATGCACAATGAAAATGCATCAATAGCCTTGAGCACATATTGTAATTTGTAGTTTAAAAAGTGATCAGATAGATTTAGTGTTTGAGTAGTATTCTTCCTTAGAACAAAATATTGAGCTCAAGTTATGTGATTTCACAAAATGTCAGGTGCTTTGTATTTAGCATTTGAACTGAGTCACAGATGCCAAGATGCACCTGATTGTGCTTGATAGCTTCTTTTCCTTGGAATTCATGATACCATAAAGATACCTGAGCTGAAGTAAAACATGTTACCAAATCACTCCACTATTGAAAATACTACTATCGAATACCTGCCAATGGAGGTAGAGTATTTACTGTAGTATACTTTCTGAAGCACAGAATATTGGTCTGTTTAATTACAAACCAAATTGTTTTCATGTGGTTTTCATTGCATAAAACTTCCTGGGATTCCTTCATTTCTCTTAAGATGGTTAACAGATGAGAACTAAGTCAAAAATAAACATTTATGTGGTAATAGCCACTCCTTATTAGACTGGATTACATACAAAGCTAGTTCAAACATATAATCACATATTTTTCATGAGGTTATTTTCAGCAGATTCCAAAAACAGGAATCCTCTAATAACCAGCAAAAACCATTACGTCTTTTCCACCCAAAGACATCCAAATGAGAGATTTTATGATGGTCAAATGTACTTCTATAAGAAAATAATATAATAATGTTCAGCACAACCTACTGTCAACAGTGTACATCTCTTTATAATAAATGGACTCCTAGTCTTTTAGCCTTATTGAATGTAAAGTAAATTTGATTGTGATTGATTCATAATGCACTTGAATGCAAATATTTATTCACCTTCATCTTCTAAACAACCTAAACCAGGTAGAATCCAGAAACTCTTCCTTCTGCAAAATATACCTTGTCATGATGTGTATTTTAATTTGTTAGGCCAACATGATGAGAATGAAAAAAAAACACATTCAGGCCCAGAGATCAATAAATGAATGTGAAGGAAAGAGATTTAATTATTAGTGCACAGCTTGCTATCTGGAGTGACACACATACTCTCACCCACTCACCTGACCTCCCTGCTGACACACGACCCACACAGCACCCACACACCTCACTGACTGATCGGCTGTGCTCCCCCACATCTGCGGCCTACTCTGTCATCCTCCCCGTCTCTCCTCAACTGCTACACTCTCTATTTCCACAGCTAGTGAAGTTGACAACTGTAAATGACACCCTGAGAGAAAAAACATCTTTTCTACTGTTTTCTGACAAACCAGAAAGCCCATCGCTCCCTCAGTACCTCAGATAAAAACAAGTACTTAAAAAGTGTAATTTGACAATCATTTTAGCTGTGTTGATGTACTGAAGATTTTGGCACTTAGCACTCTGTAACACTCAACTCCTTCTTTTAACATTGCACCCCACTGTAAAGGTTTTTTTGTTGCTGCATTTTGTATTCAGAAAGCCATAAAAAAAAATTCTAATATGGAGAAGATAAAATGTGGTAAAAATGAAATATTTCTCCTCAGCATGTTGGTACTGCACAGTGACGCAGTGGTTAGCATTGCTGCCTCGCAGTGCTGGGTTCAATTCTGGACCTCCCAGTGTTTGTGTGGGTTTTCACCGGGTGCTTTGGTTTCCTCCCACAGTCCAAAGACATACTGGTAGTTTGTCTTTGGACTGTGAAGAAGAACCTGGCTTCTTTGAAAGTGACCTCTGGTGTGAGTGTGTCCGTGTTTCTGCCCTGTGATGGACTGGTGTCCCGTTCAGGGATTATGCTACCTTGCACCCGGTCCTTTCCTGGTCATGACGTAGAACTGTGATTTAAAGGCTAATCCCTCAGTGGCTTCAATCGCTTGAGCAATGAGAAGTGGCCTCACAAAGATATCTTATCATGCCAGACAGCCCTTAGAAGAGAGGCCTCTCACAGAAGCAGGAAAGGATCTGACTGACTAGTCTGGCTGCGGTTAAAATCTCTGCATTGCCTGTCCTGCCATCACTGGATCCTGGCTTGTCTTGATATTATTTATATGAAACTTCTAACTAATGGGATCCAGGGTGGGTGGCACGATGGTGCAGTGGTTGGCATCGCTCGTTTGCAGTGTAAGTGCTCTTGGTTCAGCTGGACCTCGGATGACATCTACATGGAGTTTCTGTGTTCTCCCTGTGTTTGAATGAGTTTCCTCCAGATGCTCTGGTTTCCTCCTACAGTCCAGAGACAAGCTAGTAGGTTAACTGGCTTCTAGGAAAAGTGTGAGTGTGTGTGTTTGTGTCTGTGCGTCTTCCCTGCAGTGGACTGGTGTCCCTCCCAGGGTGTATTCTGCCTTGAACCTGTTGCTTTCCGTTGCTTCTTCTGGCTCAATCCTAAACTGGAAGTGGTTAGGAAAGAGATGGACAAATGGATGTTTATGTCTAAAAAAGAAAGTCCTATGAATGCCCCACCTCGAAGCTTAAGGATCTAAAGAGAAAAGCTTGATATGAAAGAATAAAATATTATCACATTAGGTGTTTAATGGTACAGCCTCAGAGTGTGTGCTGACTGATTTGTAACATCTCTGGCCTTTAATGATTGCAGATATACTATATGGCCAGTAATAAAATTGAGCCAGACCAAAGCATGACTATAGTGCAGTTTTGGCTCCTACAATCCTTTCCAATCTATAATCTCTCATCGTGCTACATCATACTACCCATTACTGAAAATCAGATATCATCGTTTTATTTAATTTTAAATTCTGTTGAATACTTGTTAGTCAGATGTATTGTATTGTAATAATCCTTCACATTATTTACAACAATAACTCTGTCTTGCATTTGTTGGCTTAGTCTAGTAAGCTAACTAGTAGCTAACAAAGAGTCTAGTAAGCTCTTTGGTTAGTACAATCTGGCCTCTCTAATTCAGCTGGTGATGTAATTTCTCATTTCTCCACCTGTTCTTCTGCGTAGTGGGGATGCTGGTGGCCACACATCACCCAGATGAGCTTCAGATATGAAAGAAGTGGTCGCCTCCTTTATTTGTTAAGTGATTTTGGACTGTTTAGGATGAAAAAGTTCAAAACTTGCACTTACTCATTATTAACTGTTTTCATGACTTTTAAAGTTAAGCCTTACATTTATAACTTGGAAGATACATGGAAACATCTATACAGACTGAATAGATGTACAGTATATTAAAATTTCAAGTGGCTTGAAGAAACTTACCGAACAAGAACAGACAGCCTGGAGGAAGGACATGGTTATTGTTCTCTATAACTGCCCCTTTATCAGGTCTGACTTTATGGCTTGGAGGTTAATCTGTTATTTTTCTTACAGCCTTTCTTGGAAATTGCTGCATCATTTACTTTTGTCAGTGAATTGCTTGATTTGTTAGTGCTTAAAATGCAAAATGGTTTGTGTGTTCCAGTAACAGTATGTCATAATGTAATTATTTTTGTTGAAAGGTACAGTAGTGATTATAAACCAATCCCCTGGCTTCTTTCAAGAAACGTCTGCCTGAGATCCTGGGATGAATTAGCTACTAACGAATTAGCTACTTACGACGAGATCGGCTGAATGACCTCCTCTCATTTATAACCTTTCTTAAGTTTTCATGCTCCCGTCCTAGCTTCTGGTTTTCATTAAACCTCAAATACTGAACAACCTACAGTATTCAACTTAATTAATCAAGATTAAGATCTACAGCCACTGGCTGAAGACATTTCAATACTCTCTAGACTCAATCTGTTGTAGCAAGATTAGTGCTTTGAGTTGAAACTGACCATAATAATACATTAAATATGTGTCTAACCAGATAAGTCAATGGGGAACAAATGCTGGTTTATCATTTAACGTGCTCGAGTAAAACAAATTGAAGTTTGATTGAGCATCGCATGGGGGACACTAACTGAAACATAATTAAAATCTGATCCAAAGAGTTTATATACTATATATACTTGACACAGTGCTACAGACAAAAGTACCTAACGTCAAAATTTACAAACCATGTGGGTGCAAACGCTTCTCTTACAATGTACAGACATTATGACTGCAAATATAGCACTGCTATTCACTATGTGGGCGAACATTTCAAATCTATTAATATATTATTTTACAGAAATTAACATTTTAATGTTAATGAAAATAATATGTATCATTCGTAATAGTGCAGGACAGTTCCGCAACAGCTGTATAACGTCACTTGATATTGCAATATCATATTATATAATAAAGGGTTAAATATACGTCCCCTAAGAAATACTGTAGGAATGCTTTGCTCTTTTTCCCCAGGTTTTAGAAATGCAGTCTTACTCAAAAACATGTCGAAGGTCAGTTTTCTCCTTCTCCACAGTGCTGAATGTTTTAACACAATGTGAATTGTGTATGATTTTTCTCCAGAACATAGTGTATAACGTAAAAGCAATGCAGAAGCAGTCCCAAATCTACTTTTCTCAGTTATTAATGAAGAACTGTAAAATTAAATCCTTACCCAGCAATATGAGGGAAAATACAGTTTGGAGATAATCTGGCTTCTATTCCATATCGATCATATCTTCCGTTGCCTTATTCCCATCATATGAACCTAATTGTGGAATAAAAATGAGGAATTCCACACTTTCACCAAAGTTTCCAGTTTCAATAGTGTGTCCCACTTTGGAAATCGCCTGGCAATCATGGGGCGTTACAACGCTCGGATGTTGGCCAATCAACAGATAGCAAGGCGTGTCTATGCATATTATTCAGGAGGGGAAATGTAAATTGATTGACAGTCAGATGAACGGCTCAGGAGAGGGTTGAAGAGGAGGAGGCGTGTAGGTTTTCGAGCATCTGTCCACTCAATGTAGCCCGGAGGCGGGTTTCCTGCTCCCGGAATTGACGTGCTACACGTGTAGCACGGCTACAGTACGGCAGCCTCTGGTTTATCGCTTTGACGTCTGTGCAGTAAATGAAGTAATTCATACAAAACGTGTGAGTTTTTTGTGCGCTTTGTTTTACTGGAAATTATGCTTTCAGTTCACGATTACTTTGGGCACGCATTTACTGTCAGTGTATGGGCAAAGGAGCGACCTTTTAATATAAAGTGCATGCTTTCCTTTGTAAACGCTTTCATTTATTGGGGAAAACACATCAGAATTAATCTGCACTTGTACGTTATTATAACAGTTATATCGCTTTGTAGTATAATACAGTCACTGTAAAATACAGAACACGTACAGCACGTTTTTAATTTAAACAGTTAACTTAGAATCCTTTATATATTACATTTATATTGTATACTCTTTTGTTTAATGCTATTATTTGTGATTTTGCAGGATTTTGCATTTGTAGTTGACTGGCATTGCCGTGATTTTAGACGATCAACATGAGGCATGAAGTCACGTTAGTTTATTTCTACATCTGTAGGTAATTTTAATGACGTCCCTACTTACTCTTCCCTTCAGTGTTTCCTATTGCTCAGAGGATATCCTGCGAGACATCACTTTGAAATGTTGTTTACTAACCAGAAAATCGTTTATTAACCTACTTGTGCTAGTTACGCGAGAGGGAGTCAGAGTACATTAAAAATAAGAGAATTACAATGGATAATTTTACAGTTATGCAGGCATTTAAGTACTGTATTTAACTTAAAACGTGATTCTTGTGCTTGTAAGCATTAGACAAATTCTTTGTGAAGTAAAAATTACTCAACAGGTCTGTGAACTCTCTTCCCGCTCACTCTTTTCTTGAAGGATTGTAAGTTGTTAGAAAAATGGTTTTAAAGAAGAAAGAGGTTAAAGTGGAGGCCCTTATCCTGGACAGTGGACAGCTGGAGAATCTGGGTGGTGAGTACAGGATGATTGTTGAAGGACAAGGGAGGACGTATGAGTGTACAGTATTAGTCACCACATTGCAAAAACGATATTGGTGCTTTGGAGTTTGGCCAAAAAAGAACAACCAGGTTTTCCCTGGACTTAAAGGAATGTTCTACACGGGTAGATAAATAAAGAATTTCAAGAAGTTGCCGTAATTAATTAACATCAAGCAATACGACAAGCTTGATGACCTGAATGGTCTTGTCTAGTGTGTGACCTTTCTTATATTCTTTTGATCTAAATGAAGAAAACTGATCCTCTCAACTGGTGGTCATCTTTGCTTCCAGTAGTTCCAGAAACTAAACTGGATGTCATTACTGTTTAACATTCATACTTATGGACATGTAGTCTTTCTGCTTCCTATTGAATTGAATGACATTTGTCTGTTAGTGCTGAATCTGTTTGTGTGTAAGTGAACACGTTGTCATGGTATAAGTGACATTAAGCCAGTTTGCACTAGATCTAAACCTGTCATTTACGAATTGTGGTGGCCTGGCCTGTTTGTGTTGACCTTGTCTAACGTCAGGATGTACGTTTTCCTGTAGGTCTCAAAGGTGACCCCTTGGCAGAGCAAATTGCTGAGGTCTTGCAGGAGTGTGCCAAGCTAACAGATGGAGTCCAGCAGATACAACTGATTAAAAAAGTAGGTACTTTTTATCATCAGTTCTTCTACTGGAACGCCTATAATTGATATCCACAATTTTTTAAAGGAGTCCTACTTTCTTGCTGTTTTGCGATTTGAGCGCTTGGAGCTATGGGTGCATCCTTCAGCGATAGTGGAATTGGATTCAATCGACGTGTTAGACATGAGTTGACTTCTTATGTCGATTATTCTCTTTTTACAGGGGACAAGGACAAGTAATTTAAGAAAAGGTTTAATATATGTCTGTGGGAAAACAAGCACACTGCTCAAGCCAAGAGTTGTCTGCTGGACTGCGAGAAAGCAAGAATGGCCAGTTTATTTCTTGCTGTATTCTTAGGTTGGTTCCCTTCTGGAGCAGCTGAGTGAAGACGAGGCTGAAAGCCCCCTGATGAATGCCTGCCTGGAGACATTGGCCTGTGTTTTCTTCTCCCTGCATTCCAGAAACCCGCTGAAGAGAGCTCTTGCAAGGTGTGGGCAGATTTCTTGTCCTAATGCCAGATTTACCTGTCACTATGCTTAGATCTTTGCAGAAGTTTTAGGGTAAAGGCACATCACATGAAACCCATTCTCTGGTCTGGGCTGGAGCAGAGAGACACCTGATTATGGGGTGCGTAGCTTCTTACTGCCTCTTTGCACTTTGCACAAGCATTAAATGCACGGTGTTTAAACCACCGGAGGTACTCAGTTCCCACACTGTTCATGGTACAAAACAGTATGTGTCTCAGTGAGGTCAGTAAAGCAGATGTGTCAAGACCTTCAGGAAAGGCTGTGTGCACGTGGTAGTGCTCTTACCCCAGTGTGTCCTCTCTGCAGTGCTCTGAGCACAGTACCAGGCTGTCTGCAGAACCAAGCTGTGCGCTGCCTGTCCCAGCGTTTGTCACAGAGCCTGGCCACATGCAGCTCAGCGCACTACGCACACCTTACCGATACCATCACTGCCTGCCTCGACGGCTTCCACCTGGGTATGTTTCAGGTTTGAATGTGATAGAGCAGGTGTCTTGTGAAATATGATGCGATGCAAAAGTTTGCAATTTTTCTTGGGCCAATATAGCTTTGTTGTCTCCAGTTCTTTAATTTGTGTATTAAACCAACCATATGAAACCTTTTAGTTTAAACTTTTGTATTAAAAGCTTGTAACAAGATTTACAATGTTCTACAGGTAATTCATCTAAAATATTTCAATTTGTTGTTTCATACAGTTGTTTACAGGTATATTATATTATTCCATAAAGTTATATTAGGATTTCCTTGGTCCATTTCCTTTGACAGCCATTTTTTCTGAGATCTCCTCTATGGTGGAGGCCATTCTCCTATACAGAGCCTTGTAAGATTATTTGTGTTCTTGAGGAGCTGTCCAATTTATTTGAATTACAACTAATGTGCAGTGTCACATTTTCTAAAGTAAATATTTTAGTCACAAATGCTGATCACTGATCACTTTGATGGAGGAAACAAGTTAAATGTCAGTATGAGCAGCAAAGAAAAATCCAAAATTAAAATGTTGGTTGCATATGTTTTCACTCCCTTTATTATGGCAAACCATAATAGTTTGTAAATTCATGAAAGTTTATAAAGTGAAAGTTTATTATACAAGTCACACAATTAGTTGTATGGCCTTTTTGCAGAACGAGTGGTTCACATGATTTCAGAAAAAAAAAAACACCTGTCTCTGTAAGATCCCTCAATTTCAAGCAAAGATCTAAGTATGAATTATTTTAAAACCAATTCAAGAATAAAGCTGTTGCGAGACATGTTTGTACTGTAGTAACTTGGTTCCCTCTTGATTAATGACTTCAAACTGCTATGTTCTCATTTGGGAATTACCTAGGGAGCAAGGTAGTCCAAACTTTCCTATTATACAGTGCAGTTTTACATCAGATGTTTAATAGAATTACCGTTTCTTATTGCCTTGGCCTTTTTGACTTGTATCATCTTTTTATATTTGACCTGTCCCAGTCGCTGATTTGGTTGTGTACATGGGGAAATATTCTGGTTTGAGAGCTACAGAACCAATTACACTTTTTTTTTTTCTATCCACAGGTGAAAGTTGCATTCACAGTTTACTAACAGAAGGCAAGTTGGGATTTTGATGGTTTTTAAGACTTAACATAAACTCAGATTCCAGCAAATTTCTGTAAAGGGTTCTATAAAGGCGCAATAAAATGTAATTATGTTTCCATAATTATTACTTGCAGTGTAATGTCATTTATGCAAATGAGTTCAGCTAAACTTTTAATGAGATTTCCTGTCAGACCTCATTGCTTTGGGCAGAGTAATTTACAGTGCCAAACTTGTGTGAGCATTAGAATTGCGTTTTTATCTTTACAGTGTTGCAGTTTCTTCAGAAGGCCCTGTCTGAGTATCAACAACAGAACAGGTAAAATTGGGGTAATTATTGGTACACTCCTGTTGTTTTAATTGTTCATGAAGGGTGCTGTGTTCTGAAAGCTGTGTGCTCTGAGACCGTGAAATGGGCTACACATACAGTGTATATGTTGGACCACGTGGATGTCATATTTAGATGGCAACTGAACAATTTCACTCACATGAGTGATATATATGCTGTATTATCAAGCAAACATTCCCTCAAAGGCACAAATGGAGATGATATTGAGCTACCTTAAGTGTCTCAACTTAAGTGTCTTTCACTGGAATTGCCCACGGTAACATGTTTCACACAGTTTCATTTGTAAAAGTATGAATTTTTTTGACTCCACAGTGCGTACTTTTTAACGATCTAGTTGTTTGAAATAATTTTCTAAGTACTGCGTGAAGCAGTTCGAGAGATCTGGACTTGTTTGCCATTGATATGTACAGTGCTTTGGTATGGCATTTGAATTTTGTGTCTAACACTGTATAGGGTTAATATTTTAATGCCATATCTGGATTTTGGAAGCTGAGGTGGTAGTGTCTGAGCATTCTATTCTGTTTGTAGTCGTCTGGTAGGCAGTCCAGTTGCTCAGGCCCAGCTGATGCAGGCATGCTTGGCCACAGTGAAAGCTTCCATGCTGGTGGTACAGAGATCCCAAAAGCAGATCACTGCGGTCCTGCAGGCAGCACCTGACAGCCCCCTGATGGACACACTGCGTGACCTGTTGCGCTGCTACACCAGCATACTCACTGAGGGTAAGGCAGCCACTTTGCACTCTCCTCAGTGACTGTCTTGACATGAGGGGCAATCACAAACATGAAATGGAGTGAGAAGTCTCTTGGATTATACAGTATGGACTGGCTTTATTTTTTAGTTTTTTCCTCTATTTTTGCATTGCTTTCCTTTTTTTTCTCACCTGCTTTTGTCCCCTTGATGGTATTTGCTTCATGTCTTTGCCTCCTGGGCAGGTGACTTTGTGCAGACAGTCCAGAGCACTGCAGGCATGGCAGTAGTACTGCTGACTAGGAGCATGACGGGGCCCAGTGACTGTGTGGCCAGTGTGGTGAGTCCATTATTGACCAGTGTTTCTACTGGATACAGGGTATTGAACATTATCATTATTGGATCAACTGAACTATGCCTTGGAATTCAGTTATCCTGTCCATAGTTATGATTATGTCTTCCTTTCCAGGAAAATAAATATAAATAATTAACTACAAAAGTGCGGAACATGTTTGGCACAGGAACCTGTTCACTGGTCCTGGAACATCTGAGGGAGAATGCTGTTTTAATTAGGACAGAAACAGTGTTATTATTTTATTAGGCAACAATTTTAAGTTGAGTGACATTATTAAGATTTGAAGTTCAGCACTCCATAAAGTGGACCTATTAAGAAACACCAGTGCTGATTGTTGCTGATTTATGGGCTGTCTATTCCAGCAGCCAATGCTGGGCTGATGTGTGTGTGCTCTTCGTGTGACAGGTGGCCAGTCTGTTGCTGGGCTCAGAGGAGCGTGTGGGCAGTGCACCTCAGTGGTTGTTAGAGAGCTGTGGAGAGCTGTACCACTGCGTCCGCCCCACCAGTGTGACCCTGTTCCTGTGCCATGGAGCTCTGGCTATGCTGTCCTGGCGGGGCAAGGCCGTTGGGTCAGGCGAGGAGAGGCTCTTGTTGCTTATTCCCAAAGCTTTGCTCTCTCTGGACTCCAGGTTAGACCCTGTTTAGTTCTCCCTTTTCCTCCTTCCTCCCACTTCCAATGCAAAGAGTCATTCCATTCTAACTTAGCACAGGTAAAGACAATCTATACGATGCCACAACGGCTCATTGGGCCAGAGCTCATCCTGGTTTCTGTAGCATTAAGCAGAGACCTGTACATTCTCAGCAATGCTTGTCCCCAGTTATACAGATCTGGGTGGACTGGAGAATGAATGAAGTTCTTCATTCAAGGTACAAGAGCAGATTTCAGTGGACACTTAATCCCACTATACAACGCCTCCCCCTTCTCTCCACGGGGCATTCCTAAAAGTTCAGTTGAGTATTTGACACTGCTGCTTGCATGTGCATTTTTATGTTTTTGTTTTCTTTCATGCATTTTTCTGGGTCCCGAGAAGCCTAGTTATGATCTCTTAAAAGGTTTAGTACACTAACTTTTTAACAATAATATAATTATTGTAATTTAACAGTGCGTACACTTAGATTAAAGACATGCTAATGACTGTGTAGTGAAGGTGTTCCTGTCTGTATTTCTGTATCTGCAGTGTGCGAGAGTCCAGCACTGCAATCTCGGTGGCTCGTGTCTTGAATCTATGGAGCTGTGCAGCCCTGGAAGTCCTGCAGGGGGAGCACTGCTCTGCAAGCCTCAGGCATTCCCTGATGGGGGGCACTGAGCTGGTGGGACGCCTGCTGGAACACATCTATGCACATTGGGAGCATCCTCTGGATGGCGTCCGGCATCAGACCAAGGCCCTGTTTAAGAACGTGCTCAAGCTGCACCAGATCGCCATGCGAATATCTGACCCCCTTGCAGACCCCTTTTTCACCAGCCTGACCCACAGTCTGCTAGGGCTTGAGTGGCACAGCAAAGGGAAGTACGGCTCTCTGAGCTGTCTGGTGGACTACCTGGGTGCAGAGAGCCTCCTCGCTCTAGATCCTCAGCTTCCTGCACAGCTTCTCTCTCTCATGGGGGATCAGTCTCTTGCCCCCTATGCCAGCAGCCTCCTGGAGACGCTGTTTGTGAACCACAAGGCTCAGCTGGCATCCTGTCATGAACGGGGGGATTCGTGGATGGAGATGTGGCACCAGACCTGGGTGACGCCTCTGCTGGCAGCTCTGTGTGAAGGTCAGCTGGACCAGACCACCTACATCCTGGACTACTGCCTGCCCAAGATACTGAGATGCAGCCCTGGCAGCATGGAGCA
The DNA here is from genome assembly GCF_055471065.1 of Atractosteus spatula. Taxonomy (NCBI): domain Eukaryota; kingdom Metazoa; phylum Chordata; class Actinopteri; order Semionotiformes; family Lepisosteidae; genus Atractosteus; species Atractosteus spatula. The sequence continues at coordinate 17,547,056 of NC_142720.1, forward strand.
CATGGTTCGTGCCCTGCAGAGTAGCCAGCACAGCCCAGCAGGTAATGACACAGGTAACAAAATCCCATACGATAGCTTCTGCCAGCCTGGTGTGAATTAGAATGTGAACCTCTTCCAGCAGTGGTTACACATGCTGCTTACTACAGAGGTAACAGACCCTCTGTCAGCCATGTGGGTGAGAAATCAGCATGATGAATTTGCCTACATCGTCTATTCAATAAAATGCCAGTGCAGCATCTCCAAAAAAGGTTGTCATTTTCCTTGATGAGGTTCTTGGATCAGCGAGCCGTGGGCTGCTGGCTGTCCAAGATGGGCTGACAGGCGCCCCTCTTGTGTTTTATGTAACCCGTGTTTCTGTCCGGTCTGGCAGGCTCTCCAGACTGCAGGGGGGCCCTGGGAGCTCTGATGACCTGTCTGCGAGCGGCTCGGGCCCAGGGCGTAGTCAGTCCCTCTCAAGAGGGGCTGTGGGGGGGGCTGGTTCCCCTGAAACTGCTCTCTCAGGCCTTGGTGCACAAACATGACCAGGTACTGTACATTCATCAACAGATGGTTGATTGGCAAATAAAACTTGGCAGAAGATGACAGGCTTGAACTTAAGCTAGTTTGTCTGATGCTGGAGGCACCAGAAATTGAAATTGTATGCATTGAGCTGTGCAAAGGACTTTAGGAGCGTCAAGAAAAAAAGACCCTACTATGGGTAAAAAAAGATGAGTTAAAATGTTGATAATATCTAACAGGTCAGCAAGGTTAAAGGGAGCACACAATAAACAGAATCTGCTGGTAATATTGAACACATGGGAAATCTGTACAGCAAATAGATCTCTGTTTTCAAAAGCTGGTGTGAGTTTTGGGGTTTAATATAATAGCAATATGAGGTGAATCAAATTTAACTTTGCAGTGTAGTTTTTGCATTTTTAATGTGCGCACATGTCTGTGTATGCAACAGGTTCGTTTGGATGCCCTGGGGCTGATCTGTGAGAGCCACCGCAGCACAGAGAACCTATCCACAGAGGAAATGGATCTGATTCGCTACTTCCTGCCCAGCAGCCTGAATAGCCAGTCTCCAGGAGTGAGACAGCAGATTCTCAGCCTGCTGAAGAAGGTCAGACCCCGACCCCGACAGTTGGGCTTGGCACGCTGGTTTTAAAACAGTTTCAAAAGAGCAACAGGGTGATGAGTAATTGATGAGTAATCCAACCAGGAAAGGTAGTCGTTCAAGTGCATATTGAGTCCTATAGACCAGGCATTGATAGTTTGAGTCAGGGGCTCTGACCAGAATTCCCTTAGGAGTCCATGTACGGGAGGCTTGGTTGTCTCTGACGAGGGGTGGACAGGTAGGAGTCAGGTAGGTTATTCCTAAGCTTTCAGAGCAGCAGTGATCTCTGTCTACAGTCCGGCAGCTGTGAGCTATTGTGACAGTTCCATTTCTCCTGCAGCTCATACTACAGTCCTGTAGGCACTGTGGGACTCTCAACAGGAAGCATGGCCAAGGAAGGCATGTACCTCCCTGGTTTGTGAAGGGTCTTCAGTATAAACCCTAATCAACAGTTTATATTATATATATGTACTGGAACTATTGGCAAAGACAGTGCATTCAATTTCCATCATACTGTTTGAACACAAAAGAATCTTTAAAAAAGTCAAAAGACTATGCTTTAATTTAAACTCTGTGATTCTATAGCTGCGAGAGCCAGTTCTTACTTTTGTGTAGCAGTGCCCTCTGCTGGAATTTTGATTCAGTTTCAGTTTTGAGATTCAGTTTTTGATTTTGTGTAGTCTCTTTTTCTGTCCTTAACCTGCCCTGATTGAGCCGGCTTTCTTAAAATTTCATTCTTGAGCTCTTACAGTCATGTTGGTCATGCTCCTGTTCTGCAGCATATCAAAGCAATGTGATAATATTTCTTGTTCTACCTAGACAGCTCACCAGCTGGTAGCTTTATATGCTTTGTCTGCAGTTTGATAAGTTAAGCTCACATTGCCTTTTGGCATTAGAAAAAGGCACAAAGTTTTTTAGCATGTATAGGACAGTGTGTTCTTGCCTGTGCTGAGCATGTGGTGCTTTTACCTATGCTGTAGTTCAGCATTAGACCCATGGCCACTTGCTGTGTATCCTGTGCTTCCCTCCAGCTGCTGTGCAGGATGAAGGACAGTGCCCAGCTGCTGCAGAGGAGGCTGGAGCAGGACAGGCCAGAGGAGCGGAGCCAGGAGCATGGGAACAGGACCACACTGCAGACATATGAGGTACAGTGTCTAATGGATGAGAGGAGGGCCACATGTACGGCTGTACACTTGGATCAGGGAGAAACTGTGCCACATTCAATACGGCTTTTTCACCACTACGACGTGAAGAACATACACTTTACAAGCGAAAGGAGGTAGTCTGGCCTGCCTTTCTTAGCGTCAACATTGAGTCTAGGCAGTTGGTTTAAAACTCTGGGTAGAGAAATCTCGCGTTTTTGGTACTAAATGCTCCTAAACCTATCACCACTTATGTCTGTGGTCTCATTGCTGAGCTTGAAAATATCCCCTGGAACTGAATCGTCTTCATTCCAGGCAAGAAAAACTCAGTTCCCTTAATCTGTCTGAATACAGCATTCCTTTCAGACCAGAAATTAGTCTGTTTACTCTTCTTAGTGTTTACTCTGTTGCAACAGTATCTGCATTCTGAATGTAGTCCAACTCTCCCATTCTGTAATTTTAACTTTACATCTGTTAATTCAAATGAAATGTTTTTAACTGTGTATGCAAGCATTTTCTGGCTTTTTTATTGCTTCCTTACACTGTCTAGTTAAAGAATGTCATTTAACAAACTCCTAGATTTTCTTCTTGCATTGTTTCATTGCAGACCTTTCTGAATGTAAATTGGCCATGTTGCACAATTTCAACTTTAGGGTATTTTGTTTGACCTTCAAAGAAATGCTATTTTTACTTTATGCATAAGGCTTTAAGAATTTAGCAGTACAGTGTTCTGTTGTACCGCCTGGAGGTGTCTTAGCCTATGTTCAGTGCTGTGGTTTGCAGTCTGTGGTTTGTGTGCTGTGCTCTAGGAGTTTCTGCGCTGGCTATGTGAGACCCTCTTCCACGCCCTGTTCCCTGGTGCCTCCTTCCCCACCTGTTTCACTGCGTTACACCTGCTGGGACACATCGCTGACCTCTTCTCCTTCAGCACAGGTCTGTCCTACAACTCCTGAACAGAGAGATTTTCCTTCTGTTTTTTAGTATCATTTTAAGCAATATAAAAAGACAGGACATTAACAGCCTCATGGTAATGAAAAAATCTTACTGAGGATTTTTCTCAGTAGGACAATACTTACTGGAGACCTTGTTTGTATGCTTTTATGTTCATGTCTTCTGACTCAGATTGGAGTAGCATAGGTTCAGATCTGAGTGAGTGTGATGCTGCTGTTGGACTCTTGAGCAAAGTACTTTCTGAAAGTGCTCCAGTTAACACTGTGTCGAATAAATGGGTTTCCAGGTCCTCATTGTGAATGAGAATGTGTTCTCAATTCACCTATGTGAAATGTGAATATTCTGTTGGTGGTTTCAATGTCATCTGTGTAACTCTGTGCTAATTAACTGTGCTAATTTTTCATTTTATCTTCCCTCTACTCATTCATGAATTTAAAAATGTAGCCAACAGGTGCTCAGTATACATAGTTGGGTTTTGTGATTCATATGTGTTTAATATGTTAAATCTCAGCTCTGTAAAAATCCTTTTATAATTCTCACTTTGCTGTGTGCAGTGTCCTGACAGCCTCGCTTCCTCTGTCTCTCCCCCCCCATCAGCGGATTCTGGTCCTTGTCTGTTCTCACTGGGACAGATGGTGACCCCTTCTCAGGCACAGGCCGTCCTGTACTGCCTGGCCAGCTCCTTCCTGGAGGTCAAGCAGCTGGCCTTCCAGCTGCTGAGGAGACTGCCTCCCCCAGCCCTCAGCCTGCAGGTCAGACTCGCTGCCTCTCACGCAGGCCGGGCTGGTCATTGTATGCATAGCAGCTACTAATATGTATTCAGGCTCTTCTCTGTATATTAAAATACAAGTAACCCAAGCTCAGCTCTGTTCAAAATTTTAAATGGCATTCAATCTCCATGGTATCTAGTAGTTCTTTGTGCCAACAATGACAGCTCCCTATCCCTCAGACAGCCTGTTGGTACGTCCTGCACTCTGGAGAAAAGCGTCTTATTTATTCAGTACATCAAAGCAAAATAGATTGAGTAAAAGGAAAATTTTGTGCCAGTAACACCCCTCCTAGTGACTCCTGCACTTGTTCTGAGACGTCACAGGATTCAACATGGGCTGTGTTACTAGCCTGCTGTGGCCAGGATTGCCCAAGCACTGGCACATGGTTGGCAGAGTGCTGCCCTGGTAGGCTGGACATCAGTTGGTCAAAAAGTCTCTCCACTGTTGTTGAAATGGTGGCTCTGTTGCGCTCTCCTGAGAGGCATTCTGTAGTTTACAACGTGTCAAGAAGGCTGAATAGTTCACACCGTAAGGTGTGCTGGAGGGGCCTGTCTACAGTCCCCATTTCTTCCAGAGTGGACAGGGCTCATTGCTGGTAAGCTGAGTTATGAATAATTGGTGATTTGAAATCAACTGAGTATGTCATAAAAAAATTGACTATTGCAAGGTTTTTTTTTAAAAAAAAGCCACTCCAGGCCACAAAAACATTTATTTTTCATTTTTTGAGTTTCTAACTTGCCTGTTGTGAACTCGTTCTTCTTCTTTTACTTCAAATCATTGGTGTTCTAGAGAAGAAGTTGTTAAAAGCAGATTTAATTCTGGTTGCTTGTGTCTGTTGTACTTGGTTCAGAAGTGTTTCAGTAAAAATGAATGTTATCTCTTAATGCATTGAATAATTATGTGTTAAATTTCCATAATGCCCAAAGCACAAACTGTTCGCAGCAATTGCATGATTGATTTTGCCACAGTGCAGTGTTAGTGCTGTTTCATTATCCGTATGTGTTTCTGTTCTCTGTCCTGGGACACAGGAGCCAGGCAGGCCGAGCTCGCTGCTTCGAGTCGCTCTGGACCTCAGCACCAGCACCAAGCCCTTTGATAGTGTCACTGCCTCCCACCTCCTCAACTTGCTGGTCTATGAGGAAGGGCTGGTGGAGGCCTTGAGCCACCATGCCCAAGAACAGTGCATACCATTTCAGCCACCCACACCAGGAGAGTCCCCGGCTTCTAAGGCCTTTAAGCTTGAGAGGAACACATTAGCAGGTATCGGCTTTGTGTCTTTTTCCTATTGAACATAATGGTATTGAGCATTCATATCACTCAGTTCAATAAATGATTTTTACTGGCAAATACATACAGAAATATGTAAAAGATGTACAAAATCAGAAAAGATGAATTGCCTTAATACTGTGTGAATGTAAAAAAAACGTATTAAATTTTTTTGTTGCGTTATTAGCCATCATGGTAATTAATTTACTGGAGAAGACCGTTTTACAGAAAAAAATAGTATGTAACTTGCAGTTGCTTTGGTGTTTCTGGTATGTGCCAGTCCCTTTCTTGTACTGAAAGGCTCATTCTTTCTTCATATTTTCAGGTTACAGCACATAGTGGATCCTTAAACACTTAAATATAGGTTGTCTGTATATATCTGGAAGTAAGAGTTTAAACATTGTCAACATTCAGAGCAACTTAGGCCTTAATTATTTTTTTCCTGACACCAAAGCTGTACTTGTTTAAAGCTTCATGTAGGATCCTCTGAATACATGAGCCTGTCTTTAAGCCTCACATTGTTTATAACTCTGTGAGTGTACTTTTTGATATTTGTGTGGTGCGTACAGCACATGGCACGGCTTAACTGTGTTTTGTTTACCGAGTTTTAAAGTTACAAAATTCTTTCAGCTTTCATCTGTTAGGTCAGTTAGGAACACTAGTCATATATTTAGAAGCTCATGTAATTTACAGCATATGTGCACAAAAAAATGAATCATCTGTGGGTAGTTAAAAAGCAAAGTAAAGATGAATTGCTGACAACAGCTCAGTGGTGCTCTAAACATTTCCATTATGACTCTGTTTCTCTCTTATAAACTGGAGCCTCTGCACTGTCCAGAAACAGCTGGAATTCATCTTGGAACAAATGACATTTCCTTTTGCTGTTTAATCCTTGAAATTTTTGTTTTTTGTGTAATGCTCTCCTTCTGGATAGTTAATGTGCAAAGGCTAAACCAGTTTCTTTACAAGTTGATACTGAAAGGCCATTTCAGACATACAGTACTTGGCACCACAAACACTGGACTACAAATGGATGCCTAAAATTGCTGTGCATGCACAAATGTGTTTCAGATTTGCTTTTATCTAATCATACTGGGTATAGAGCTACAGTCGACTACATAATCTGACACATGACAATGGCATTATTCATGTTTATGATTGTGCTGTCTGTGAGTTTTACCAGTGGGACTGGAATCGACATTGCGATTTGTAAAGTCCTTGGCCATCCTTTAATCTATTTTGGGTTTATCCATAGAATTAGGAAGTAGCTGTGTTTTGGGGGCTGAGTTTCCTCAGCTTTGCTGTTTTGATAAAAAAAATCATCTCCCCTTGTCCCCCTGTTTCTTAAGTTGTATGATGACTTAATTGTTAAATCTAACTGGCTGGTATAACTACCCCTAGAAGCTGTTTTCTCAGAGCTGCTGGCCTCCACATTCCCTTTCCTGGCATCAGCGGGCTCTCCCCTTAATGAGGCCTTCTCCTTGTTGAGCCAGCCCTTAAATACTGCTCTCCGATGCGGTTTTTGTGATCATCTGTGGCTGAGGAGGGAAGGGGCTGCCCGCTGGGTAGAACTGGTGGTTTAGGGGGCGGGTGGGAGGGGATACCGCCCAGTGAGGATTTGGGGGATGGGAGAAGGAGAGGGCATGGAGAGAATTTGGAATGGTTTTCGTATGTTAGATGGCCATTTTGGATTGTTTTCTGCCCCTGTGAAAATGTGATGACAGAAGATTAAAACGTAGACTCCCTGAAGCCCACGCATAAATGGTGCGGTCTTGTGCGGTGTTTTCTCATGACTGATGTCTCTTCTCTGCCATTTTGCAGTGGTGCTGTTCCTCCTGGCATGTCTAAAAGCTGAGGTTGCTCAAGCTGAGACCTCTCTCCTGCAAGCTGCGGCCTCCCACCCCCTTTATGGACGAGCCCATTGCATCACTGTGGCACTGCAGCAGCTCAGCTCACAGTGAGTATCAAACTACTCCCTCACTGCATCCACACCCCTGCGTCGGCTTGCCAACATTTTTATCATGTTACTCTGGAAGCTTTAATTTTGAATGAACTTATATTTTCTTCAGACAGAGCTGAGGCAGTACAACTGTTATGTCTTGACTTTTCGACAGGTCCCTCTTGCTGGTGTCAGAGTGGAGGCCAGTGGTGGCAGAGCTCATTGAGATGTCCTACAGGATGTCTGATGTTGTGTCACCCGTTGTACAGAGCTCCTCCCCTGAGGGACTCATTCCCATGGACACTGACTCGGGTGAGGCCTGCTTGACATTACTCCGAATAAAGGAGGATCAATCCATTAAATTCAGCGTTAATTGAACATGGGTTTTTACACGAGGCACAAGTTGAGGTCTCGATGTGTTATGTCTTTCTCTCAGAATCATCTGCCTGCCTGCAGCAGATCCTTCAGGAGATTCAGCCTCGTGACACGAATGACTTCTTCACATCACCTCGTCAGCTGGGCAATAGTGAGCCAGAGCCAGGGGGAGGCAGCCTAGAGCAGGCGCATGCTGCTGGGGTCACAGGTCAGCAACAGAGCCTCAGTGACTTCCTTCTGTTTCCAAAGGGGAATAACCCCGGGCCAGGGTAGGGCATGAGTTGTTAACCCTGCAGTGAACAATGCAGCAGGTAAAGGTCTTGATCCTGAAGACACGCTTTGTTTAGGTATGTATTCATGTCTTTATTAAGTGAGCATGATGATTTTTGTATAAAAGAAGAGTTCCAGTGTGGCTGTTTCACATTGAAATTTTTAGATATGTTTATTGTCTTGCACAGAGATTACTTTAATGGGATCCAATATTCATATATTATACTTTTATAATTTGTAATAATAACATACATCACCGATATGGTAATCAGCTTTCAAACCAAATCAAAACTATTGGTTAGTTAACTTTAGTTTATGCAGAAATAGTGTTCTAATCTGGATGATACCTGTACTTCTGTCACAGATTTTTTTAGGTGTCCATTTTCATTCCTCATAGTCCTATTCGCTGTAAGCTCTGGGAGGCACTGTTTCTCCATTGAACAGTCTAAGACTGTGGAGCCAGTGAGCCAATGCCTCACAGAGTAGCGAGACATCTGATCTTTTGTCCTGCTTCCTGCTAGCAGACTGTTTCACGTTTTGAGAGGGATTTTGTAAGGCAGGCAAGAAACAAGATTCTTGGCATTAAATGTCGATCATTTGCCACCACAGTGTTTGAGTTCCCATCACTGTCTCATTTTAGATACTATTTGAAATTGCTTGTAATTTGTGTAATTTTTTGTCAGTTTTAGCACTTTAGTTTCATTAGCGTTAAAAATAGTTCAAATGGAAAAATAGCTGATAGTAGTAATATGACACAATAGTTTTGCTATAGGGTTGGTAAAGTGACATCTGGTCACATAACCCAGCGGTTCTGATACTATGGGGCATGCACCTTAGGGAGTAAGGAGGAGCTTAAGGAAAAAAAGTTCCTGATCTGTACAGTGTTACAGTTAATCAACAGCAATGAGCTTAAAAGCAGCTCTAGATTCAACAGCAATCAGATATATCGCTATCTCTACATGGTACTGTACTTTTGACAATTTCTTTTTAATTGTGCATTCTGTTGGGAAAGTCTGTTGCTGGGAGTCTTGAGCTTTAACTTTATTCCCTGGTGGGCGCATTTGTGTGTTAAAGTCCAGTTTACATGGGACTAAAAATCTCCACAAAGCAGTTTCGAACTGAGGAAGTTTAGTCCAGTTTGAAATGTCCATTTTAATTTTGTCCCAGTAAATTTTCTAAGACCTCTTCAGGACCGATGATTTCAGACAGCATTGTTTCTTTAATCTGGGTTGAATACTAAAGAAAGTATTTTCCTTAATACCAGAGAGGAAGTAAAAAGTTGTAATACAGCCTGTGACATTGTACCAGATGAAGCTGTGATAAACAAGGGAAAATATATTTGGAAATGGACTAATTTTAAAGAATTACACATATGCCTTAGACCTTTTTACTTTTGCAAGTGCTCTGATTCCAATGAATAGGGCTGCGATAATGCAGGGATAAGAGGAATGTGCTTTGTTTGTTAGATTAGCTACTCTACTTGCGTTTCTCAGCAGCTGTAAGAGACACACATGGTGAACATATTGTTAGGGACATCGTGCTGGATTTTTAACATGCACGTTTCAGGACAATCCACAATTTGATTAACGTGCTCAGGTACAGCACTACCCGTGTGAAGTTCTGTGTTCTCAGCTCCAGCATGTTTGCGCGATGTATAGTTATGGAGCTGCACAAGTACAGGAATCAAAACTTTGGCCTTAGTGCCCGAATGGTAATTTGACTTGTGTTTTACAGACCACAAACTTTGATTAAAGTGCTGAGTATTTCATGGTTTGTACTTTATTTTGAGTATACCTTTATACAGATCTGTGTACGCTATTTTGATATTTAATCAGTACGAACTTGAAACGTACAGTTTGTAAAACTGGAGACAGATTAATGAGCCTTGAAACGAGGGCCTTATTTGTTGTCCTCTGGCAGGTGGAGGGGAAGAACAGTACAGAGTTACGGCTCAGATGGTGCTGGTGTGCTGCTGGCGGACGATGAAGGAGGTGTCCATGCTGCTTGGGATGCTGTGCCAGAACCTGCCCCTCCAGACTGAAGCCCCTCCTCGAGAGGGGCTGATTACAGAACAGCAGGTGAGCCCCGAGTCTCCCCTGCACCCTGCACTATACAGAGTTTCCACCACATGAGCCAAAAAACCTGCACAGCATTGGCCCACAGTTCAGAGGCCACCAAGGCAAAGTCTTTGTCTTATAGTGCTTTTTGTTGTGGCTGTCTGTAAATAAAGTGTTTTATTGCAGGAAAGTGCCCCTTTGACAGTAGGAGGTCATTACCGCAGACCTGGGAATATTTTGTTAATGGGAATATTGGAGACCATTCTCAACTGGCAGTGGCGTAATGGAAGATGCTGGAATGCCATTAAAGAGCAGTGTGCGCATCCCGTGAAGCTTGTGCAGTGCCTGAGCAGCAGCTACACCTGCTTCCATGCTGCGGATGTCTTCAATTAGCAACCACATTCATTAGGGAGAGCCTTCATTTCACTCAGGGCCCAGTGTTTAATAGCCATAACCAGTTTAATTTGCGTACATTCTTTCCAAATTGCTTCCACCTCTGTTGTAAACACAGGACTGGCTCTTGCCAGTTCTGTTTGGTTTCTGGAAAAGATAAGCTCTTTCCCAAATGTTAATATTGAGCAGTTTCTGTCCCTGGCTGCACTATGGTATCTGGCTGCAGTGTTCTTTTGCATAGTAGACTTTACCAGAACGGTGTTTTATAGACGTTTCACAAACATACTGGATCAGAGGTAAAAGGTCATAACAACATTAAGAAAGTTTCACTCTTGTGCTTTGAAAATACATCGTATTTTTTTTCTTGTTTCTGTTGCAAAGTTAAATAAGGTTACCTATGAAGCTATGGTCTCTACATTTCATGATTTTCATCTAATTTGCTGACCTCCAATTTGTAAAGACTACCTCTGAAACCTGAGAACATGAAGGCAAATGCAATTGTCCTTTTGGAGCTCTTGCTTTCATTGGGTATTGAATCATTTAAGGCCGACTAGATATGATACTAGATTTTTCCCTTCTACCGATGTTCTGAGTGCATGAGTTAGTTATTGTTTTCCTCCCATTAATCTTTGGAGAACAGCGGGTTTCCTGAAATGATAGATTGAGACGTTTAGTAGTATTAGTTTGTCACCAGTTCCCACAGTGCTGTGGGGATAAAGGTGGGACTTGGAATCTACAGTCTACAGTGAGAAAGAAGTACAGTTTAGTGAGTTACCAAATGGAACTAAAAGAGTTAGTTTGACTCTTTGACTGACTGCCATACTGAGCCTGAGTATATTCTTCACTGGCCCAGAAAGGCCTACTCTCTGCATGTCTGGTTAACACACAGATTTTAATTTAATTGTTTTGAAGAGCATGCATTCAAAACAGAGACAGAGACCCGCCTAGTTTTATTTTCTGTACCGTAGGAAGTGTTTCAACATCTCCTGATTTTACAGCTGCCATTTCTGAAGTTCCGAGAAGGCGGCTTGTTTATTTAGATTGCTTCCTTGGATTGTAAAACAGGATTGATTTGATCGTGACTTGGCTGAAGCCTTCATCCTACGTAATAACACACAGCTTTAAATGCTTCGTTTGTTTCTTTTTTTTCTTAAGAATGAAGCAAATCGAAGTGGATCTTGACTTTGACAGTTTCCATCAGCTTTATTGATTTCCACATGTGTGGCTCCAGCTGTCGAGAGTTCTTCTTCCCCAGCTCACACTGGGATCAGATGATCGTGGGGTTATGAAAAAGGGAGAGAAGGGTTTTCAGTGGAAGTGCCTCAGTCACTGTGTTTTATGAATGTCACAGAGGGTTTGGTTTCAAAGTGGCAGGCTTGCCTTTGCCAGGGGTGATTGTGTGCCATTGAGCTGCATCACATTTCCCTCCTTTTTCGTGGCTGCTGATGATCTGAGTACACAGTAGCTTACAGAATTACACACCAACTTCTTTGACCCGTATGGAATGAGCCTCACATTGAAGTCTGCTTATTGTGTGGGAAAAAATACATGGTCTTAAATTTGAACTGCACAAACATGGATTTTTTTGCAGAATATGTAAGAGAAGATTCACACCTGTTTAAAAACGTGACTAACATGTACCTTGCTGTCCAGGTGCAGGCTGGAAGACAAAGAGGGGTACTTTTGCTTTCTAAGATGCCCTGTTTCATCATACAGTATAAAGGCTTAGATCTGGAGGAAAACGGTCTATTTTATACTGTTTGACATAAAGATTTACATAATTGCATTTCTCACTTTTTTGTCTTGGCCTGTTATTTCCTTTCTGTCATGTCTGAAATCAGAACTCGTGACCACCTTGTGATCAAGTAGAGATATCTTCTTGAACCTTACATAAACCGACATCCAGGATCCAGGGTAAAAAGTCACTGTACCAGCTAGTAATTATAAGTCCATTGAAAAGACGCTTTGATGCACTAGAGTCAAAACTGTGGAGTGATTTTCAGAAGTGAAAATGTGAAATGTGCATGCAAAATAAGTCACTGAATTGATACCAGAAAAACAGAATTAAGCACTTTCCTCCTTAAAGCCAGATATGTTTTAAATTATGTTGCATAGCTTTTGAGGAGATGTTGAAATCAATCAGATGGTGCCTTCAACAGAGAACAGTTTTCAGATTTCCGGGATTGCAACAAAAATGTAGAGGAGCTTATTATTCCAGTTCAAGCTGGTTAGTACTGTAGCAGTTCTTAATCCTGCTGTAAATGAAAAACTGTAAAGGAAAACTTGGTATTAGTTGTATGGTGCCGATAATAATCCATACATTTTCAATAAGCGTTTAGTTGTGGTTAGGGTTGTGGGGAGCCGGAGCACTGACATCACTCCTACCCACTGGAGGATGCGTGCGAGCCATCATGGACTCATATGCTGGTCACATTGAGCTGATGTACCATCCTCTGATGTGTACTGATATTGTCTTTGGGAATGCGTTCACCAAACATCCTTTTATATAATCTAAGTACCAAGATGAATTGCTCCACGGTTCTTGGTGCGATTGTTTGCATTGGCCCATTAAGCTGTAAGAAACATTGTGTGTTCTGATGTGAACAACAGGGTTGAATGGAAAAAAAAAGATTCAAGGCTAAAAACAAAATTCAGGCAAAGCAGTGACTGATTTCCTAAAAAGAAGTGAATGGTGGCAACCTGTATGAGTTGAAAACCCACCTTTTAAACAACTAGCCTGAATATCATTGAGAATAATTCCTTCATTTAAAATCTCCTTTTTTACAGTCACTGTTCTGCCTTCCTAGCAGGACGATGGAAAGCTATGAGCATTTAATAAGAGGCCTAGCGCCAAAATAAATGGAAAACTCATTTGCGTACTGTCCTTTAGCTTTACCGAAGTTAGTGCAGAGCTTGGCAGGCTTTCGTTACGGATCTGAAACTTTATTTCCGACCCCAGCGAAGAGAGACGCCCTCTCGAGATTAACGAGATGTGGGAGGCATCCTCCCACCCCCCACTCCCCACTCCCCCGTTATCCAGGCTTAATTTGGTTGAACAAATGTCTGTGAGCAATTCAGATTTTTTAAATGTTTTTTTTAAATATTAGTTTTATTTTCCGGCAGCCTCCACGGAGTGTTTGTGCGTGTTTATGACAGCCCAAACATCTTCCAGCTAGTACCGTCACTGGCTTGAGTACGGAGCTTTGCCTTGTTTACTAGCGCTTTGCTGGGCAACAGCAAAGTGTTTACATTCTCGTCGGCGCTATAGCAACAGAAACATTTAGTCACTCCTCTAATTGTTTTTAATACTTCATTTTTCTGTAATAGTTTCTTGAGGAAAAAAAAAAACCAACAGGTTTCTGATTGCAAACAGCTCTCACTCAGTGACTGCAATGCCGGCTGATGTCAAATAGGTGCTGAAAAAGACCAAGGGACTGACTCATCTCAGGCCTGAGGCTCCAGGTTGAGACTGGGGTTGCAGGGCAGCAATAACCAGATGCAAACGTGCGCCTTGTTTTTCTTCCATAGAACTTACAGAAAAGAGTGAGGCATTTCTGCTTAAAATTGTATCTAATTATTTAAAGCTCAAAAAAGGAATAGATTAGATTATTTATTAGTTACTTAGATTATTACTTACTGTAGATTATTAATACTTAGATTATTTAGATGAACGCAACGGCTATTCTAAAGTTTATGGTAATGCACTACAAGCAATTACCTTTTCTAAAAAAAACTTATCAACTATAGGAAGGATAAAGATTAATAACCACATAAAGCTGTGTTACTTTCCAACTAAGTAAGGAGTAACTTCTTAAACATAATTGCCCAGTCACAGCTCTGTGTCTAATTAATAGGAAAGCATTCAATTGTTTGTGGTGCTCCCTGGTCACAGGGGTTTTTATCCTGTAGCAGCATAAGTCAAGTTACTTACAGATTAACTGGTCTTTGTTTTCCCAGACTTCTGTATAAGCATGTTTAAAAAATTTGGAAAATCTCCATCCAAAAAACAAAACATCTAGACTTAACCGGTCTCTTTGTCTTCAATCAGTTCTGTTTCGGTCTAACATCCAGAAGGTATTTTATGCACAGAATTACTGTATATATTTTTACTGTTGTGCACTAATATGACATTATACCCTGACACTACCCTAATCAATTTGCTGACTTTCACAGGCTCTTCAGCTCTGGGGTTAGCACAGTAATGTGAGGTGTTTGTTGAATTTGGAATTTACATTCACTTTGGTCAAATACTTTTAAGTATTTGCTGCCCTCCTTTTCGTGTTTTTTTATATGGAAGACCTTAATTTTCTGAAAGGGGATATGGTTGCATTTGGAGGGTGATTGCTTGTTTTGGGCTTTCATATGAGGGCAGTGGCAATCAGATAGGGACAACGTACATGTGAGGAAAGCCCAGTCATGTGGCAGCTGCCTAAGGTGATTAGACTCCTCTGTTATTTTTTTAAAGGCCTTTACTTCACTTTCATTGCAAACAAATGAGAATGAAAGGTGCCATTGAAGGATCTCTGGTTCCCAGAATCTTTAACGCCTGTGGCATGTAATGATCTCTGAGATTAGCATCTTGGTTTACCCACTGACCCTGCAAGGACCCCACAGAGTCGCTGGTTATGCCTTTCCAGAAAGAGCTTTTTAGTCTTAATAATGTCTTAGCTTAGATTTAGCTCGGGTATCCATCCACTAGATCCCTGAAAACGAGACCCAGCAGCCGACAGTAAACACACCCGAGCTTTGCACTGCAGGCTGGTATTGTGGGATTGGGGGGTCTTTAAGCTCATTTTTCATGTCAGGCTATTGCTGATCTTTTGCTATAGCTAAAATCTGTTAATTCTCTGTAAAACCTCAAGTTAAAAAAATCAGAAGCAAGATAATTTTCCCTTGTGTCTCTCCTGGTTACTGTCACAATTTTATTAGTCCAGCTACGCTGCTTTGATATTCCCTTGGGCTATGAGTTCTGAGGCGCTGAGCACAAAGTGATGCTGAAGATTAGAATTGCAGGTGGGGAAACATCACTCCGTAAAGCCCTTCATGCTCTGGGCTTATTGGTTGCATGGTTGCAATTTGATATTTTGCATTATGCAGCATATGGTTGCTACAGTGATGTGAGTTAAGCACATCCTTATTGTGAGCTAGTCATGTGGATTGCTTATGATTGCTCTGTGAATATCCTTCATGGCATCACATCGTGCCAAAGCAGAACCTCCTTTGTAAACGTACAGGCAAGAAAGATTGATCATCTGGGCATGAAGTGCAAATGGTCTTGAAAGCTGCCTTAATCGGATGGAACGTTTCCTGTTGTTCATGTTAGCAAGACATAGAACCAAAAAGGTAAATTGGCAGGAGTTCAGTGTTTGGAGAGGGTCAGAAAGCCTATTGCAACACTGGGTGACCAGAAGCTGTGATAAAGAACCCACTACAGAGAGTCTAGAGCAGTGTGATTCACTCTAAGTCCAACTGAAGGAGGATTCATTTGGAAACATGTACTAAACTCTGATGTAATGGCAGGCATGGATTTCAGAAATAATGCCATTAACTACTAAAGCATAAGGAGAATTAATAACTAGCTGAATAAACCTATTATTGTCATACCAACCAAGCAGTGGCCTGTGGATCTGCCTCAACTTCATGTGCAGTGTGCTTGAAATGTGCTCCTTTGATTGGTCTAAATTTGTCCTGCACCACAAAGACCAAGTTCTGAATATCCCATTTTTTCCAACAGGCAATTATCATGGGAATCTTTTATAATAAAGTATGACAAGTCCAGCTGTGTGTTTGTTAGCATTTTCTCTTGGTATTAGTAGTCTAGGGGGGTAGCCTAGGGGAATCAAGCTATTAAGGCTTATTTCATTTCATATACCAGACTGTATATAGACTGTGAAACAATCAGATCCATAAAAATTAGGTTTTGAAGATCTAATTAAAAGAGAATAATGCCACTGATGTCCTGTAAGCAATGTGTTTGGGGAATAAATATGAGTTTCTCTTCCTCTTGACAGTTAAGTAATTTATTCATAATTCTTAACATTGTGGTATTTGCTTTCATTCTGTAATTCAGTGTACTTCTGCTCTCATAATATTTTACTGATATGATATATATGTAAATAATGGGACATTTTTATGTCTTTATGACTCATACTTTAATGTGATAAATTGTGTTCTCTGTTACAATTTTGTTTTACAAAACGCAAAGAAATATATGCTAGCAGTCATAAGAGGGTACATCACTAAAACCGTAATGTAGATTTCTGGAAAAAACAGTTATTGGAATGTTAGTTGCAAGACACTGTACAAAGTAACATTATCTATGAGGCTATTTAGACAAAGCGAACATAAAACAGATCCACCCATATAGGTTACACCCACAGCTGCATGTGTTAATTCTCTCAGCATAATCCATCTTGAAAGCTGTGGAATAAATGCTAATTATCCAACCTTTGTGACACATACCACTTATTCAGAATCCTTTAATTTTGCTTTCTAGTTTGTGGATTGTGTGCATCTTGCACTATATGATTGGATGTCTGGTAAGCTGTTGCTTCTGTAAGAACCCTCTTACATCAGCACCCTATGAAAATGATTTCAGAATTATTAAAAGAAGACTAGATATATATCAGTGCAGCCATGGAAATTCCATGTATTATATAAAGCTTCCTTATGGTAGGGATCTCGTTTCTGGAAAAAAAAGGAGCTTTGAAAGTGAAATGATGATTTCAGCTGTCAGCTGAGCCTCCAGAGCCTGTCTGTTCAGACACTGTGGCCTTGGTTTGGTTCCTTGGTTTGGTTCCCTGCCCTACCTTGCCCTTTAGTTATTTCACATGGATTCCTCTTTCTGGTGTTGTCTTAGTTTGAATCTACCTTTGCCTGCTTAACACAGACTTTTATAAGCCTTCTCAAACGCTTAGAGAATTCATTTTTTTCTGAAAGGTGTTTTTTCACTTTTCTTTTAGCAGCTCTCGCTGCACCAGAGTTTCTTTTTTATTCATCACCAGCTGTATCAACCTGCAATTCACAACTGGCAACCCAGAGGTTGCTGCTGGAAGAGGTATAAGAGGGATCGGTAGGGGGCGCTCACCCTGTGGTCTGTGTGAGTCCTAATACCCCAGTATAGATACAGCGACACTAAACTGTAAAAAAAGCCATCCTTTGGATGAGACGTAAAACTGAGGTCCTTCCTCCACATGGTCATTAAAAATCCCAGGGCATTTTTTGGATTTTTTTTTTTTTAAGAGTAGGGGTGATACAGTACCCTGGTGTCCTGACCACATTTTCCCCCCTGACTTTTACCAGTCATGGCCTTCTAATAATCCCCATCTATGAACCGGCTTCATCACTCTGTTCTCCTCCCCACTGAGAGCTGATGAGTGTACTGTCACACTTTGGCTGGTGTGGTGGAGGCTACACATCACCTGTAATGCGCTTTGAGTGTTGTCCAGAAAAGTGCTATATAAGAGTAAGGATTTTTATTACTTTATCAGTTGTTTCATTTGCACTGTAAGTTATAAAAAACTAAGGCCTTGCAGTTTAGTTACTGATTCCATCTTTTCTTGGCTTCTTTGAAATGTATTAGTTCCATAGCATAGCTCCCATGGCTTAAATGATCTTAAATTCTCATCCCAAGTCCTTAAATACTTGCTTCTCAAGCAAAATGGCCAGTTAACTTTCCTTCTTTTGCTCCTTTCCTTCCTTCCCACAGGTGGAGGGGGTGGGCCGGTACTTCCGGCAGCAGCTCCTGCAGTCTCGTCACCGGGGGGCGTTCGAGCTGGCCTACGTGGGCTTCGTCAAGCTCACCGACATGCTGGCCAGGTGAGCACAAGCAGGGTGTGCCATGTGTTGCTTACATTCTGGGAGGAGGGCTCAGTCATGGGCAGGAGTCATGTTCCACGGTTAGAACAGCGTGATGAGGCCGGGAAGGTATACCAGTCAAACCCAGGATAAAATACACTACAGTATATCAAATCCATTTGGTCTGCCCCCTAATTCAAACTGCTGCCTCAAGCTCACCTCCAAGGCCAGACTAGACGAGCGGCAAGCCCACTGTGCTCAAAAGGTGAGCCGCTCTGTGCAGGGAGTTTAGGCTGCTGAGAGTTCTGGGAAGCAATGCTCTTGTAATGGTGTCATCTAGCCCTTGGCAAATTGTTACCTTCATAATTAAAAAAAACCCATAATGGTTTGTTTTCAATATTCATTGTAGATAAGCTGAATTCACTTTTCAAACAAAAAACCTTGTGGCAATGTGATATTAGTGAGAATCAAACCTAAAGGTTGTTGTATTGTTTGCATATAGTTGAAGTACAGTGGCAAAATAATTCAATACACTTTTTACAGGATTCATGAGCTGCTTCAGTGCACGTTTCAAATGACTACCTAAGACTGAAGCATTCCACTCAGACATTAAACCAAGACCTTGACTGTTTGGTTATTACGGATTCGATAAAACTGTTCGTAACAGGTGGGGTGTTAGCCTGGACTCCTGGCTAACTTCCACATGGGGCTCACACAGTCTGGCCTCCCTGCATTTCTTTTTTTCATTCATCTCATTCTTCCTTTAATTGAGTTGGTGAAGCTAATTTTTTCACATTTTTGTGCCTGGTGTGCAGTGCAAGTAGAGAATTACGAGTGCTTGGTGTCACCCATGTGAGTGCTGCACCTCGGTGGTGGATCAAGTGGTCCCCTCCCCTTGGCAATCTTTTGGGTGAAAAGTGCTGTAGAAATATAATTGTTAGAGCTATAAGTATTGTGCATGATGTATTAATCCCACATTTCGCCTTTGCAAGCATGGTCAAGGATGATTTGAGGTGGGTGTTTTGGTGGCAGAGAGGTCACATTGTTTGCAGTCCCAAATGCCAATGTAACTAATAGCATCAAAAAGCTCCTGTAAAGAGATGTGGAAAGTGAAAGGAACCAGTCTGCAGTATTGACAGTTGGTGCAGTTGGTGCTGATGTTTACATGTCTGAGACAAGAACCCAAAATTAATTGCCTTTGTACAAGTTCTTTTTGACTTTTACAACATTCTTTAGTGGACTAGTTCTGGACTAGGGTTGTGCATTTTGTTAACGTCTGAGTTTAATAGGAACCTGAATGTCCTATCAGACCTTTTCATGTCTATAACTTGTAAAGCCAACGCTGAGACTTAATTCTTTCTAATTAAAATATTACTAGTGTTTTTTAACATTGTCAATTCTTTCTAGAAAACCACACTTTTCCTTCAAAGGTAGTTTTGAAAGGATTCCAGCTGAAGGCCTGAATTGTTTAGCTTTATAGGGCATCCATCATAGCTGATCATTAACATGAGCAAAATATAATCAAAAGAGTTACATACAGAGTGATTACAATTACTGGATACTGCTGTAAAAGCTGACCTATTAATAAACCCCAGTACAAGCTGTAATTTATGTAGGTCAGCTGCAAAGAGGAAAATTACTCAGGTGTATATTAAAAAGGCCACACTGCGTTTGCACTGTGACGTTTTCGATTACATATTAATAGAGAGGATGTGTGACTTCAGTCCTGTTATTTAAATATTTACAGACCACACACTGAAATCTCTGGTCACTGTGCTATCAGGGAATTTATTATTATAAGAAACAGTAAGCATTTGAAGTGCTGGAGCAGTTAAAACAGTGTTTTACTAGAGATTAGTCTGCAGTGCTGGTCGACAGATTTTCACTGCAGGTGCTGAAAGGAGAGACTCTTTATATCCTAAGATGATGTTAGGGTATCCACAGATGATAGAAAATACACAGCAACAGTGGAACATGCATGGTGTGATGTCAGATGCTGGTATTTCCAGGAACACATTTAGAACATGAGAGGGGCCCATTTTGGCCATTTTCTTCATTTGGTTCTTAGGTTAATAGGTGCGATGAATCATGCCCTACCTGGGAACTACAGGATGTGCTGTTCTTCTGAAAACAATTTCTCTTTCACAGGAACAGATAAGAGATTTCTTTTATGGTGGTGGGTGCAGCACAGCCTTGACCACAGAGTTCAAAGGAAGTTATGGCTGTATGCCATTTTGTTACCTTCAGTTGCTACATCTCGCTCTTGTTCTCAGAGACTTGAAAGGTGTCTCTGTGTGCACGTTTCTGGAGCTATCTTTGTTAGAATGGTGTGCAGTGATTTAGATGGAATTGACTTCTTTGCCCCTCCCACCCTCTTTTTCATTACCTTCCCACCAAACTAACAGCTTCTTTCAGGTTTTCCTGTATTTCTTGATTTGGTCATTTCAGAAGTGATTAGAATTCATTTGACAAAACCTTTGCATTATCTGGCTTCGTACAGCTTTAAAGTCAGTGGAGAATAAAAAAAAAGAATAAATACAGCCCAGTGGTAGAAAATTGAGGTATTTAAAGCCTTTGTTTTTCAGAAGAGTCATCCTGAAATGCTTAAGAGTTGCATAACAGCTTAGTTACGGGGTGCTAATTATGAGTCTTTTATGTTGAGCTCTGCAGGATTTTGTTTGAGTTGTGGGAGTGCTACCCAGCTATGTGGTTGAAGCCTATACCCTGGCTTCTTTCAAAAACTGACTGATTGAGATCCTTGGACCAATGGACCACTTAACTACCAAATGGGCTGAATGGTCTCCTCTCATTTGTAACCTTTGTTCTTATGTTTACCACTCTGTTCCCCATTGCAGGCTGGGTTCTGACTGCCTGGTCCTGCAGGAGAGCAAGAATGTCTAGCAGCCATACTGTGTACAAGCTAATAGAAGGAGAGCCTTTGATATGGACTTTTACCTGGCTATCCATTCTCTCATAAAACAATGCTTCTTTTATAATATAAAGCCAAGTTCCTTGAATAATGAATTATTTGCTTTTCCCAGAGCATGGCCTGCTTTGATTGTTAGCTGCAGTTAACCAGTCCTGCTTTTGCAGTAACGAATCAAGGTCTAAGGCTACTGTAACTTGCATGGATCTGTCATTGATTTGTACAATTATGCTGTCAAACAGAGTCTTAGAAACAAACTTAAATTTCCCATTACAGTAAAGGTAAAGGTCTTTTTAGGAAAGCACCATAAACAAGAATTTCAGCCTCTCCTATTCTTTGTTAGACTAAGGAAAGGTTGCTTTGGATATCAAAATGCTAAGCTGCTGAGTTTGACAGCTGTGCTTCATTGCTTTCCTGATGATGTGTGGTGAGAGCTGCCCTGTCTGTACTTGCCCAGGAGTCCAGGCAGGGCCCTGCAGCAGCTGCCTGGCCGCTGGCTGTCGGAGGTTCTGGAGGAGGTGAGGTCCAGCGGCCCCACGTCCAAGCTGTGTGCCACACGTCGCAGCGCAGGCATCCCTTTCTACATACAGGTAAGGGACCCCAGCCTGCCTGCCCCTAGTTCTGTGGGCTGCTGTCAGCAGCTGTCTGTTTGTGGGAAGCTCTGCAGTTGTGAGGCCTCTGCTACTGTACATCCCGTCTGAACTGCTTAACCCCCGTG
Source organism: Atractosteus spatula (assembly GCF_055471065.1). Classification (NCBI taxonomy): domain Eukaryota; kingdom Metazoa; phylum Chordata; class Actinopteri; order Semionotiformes; family Lepisosteidae; genus Atractosteus; species Atractosteus spatula. The sequence goes on from NC_142720.1 coordinate 17,568,756, forward strand.
AGGTAATACAGCTATTCGAGAAGTATGGAATCGCTGTTTCAGTGATTAACAACCCAAAACAACAAGACAATTGTTCATAATTTGCCTGTACTTAATTAAAGGGAATTTGCGGCTCTGGGATGTAAGTCTCAGAGACATGATTTCTTGCCAGGGGGTGCCAGGCAGGTAGTGCTGGAAAACAAAGAGAGACGAAACAGTCTGCAGGCTGTCCTTGTGGTGTGCCACCCATTCTGTGCTGATTGTATTATTAACATAATCTCCTTTGCGTTTCATAAAGGAATAAAGCAAACCTTTATTCTCACAGCATGAATGCTTTTGAGAAATTGAGTTTTGTAGTGTTCTTCTTTGACAGTGAACTTTTGTCAAACACTGTTCCCCAGCCCCAGTATCAATACTCTCTACTGATAGAAAGCCAGTGGTAACCTCGGTAGCACTGGCATTTAAACTGAATCAGATTTTACCTCTTGAATTCCTCAGTGTTTCAAAAACCCTTAAGGTGTATACATGCATTCAGTATTTCAAAAAGATTTTTACAGATTTTTTTAATATTTAGATAGCAGTCAACAGTACAGGACAGTTATTCTGCCTGAGAAACAAAATGAAAAACAGGCTAATTAAAGCAGAGTAACAGATAAATATGCCTTGGGAAAGGTACATAGGGAAATTTATAAGATTCAGGAATGCATTATATTCCTGACTGTGTATTTGTAAAAGTGGAACAAAATTAGGCATCTGGCAAGTAAGGTTAGCAAAAACTACAGTTTTTCAGGTCAGGAAAATCTTACTAGGCATGTCACCAAAACGTTCTGTTAGTGGAGTGGGTTCAATGTTAGTTCACTACATTACTTTTGGTTCTCAGCATTACTGCAGAGTTTTAAATATCAAAGTCCAGAGGGGAGCCAGCCTGGGGCAGGCCCAAAAACGTGCACAAATAAAGAAGGGGCTTGCTTACACCTGTTACGTGTTATATCCATATCCAGAAAGATTTTAGCTAATTCAGTCATGGATAAATGAATGGGATGTAGTGTTTTAAACTGTGTCAATGTATGTCTAGCACAAATGAAGGATAAATGAATACAGAATCATGCCTTCTTCCACTCCTCTCCCGAACAGCTGTGTTCCAGATCGGATTCCCGTAAAACTTTAATTGTGGAAAGGGATGAGGCCTAAAAGGTGAAAATGGTGTCTTGACAATTCTGAAATCCAGATCCAATATTTGCTCAATACTGCAAATATTGGCTAACCTGTACTAAAATGGGAGGTCTGGTGGTGGCAATCCTTCTGAAAAATTTGGTCTGTTCAAGGAGAAAATCTTTATGAATGTAGGGTGAGCTCTTGCACCAGATAAGTTACATTATTTAATCAAATGAGTTAAAGTAGTATTTTGGGAGGAACTGCATGATCATCTTAGCAGAGTTAATTTGATAATAAAGGTAGTGTGGACCACCGTGTGAAATTCTGTTTAGGTATATTTGAGTAATGGCGTACATTTGGTTTAAAAGGGGGATCTTTATAAGAATGTGTTCCCATATTTCCATTGAATGGAAAATGTTATGAATATATTGTTAAAAATGAAAACATTGTATAATTTATAGCTATAGAATTAGTAAGAACAATTTGTTCATGTTTAAATTAATATTCCATCTCGAGAATTCTCCAAATTTCTTTAATATTAGAAAAAATATAGGGTGTGAAGGTTGAGGGTCAGCAACAAACATTTGTATACAGAGAGATTTTCTTTTCCTTACTCTCCCTGACCACACTGTCCACCTCCTATGGACAATACCAAAGGTAAAACATACATGAGAGAGAAGCCAACCCTATTGTGCCTTGATGGAGAGGAAAATATATAAAGAATGTGTTGTATGAATATAGCCCTAGGCTGAATAAGAGAGCATCTTAATCTAATGAAATAAATCAAATCTTGTTTTTTTATTAATTGAAGAGCATAAAACCACTCATTGCACTCAAAAGACCTCTCAAAATCAAATGAGTCTAAAACGTAAGGACTGGATGACGAAGAGGGAGTATTGATAAAATGAAATAGTAAATGTTCAAAGAAGCAATGTCTATATTTTATAAAACCACTCTGCCCTAAAGAAATTAAAGATTGTAAGACTAGCTCAAGATGAATGTCCAGCTCCTTTGCCAGAATTTTAACATCCACCTTGAGAAGTGAAATAGGACAGTATGAGCTGTAATCAAGGGGGATCCTGTTATTTTTAATAAGGGGTTTTAACCGCAGTGTCCAGGCCAAATTTCCCCCTGGCCTCCTTATTATCTCCATCTATGAATTAGCTTCATTACTCAGTTCTCCACCCCACTGATAGCGGACGTGTGGTGAGCATACTGGTGCACTTTGGCTGCCATTGGATCATTCTAGGCCTACATATTGCTGGTTGTGAAAGGAAGTCCCTGTTATATAGTTACAGTATATAATTTATAACTGTTGTTATAATAAAAATGCCTTACACTTACATAACAAATTTCTGGACACTCCAATCCACTGACTTGTATGTTAATTGTTATATTATGTTACAATACTCCCTTAAATATAGAACCTTTTGAAAAACATAGTGGTACAGATTGAGAGGGAAAAAGATTCTGAGAGAATTTTCTTAGGATCTATTGATAACCATGTCAGGAATAGCTAACTTGCCACACTACATACATTTAGTAGTTTAAATAATTTGCTCATGCATATAAGCCTTATCCAGGTGAGCTTTAGATCTGAGCCAGATAAAGGAATAGTAACATCCTGGAGGGTGTCAATTAAAGAAGGTCATTAGCAGATTCAAATTTCTGGAGAGAAAAAGAAAATAATTTGAGTAAGTCTGTATCCTGGTTGTCAATGGGCATAGCACTGGATGGAATACAGATTTGGTTAATTAGAGGGGAAGAAGCTGATTGTTTTATCTGAGAATTGTACTGGTCTTTTCACCATGGTCAATTATGGTCATATATTCAATATGATTACTTTATCAACCAGATTCCTCCTGTAAGCCTGTATTTCTTTGTTCTTGTTTGGTGTAGGAGATTCAGATTTCTGATCTGTCTTCTCAGCGAGACTCCCTGCATGGTACTTGTTCAAGTGGGAGTTGTTTAAGATCGTATGAAGACAAGGTTCCAGGAGTATAGTTCATATAATAAAAGAGGCATATCTGAGCATGAATGAATTGCACAAAATTGTAATAATCAGAAACCTCATACTCATACTCAGGTCACTGAAGGTAGGATAGGTTTTAAAGAAAAACAAATTTGGGTTTAAAATGATTAAAATAACCTCCTAAAATGAACTCAAAAGAGTTAATATATGAAAAATATACTTAGTAATAATCTGACTATAATGCAAATAACTTTGGAAACAGTGTTTTTCAGTCTGTTATGCAACAAGAACATTTAAGGTTGTTGTCTCAGCTTGAGATTCTTCTTTCTTAGAAATCTGGAAGTGGTGGGGAGGAACACTTTCCTTTTGGCAGCAATTGGACTCAGAATGATTTAATATGATTCTAAAATGCATATTTGTGACTATAGCCCAAAGATTTATATGTCATGTCTGAGACCTCCCCACAATGTGTGTGTGTGTTTTAAACAAGATTGGATTTAAATTTGATTTTTCTTGTTGTGCAGAAATATCTTTGGTACGTTAGATTGATTTAATTTGATAAGTTCAGTTTAATGTTAAAAAATTATGCACAGTAAAGTGACTTGCAAGAAAAATATCTACAGTTTTAATATTTCAAAGAAAAACATCCATCTGTTCTTTTAACTTAACTCTTTACATCAAACATTTTACATTTAAATCATTTATAACTGTTCTATAATGATGTCCTGATGTCGTTTCTCTCGCTCTGCTCAGGCCCTACTGTCCTCCGAGCCCAAGTCCTCCAGCTGTAGCCTCTTGAGGATGACCATGAAGGAGCTGACTGCACTGGCCCTGTCCATGCAGGACAATCCCACTGATGGCAGCTCTGTCCCTCAGGTAGTACTTCCTTGTGTTTCTGCTCCCCACTGGTTCCAGGTCTGTTTAAACATCTGCAGATCTTAACCTGTTTCTCCTCAGAGGTCTAAAGACCCAAACCTGCTATGATATATCACTCTGCTCTCCTCCCCACTGAGAGCTGGTGTGTGGGGAGTGTACTGGCGCACTATGGCTGCCGTCTCATCATCCAGGTGGGGCTGCACATTGGTGGTGGTGGAGGGGAGTCCCCATTACCTGTAAAGCGCTTTGAGTGGAGTGTCCAGAAAAGTGTATAAGTGTAAGCAGTTATTATTATTATTATTATTATTATTATTATTATTATTATTATTACTATTATAAGATTTAACCTAATTTAATTAAAACATAAGGAATGATGGTCAGATAAGAAAGACTATAGCTTTGTGCTAAAAAAGGAATGGGTAGAACTTCATCCTAGTAAAAGCAAAGTAAAATAATCAGTTGGTGCCTCACTATCAAAAAAAAGCTGTGAAATGTTTATTTAAATTTTTCCTTGTATCGCATACCCCTGTACTCTTTGGATTGTATCCCTTATTTTTGAAGAAATGAGACCACACTTGGTAAGATTATTTAAAATCCTGGAAGGTGCGGACAAAATCTAAGACTTACTTCATGACTAGTAAACAAGGTGATGAAAAGATGAAACAAGGATCTGTGGAGATAAGAGAATGTGTATTTAGGACTGAAAACAAGTGTCATTACTTACACAAAGAGATGAGTAACAGATAGATTAGATTCTTTGGATAATCAAGCTTCAGGCAAATTAATAATAAAGAATGCCCTCCTCTCATTTTTGATCATCTTATTTTGCTTTAATCTAATGAGGTACTGTGATACAGAATTTAAGTGAAACAAAGAAGATATCTGTCCTTGGATTTCATTGGCTTTTGTAGTGGGTTTGTCTGTTTCTCTGACTCTGCTGTCTTTACGTTAGCATCATTAATATCTCTTAAGAGCACCAATGAAGAGCTTGTTTAAAATAAAACTTGCATAAAAAAGAGTTCCACATTTACAAAAGGCCAAATGTAGGGTGTAGATAACTGTATTGGTTTAATTTTAAAAAAATCAGACCTCTTGTTTGCAGTGTAATTTTTAGCCACCTTTGTGTTGTTTTTAGAGGCCATTGTGGTCAAGCCCACAGGAAGTCTGTGAGGAAGTTTAGGCTCTCCGGAGAACTGATATTACTGTAAATTCTGTCTAATATCTGGAACAGACATGCTAAATCTTTAGTGTACAGTAATAGTAGCCTAATATCCTAAATATCAAGTTCATTTTAGTACTCTCCAGCTCCATTATTATCTTTCCATCCATAAACAACATTCCTACTTTTGTAACTGACAGCAGCATCACCATCTTGTTGTCTGCTCTTGTCAGTGGTTGGAGCTGATCAGTTCGTGGATGGGAAAATTCTTAAGGAAAGTTGTTGCTGTAAAAATTGTTACTAGACCAGTAGGTGGCACACTTATCTCAAAACTGGAAATTCCAGGCTAGTGACACAGAATGGTGAAGTGTCACTGTGTTGTATGAGAAGCTATTCCTTGGATGAAACTGTTCATAAGGGATGCAAAACCTGGTGTCCCAACTAATTTCCCCTCTAAGTTTACATAGACAATTAAAATTTCTTAGTAGTTCAGGTGGGTAGCTGTGTCAGCATGCGTAGGCTGCAAAGGAACAAGTAATAGGTTTATTCCATGCTGAAAAGAGAAGAAAGAAAACACAACGTTTCGGCTGTGGAGTCTTCTTCAGGTGTGACACCAGAAGAAGGCACCTGAAGAAGGCTCCACAGCCAAAATGTTGTGTTTTCTTTCTTCTCTTTTCAGCATGGAATAAAGCTATTACTTGTTCCTTAAAATTTCTTAGTATTATTACATAGTGGACTACATTAAGATACAAAAGGCCTGTGCTGCCACAGCACTGGTATTTTCCCCACACCTCACAGGAGTGCTGGAAGGCTCGTTCACTTCTGTGGACAAAGAATAAGTGGTTTGTTTTCTCAAACAGTCTCTGAAACATTTTTTCAGTCCGAGCAAGTCTACAGAATAATGTTGTAATGCTATAACTGTAACTAAAATTAAATCAAATATTGGCCTATGTTTCTAATTAGGGAGTTGCATAACAGCTAGGCACCCACCCAAACTGCGAGCCTGTGGCATTGCAGACTTAACCTCCAATATTCTTCTTTCGATCTTAATACACCACGTCAGCTGTGAGAATTACTCCCTTATGACTTGCTTCTTTGAAAATATAGTTTTTGTTTTTCCTGGAAATTCTGTGCATAGAAACCCTAGGGTTCTCAGTCTATTGTGATTATCCTGGTGTATCTGAATCACTTCTTTTGACTGGAGTGAGTGTTGTGCTGTGAAGTGGAGCAGGTGGACAGTGAGGTCATTTGTGTTGGGTCCAGTCTACAGGGACATGATTTTGGAAAGTACCTTGGTGTCCACATTGGTTTTAATCATAGAGTTGTAATTTTAAGACCATCAAACAAGATGGCTTGGCTGAATTATAGCCTTCCCATTCACTAATGGAAGCCTGGGTTCTAAACCCCAATGAGCTTGGCAGCTTCACACTTGCCCCTGCTGGGCATCATGTTCATTTTGCTTTGGGTCCCCTTGGAGTGGGTTTTGATGTGAAAGACTGGGAATTGAAGTAACTAACATGGCAGATCTTCTGGCCTGCCTGTGAGGGTGTGGATGAGGCACAAAGCCTTGCAAGCAAATCTCCATGTAGTGCTGTGGGACCCTTTAAAGGAAGCAGATGCTAGACTGAAGTGTCCGAGCGATACTTTGTCATAGCAGAGCACGAAGACTTAAAACCCCATCCGAAAAACTTTAAGGAATTTTTTCCTGTGAAAGATTCAGAACATTTCACATTCGAAACATTTCAACTTTTTCAGAGCCAGTTCTATTTATAAAAATAAATGCTAAATTCTCACGATTGGATGGATGCCAGTTTTCCAAATTCACCAATCATCTCCCTGCTGAGAAAAAAGGTCAAAAAACTATTTCAATGAATAGGGATGCTGTATGGGATTGCAGATCCTTTGCACTGTGAGAAGCCTTGGTCAGTATATTATCTATACTTTTCTTTTGGCTATAATGGAGGGCTCTCTTCAGTAATGATTGTAAGTAAAAGGCTGGTCCTTGTTCAGGAAGTGGTGCCGGGACAGCTTAGCATTTTTTTTATCTGCCTTGTGCTATATTGTATCCAGAAGGTCGTGAAGTATTAAGATAAGAAATTCTGAATGCCTCCCTCCATTTTAAGATCTTATGAATTGAAATGTTTTTTTCTGCCTGTTTTCTTTCAGGTTCACTCTCTCAACATTTTAAGGGCTTTATTCAGGGACACGCGATTAAGCGAAAACATTGTCCCATATGTGGCGGAAGGAGTGCAGGCTGCCATCCTCGGCTTCACATCTCCGGTCTGGGCTGTGAGTGTTCCCTTTATACATTCTCTGTGCATTACTGTCATCTTTATCAAACACACATGGGGACTGGAGCCCCTCCAAGCCCCACTGCATCATCCAGCAGCCTGGAACTGAGCGTCACCTCCCTCTCTTTCCACTTCGTACAGGAAGCACAAAACACGTACACTCAACACAGGGCTATAAAATATCAGGTCAGTGCTAGCGCATTTGTTGGATTAAAAAGAAGTCCTTAAAAAAAAAGTATCTGATTTCACACACTGTTAACACGTCTTTGTGTGTGAGGTCTAGGTTTCAGTCCTGCATTTGTGGGCACAATCTTTGGAAAAAAAATGTTGATTATTAAGCAACATTAATCTGGCTGTCCGCTCTCTGGCCTCTGGTGTGAGAATGAGGGGGCTGATGTGTGGTAGGTGCTCAGGGGCAGCACGTCCGGGCAGGGGAATTCCGAGCCTGGCAGCTTTGATCTGTTATTCAATACGGGTGCTGGGTTTCATAGCAGTCAGGCCACTGCTCAGCCCTAACAAGTTATAATACTGCTCCCATCCCAAGGGGCTCATACTGTATCATGCCTCCTTCTGGATCTGCTTGCGAGGGCTGCAAATTATAATGAGGCAGAGCTCAGGTAGTTAGTAGAGAAAGGTTTTCAGATCAAGGGCCTCACAGTGTGAATCAGTCCTATTCTGCAATTTTTAACCAAGCATTCCCTTTGTTAATTGTTAATGCTCTAAAGTCAGCACTAATGGACTGCGAGTGGCAGTGAATTTAGGAATGAAGTATTGCTAGTGGTCACAAAGGGTCACAGGGATCTTCTTTGCTCGTTATTTTTAAATATGGACACGTATCGCTAACCCAGCTGAAATGTGCCAGCTGGACAAGTATCCTTCACTGACATCACTGCAATCCTTCTGGGCCCCAGAATATAGCAAAATTCACTGTCTGCCAGAAAGCAGAGAGAGTCCCTGGGTGTCAAATACCAACTTTACCCTGGATCTGAGCTAACTGTGCCCCGTGCTTTGGGAAATCCTGTTCAAAGTCATATAGTTATGTGCCCCACGCTCGAACCTGTAACATCTGGAGCAATAGAGATCAAGTTTTTCTGCATTTTGAGCCATTTGGGATCATCTTGCAGGGGTATTTTCGCTGGTTCTGCACACAGCACATCTCCTTTTACAGCACTGTCTTGAGCCTTGTTAGTCTTGGGAAAAGAGAAGGCTATGAAGGGACCCGATACAAGCAATCAAAATCCTCGAAGGATTGACAGAATCAACGCAGTGGATTTCTTCAGGATGGAAAGTGAAACACGAACCAGAGGGCACATCTGGCAACTGTGTGGAAGTGCATTTAAAATGGAGCACAGGAGGCAAAACACAAAGTGTTGTGGGAGTCTGGAAGAAACTACCCAGCCATATTGTTGATGCTTATACCCTGGTTTCTTTCAATAAATGGCTGAATTAGATTCTTGGATTCATTTAACTGGTAACTCACAAATGGACTAGATAGGCAGAATGGCCTCCTCCCATTTGTAACCTTTCTTATCTCCATTTGTTTTTAAGACCCAAGACTTTTTTTTTACGTAGAGTGCCGCTGAGTGAGATGGTGAGTTTTTTTTTTCAGAGCTAGAACTAAAAGTTCTGTTGTCTGGGAATCTCCCATGTTTTGTGTGTTGTATTCACTTCCACTGTTGATCCTCAGTGACTTTTTGAACCTTCAGCTCTATGATAAAGGAACTTCTAAAGGTACTTTGGGAGATAAGGGCAAGCCTGGCCTCATACATTTCACTAGACATGCCTTTCAGTTGTAGATATCCAAAACAACGAATGCCCATGTAAAGAACTGTAAGTAGTAATCACAGAAACTGCACAGCAGAAGGACAGTATGAGCAGTTAATACCAGCATTTTTTCCATTCAGAACTGGCAGCTTCCAAAGTACTGAATGGAACATTTGCAGGCAATTAATTATCCAGCTCTTATGTAATGTGAACTGGCCCTTACTGGGAGCTTAATCAGCCACACCCCATCTTAATTAGGCACATCCCCATGTCCTTAGGCCAAGGTGTAACCCTTAAACAACTCGGAGAAAGCTCCAGTTACCGTATAATAACATTTGTTTTTATACAGTATATTATTTTGGAATGTTTCATTTAAACTTTGCTTTGGAAATTAGCTCCGATTAAACCACATTTGCTGATTTGTAGTCATGCTATGTGGAGGAATAAACAGACATGCACGCTGCCCTGCATCTAGACGCAAAAACGCCTCCTGGGAAAACTGGCAAACTGGCTAGATAATCAGGATCACTGGGCTCTTTTATACTGAAGACCAGAGTTCACTATGAGCTCAGACTAACTAACGTAGGAGTGACAGGAACAGAGACCAGGGGAGTGCCAGCTGTATAATGACTGAATACTTCTTAATGCAAAATTGCATGCTCATAAGTGCTCATTAAATCTATGGCCACCAAAATAACATCCCCATTTCTAATAAAACGTGTATATACTGTAGATAAACTGAGTTGTTCTAAACATGTGAATGAAGAATTGTAGGTGACTTGAGAAATCTATGTGTATATTACTTAAATTAAGAGGAAATTTGTGAAGGCAAAGTCATCCCAACTGCGTCTTCTATTGACCAGAGTGTCTTTTCTCGGTTACTGTGCTTTAGTGTTCATCCTCTGCCCAGTTCAGCTGACAGTCGTGTTTCTGTTGCCAGATTTAACAAAGACTCTTTCTTGCCTGATGCCTTGATGGCACAACCAAGGAAGAGATCCCCTCAACCTCTAGACGACAACAGAATCACCCTCTGTTCTCTACACGCAGAAGAACACTGCGCCCCGCTAGCAAATGATCAGAGACTGTGTCTGGTTGTGGAGAACACAGCCCTGCATCCAGCTGGGGAAGATAACTGGAAAAAAAAATTATTTTAGTCTGAGCATTTTTGTAGTACCGTTCAATCCACATTTTGATCTAATTGTTGGATGCTGTCCCTTCAACCCAAAGATTCATATCGTATCTCATAAGAAAATCAGGGAATGTAATAGAAACTTGGAAAAAGTAGATGCTGATAGACACATTGGTGTTTTTTTGGGCAGTAGTTGGAGATAAAGCTTTGCAGTTTCCTATAGGTTATTCACCTGCATCTATGAACTCTCTGCCTGGTATCTTTTCTCTGTTCTTTTTCAACTTTCCTTTCTTTATGCCATAAGGAGCAGACAGCACTAGGACAGAACTTCCTGTACCTAAAGAGATGGCCTAGACATCACAGTACCTTCAATCTCACTGCGTGGATCTATTGACTTGCATTCTGTAACAGTGATTGTGCTAGTGAGGCTTGTGTGTTGACTTTTAGCAGGTGATTTGTAAATTCAAGGATGTCTGCTGTTGAAGGGCAATGAAAAGAATGTGCACTTAGTGCTTAGAGCAAATCTAGCACAGTCCTAGCAAGGGATCTTCAGAAGTGCAAAGAGGCTAAACTTTTTTTTTCACTTTGCCACTCTAGGTAAGGAATTCCTCTACGCTTCTCTTCAGCACTCTGATAACCAGAATATTTGGAGTGAAGAAAGGAAAAGATGAGAACTCGAGAAAGAACAGGTCAGACTCTTTCTAGATTCTCTTTCAAACCTTGAACCCTCAAGCTCTATCCCAATGCTCTTTTTCTTCAGGAAAGAGTCCGGTTTGCTAGAGCATCTCTTTGGTGTGTGTGTCAGCATGTGTTGTTAGCTATGTTGTGAACAGGTTGTGTGTTTTGAATGACGTCTGTAAACATCTAATAACAGGGTTTGAAAGGAAAAGGAACATTGGTGTTCTCAGGACACATCAAACTCCCCATCTCTCCCAAAACCCTGATCAGTTGTTTCAGGAAGCCAGCTATGGATAGAAGCCCCGGAGGAGGTGATCTGCCGAAATGTGATTTTGAATATCACAAGACAAATGCTCAACAAAGAGTAAAAAAGACAGCAAATTAGTTGGAATTGCCCACACTTCAAAGTTATAGTAACAAAAATCTGAATTCACCATCCACCCTTTTTATTTAGATTAAAGGTTTGTGTTTTGCCTGTTCTAGTGAAACTTCAAAGGTATTTCGACTAGGAATCTGCCCACTTCATTTGTCTTCCCCTTGAACTAATGTTTTTCCATAACCTGCAGTGAGATTATGATTGCTGCATATACTAAAGTTGTAATAGTAATTTCAAATAGTGTTGATTGAGTTTGCAGAGGTGATGACTTTCCAAGAACAGCAATGGTCAATGGAAGGTTTTACCACTCTGCTGGTGTATTTAGGATGGAAGTGTACTGCATGTTGGCATTAGGTGGCAGTATTGTCTCAGCTTCAGAGCTTTAGCTCAGCCAGTGGCCAAAGTTTTTAATGGTAATCAATCATAGCTCTTCTGTTTATTTACTGCAGATGTAAATGATACATACAGTTTCCAGCTATAAATGTTGTTTATTTAAAGAATGTTGTCTTTTTACAAGATTGGCAATCAGTTTTTTTTCCCTTCATGCATTTATTTTCAGTCCCTCTCTCTCTGTCTTGATCCCCCTCTGTCTGTCTTTTGTTGCCATATTGTGTGGCATATCTATTCATTATCTTAGCTGTGTTACACTGCATTAATGTTTTATCAAAGCTGCATGTGTATTAATTCACAGTCTGAAAAAAATGCAAATAGCTTCCTGATGCAGGCGGTGGGTCTCTGAGTTATTAGGCAGCAGTTAGTCTACGTGTTACATGATCTTCTTTAAATAACACCTTACAAAATCTAGGCTTGTTTAAAAGTTGTTTGCTGTGAATGTTTACCAGCTGAGTGTTAACCCAAACAGTGCCACACTCCCGTGGTGTGTGTCTCTGGTTCTGTGTTTTGGACAAGGGTGCCTAAATGTTTTAACCATGCGTTTGGCCTTGATATAATTGATTATGCTTGTTTTCTTACTTTTTAGCTCTTGAAGCTACAGTTGCACCTTATAAAATCTATCCTGGGAAATTATCTCAACATCCCTTTTTTTTTCTTTCAATTCTGATTGAGATGTATTTGGTTTAAGATATTTTTATTTTAAAAAAGAATCTGTCTGCTGCCTGTGAACCTTGGGATTTATAATGACATGCCTGTTCCGCCTCCAGTAGAGATGTGCTGTTTTGGGCTGTACCTCATGCATGGTAGCTGTATGCTCTTGCTTGTTGAAAACCAAATGTGCCTCAATGGGTTTGTCATCTGAGGGTCTGTTCTAGCCAGGAGTGATCTGATCCCTTTGTTCCCAGTCCCTCATTTCCAGTTTGCAGCTGGATGCGGGTGTCACTAAAGTCCGAAGGAGTGTTTACAGTAGTGGAGCATGCTGACAGAATTCCACAGAACGGGACATGGAATGCTAACCATGTGCTGCCAGCAATGACATTTCACCCCCTGCTATTAATCTTCCTCTGTACAGTATCAGGACTGAAAGCTCTGCATTTTCAGAGGGGCGGCAGAGAAATTAATGTCAAACAATGGGACAGTTCTCAAGTGACTGGGTATTAATGGAAATTAATAGTGAAGTAGACCAATTCATACTCTTGGGGACATTGGGTGTCCATAGTACTGGCTGGTGACAGTGTGATGGTCTGATTCTGCATTGTGGTAGATAGGGTTTAATTCCACGTTTTCCAATCCATTAACAGTCTAGGCTTTTGGAAAAGGTAATGAAATGGATTGGTTGGCAATAATGTAACCTACTTCTGAAACTCAATTTCCAGATCCAGTGTAAAGCATGCTGCAGTGTAATCTGGAAAGATGGGTGGTGGGTTTTGGAGCAGAATTTAGTTTTGAATGGGGGCTGTTCAACATGTGTTAGACAAGGTTTTTTTTTACAATGAGGGGAAGCATAGAGAATAAATATACTGTGAGGTGTTAATTCCATGATCTTTTTTTTTCCTATAAGAAAAACACTATCTCCAGTTGGACATGTCTGCCATTATCCTGTTTATAGATGCATGCGATAATGGCGTCATAAACCACCAGTGTCCCTGGTATCGAAACAAACACAGACTAAAAATAAAAGAAACTAAAGCCCTTCTTATCCTTTTTTATGGGTCTGGATCAATGGCAATCCACTGAGACAACCCTGAACCCAATAGTATCATGACCAATAAAAACCAATGGCACTCTTTACAGCCATGGGGAGCGATTCTGTACACAGGCATAGGCCCTGCTGGGGAAAATTATAGGGGAATGAGGGCTTATTGTACTTGAATGCAGATTTAGAATAACAGCCATAGCTTGATGGAAAGAAGGCTGGAGACCTCATGTAAACAGGCAGCAATTAATGACCTTGTGTTGTCAGAACACACAGACTCTGGGAGCAGAGAACTTGTCTGTCCAGCCATCACAGGCTGACCCCTGCCCTGAGCCAAAGAGCAAACTTTTATGTTTTTTTTCTCCTAAAGAATGTAACTTTAGTTATTGTAACAGCCCATACAGTCACATACTAAATAAGACTCCTCTGTCACAGTCGTGTTACTATCTTGCAATATCTAACACAGTTTCACTTTTATTAACACTTTGAAGTTAAATTTTATGTTTATATATACTTGTATTTTCTCTTTCTTCGCAGCCAATGCGGTGCGAAAATTTTGCTCAAATTCTGCAAATAAAGGCAACGAAAGATTCATAAAGCTATAAGAGAAATACACACTGGCTTTCAGGAGGAAGAATTTCAGCTTTATAACCTGTACTGGTACTGTATAGGTCTACTGCAAAACATAAAGATAGTATTTCTAGCCGAAACTAGTCATGATCCTTGATGTTTGTTTGGTGTCTTTTTCCTCGTATTAGCGTCAGCCTTATTTTTTTTTTTTACCATTTTTGTTTGTTGTGCAGTAAATTTCTTTTGACAGTCTGTTCACTTTAATGTCCGCTTTGGACATTTTGTGTTTGGTTGGGCAGCAGCACATAGGCGCAGCAGTTACAGTACCTCCTGCAGTTTCATCATCTACAGGTTTTACTGGCTCACTAGATATCCCTTGATCTGTATCACTTGAACTTTAGTGAATCTGTCACAATGTAACACGGCGCAGTCCCGAGACAAACAATGCTCTTGAAGGAACTGGTCTTTGAGTTCTAAAACAGCACAGATCTTAGGTAGGCTTGTGTGTTCGGTGAAAAAGTAAAGTCTTTACTTCCAAAGCTGTTTGGTATATTTGGGGTTTATAATTTCCTGTTTTCTCAAAGTTTTAAAGACATTTGAGTCGTTTTACTACTTTGGAAGTCCCACTTTCTTAGATGTTGAACTTGATAAAGTGCCACACTTGAGCACTCTGCTTAATTTTTAACTTATCTGCTAGATGAGTTAAGTTGCCAGTTTCTATCTGGCTACAGTTACACTTTTCTTTTTCCCTGGCTGTGTACATTGTTCTTCAGACTAATAAACAGAGGTGAACTAAGTTTGTACCAGTTGTCAAACGCTTTGTGGAATCCGGGAATGAAACTCGCTGTAGTCCAACCTATGAGATTGAAACTGTTCAGTTCATTCCCTCCTTGTCCAAACTGGTACATGAGAAAGGCACGAGAGCTTGCCGAGAGAATGAAATTTTCCATCATGGCTGCTACCTCCCGTGCATTCAAACAAGTAATAAACCATTTAGTTTAAGGTTGTATAATTAATGTATGTCCTTAAAAGCACTCCTCCCCTCCCTGGCAACTCCATTGCACAGCCCAGCTTTGCTTTATAAACAGAGGGATAAAAATAGCTGTAATTCAGAACTAAGGGTCGAGTTAATAACTACCAGCCCCTTCACCAGGCTTTGTTTAGAGGGACTCTTCTATGGTTTTCTGTTTTCAGGGACTTTGCCAAAAAATAATATAAAAGCACCATTTTCTTAACATCCTGCCAACGCTAATAAAAAAACAATGGCTTTGGACTACAATTAGACTTCATCGTTAATAATTCCAGGATTTCTTTAAAAGTGGTTTTGTGGCAGACGTTGTAACTGGAGGTAGCTTCGGGCTTCTAGCTGTACAAATGAATAGCTCAGAGACTCAGTGATTATTCTGTCCGAGGGGAAAAGAATAGATTGTTCTCCACTTGTTTTCATGCTTGAGGAATCTTGGCCTCTGGTTGTGGGAAAGATTTGTGTTGTACCTTTTCAGTAAAGTAAAGATTAGACTCCAGTACAAGACTATTCTCTCTCCTGAGTGAAGTATACATACTGTGGGAAGGAATAAGAGATATGCAAAATGAAAAGGGTCAGAATCTTTACATGTTTAAATCTTCGCCAACACCAATACAGTAATAAAGCAGTATAATGAAACACTTCAGAAGGTCAACCTCAGATTCCGGAAAAGTATTGGAGGGGATAAAGTTAATTTATTAGTCAATTCTAGCTGTGACATCATTTTTAAGTTCTAAATAGAAAGCAATCCACATTGTGAGAGTGTCATAGTACATTCAGGTAAAGTAAAGAGAAAATCTGATTAAAAGCTCTTTTGTCACACACATTTGGATTGTTAAGTCAGTGTTCTTATTTCAAAGATAAGTTCATGAGTACAAATCAGGCCCGTAAATTGATATATTAAATTAGACGCAGGTGAAAACTTTATGAAGATAAAAGTACATAGATTGCAAAAACAAATCTTAATGTGACATTACATAATGATTAATAGTGATTAGTGTTCATAAAAATGTAGAATGCATAGAACTTGACATTTAATTAAGTTACAAGTAGCATAGTGTAAAATAGCTTATTCCCTTTAAATTGTATAAATATTCATATCTGAACATCATATATTTTAGTCAACAGATATTTACCAAAAACGGTGCATGGTTAACATCACTGAAAAGTCACATTAAATATTAAAGCCATTAAACAAAAATATTTGTAAGTGACCAGTGCCTGTTGTGTCCACTTTAGATTACTTCATTGTCGACTTCAAATTACATCTGTTTCTGAGATTGTATTCCCAGCCTGCAGGGCTGTGGTTCACCAGGAGCAGCATTGAGGATCAAAATAGCGTTGATGTGTACAACATAGGAACTTTTTACGTCCATCTCCAGCAATCTTATTTAATAATTTATTCAGCAATAAATATTATTTGTACAATACTCCCCATAATTTTCTATCCTTTTATTTCATTCTGTTGATGCATGTTTTTGCACATCTGATGTTGTTTTGCACATTACCTGTTACCTTTTGTTGTTTTGCACACTGCCTGTTGTCTCTGTCTTTCTTTTATTATACAGTTGTATTGTTGTTTTTTTGTACTACTTATCGTCATTTCGTTATACCATATACCTGTATATGAGCATAATGACAATAAACTTGAACTAACTAACTACTTGTTTGTACTGATACTTTTACCAGGTTTATTGAGCTTTCATTCATTCTGCTAATAATGGTAGTTCATGATTTCCAGTGGATTAACTGATTTATGAAACAGGGTGGGAATTCGTAAGTCAGTAGGTTAAGGCCTTTTGTGTCTGACTTCAGACTTTCAGTGTATGCATACAGTATGATAAATCATTGATAAAGCAGTGACGTGCACCCTTTGCCTTCTGAACAGATACTATTTTCATACTAAATACTGTATATAGCAGATTGGCGTTCATGTGGAAATGGATTTTCTTCATAATACTGAAACTAAAATGTAACTCGCATCAAGCTAATGTAAACATGATTACAAAAATCCAGTGAGTAATGTCTTGTGGTTATACTGTCCATATTAGATGATGATGTTGAATTGATTTTATTTTGATTCCATCCATTGAACATATACTGCTTGCATGGAAAAAATGCTGTCCGTGTGTAGTTATATGCAGGTGAACTTAACAGTGTCCTTTATATAAAAGTGAGGTTAAGCGGGGTGCTGTTAAAGCATTTCATCATAAAATCTGTCAGATTCATATTGAAGACAGATACGGAAACATCTGGTAATAGTGCCCGAGTTTTCCTTTGAGAAAGCATTTTTCTTCCCTATCAGGTTTGTGTCCGTCTGGCTGCGATTTTTTTCCCCTGTTGGAATATTTCTTCTTCGTTTGTTTACTTGGTGATGGAGTAAACAAGTGCAGTTCAAAGTCTAGCTGTCTCCCATGTGAAACACCAGCTCCCAGTCTCGTATAGAAACCTGCCATAATTCCTGTATGCTCCATAGGTACTCTGCTCAGAGTCTCATCTCAGAGCCCAGGGCTACTTGCAACATAACTCAGTAAATAAAACCATTAGAGAAATATCATCCATTAGTGTTTTCATTAGTGAGGCTGCCGAGTAGGTTTAATCAATGTCCTCATACATTCAGGTTGAAAACAGATATGGAAACATATGAAGTTTTCTTTGTTTTCTTTGTGTAACTGAATTACACAGGTGGGGAGATTTTTTCTCACTCGCCTTGGTTCCCTTTCTAAATTTCGTTCTGATCACTGGCAAAATTGAATTCATTTAATTGGTGTAGCTAGATTACAGTGTTCCTGTGTATCTTATGTTTCCTTTTCTTAACTTGTTTTGGAATCATTGTATGCTTCTGTGTTACTGAGGAAATTAAATGTTCAGCTGAAAAGAATCCAGGGGAAAAATTCTATAAATTAGGTTGGACACCAAATCAGAGACGTAACCTGGCAAAACCTTTCAAAAGTACCCCAGTGTTTTCTCCAAGAGGCCAAAGACATGGTGGTTTGGAGGAAGCTTTTATGCGAGGATAATGGAAAAGAAAAAGGTACTTCCCACAATTTTCCAAGTTTTTACAAAAGAGTGCTGTTCAAAAATATGATGTAAACGCAAGTGATCTGAGGGCAGAAAAACATTTTTTTTTCAAAAACAACAATAAAATGTTTCTGATCCATGTGCCTTGTACATAAGTTATTTTAGAACCTCTGGAAACTAACCTGGGTCTGAATTATGGTGAATCTATTGAGCTCTTGAGTTACACTAATTAAAAATACATTTTTTAAAAAAATGTTTCTTTAAAAAAAATGCTTGTTTTCAAGCAGCACTAAAACAACAAATCAAAGGAGTGGTCATAGACTAGAAAAAGGAAGAAAACAAATGAAGAATGTGTTCCTTCTTAATTAAGAAAAGAAATTCTCAAGGAATGGTTTCTATAAATAAATGCAACCAAGTTTTCCATTCAACTGTCTAAGAGTTTTTACCATGTACCATATCTCTGTGGTAATCTGGTGGTCCTTCTGCATGCCTGTATTTCCTTTTATGAAATTGTCCAATGAAGGAAATTGCACGGTCTTGGTTTTTTAAGTTGTGGAAAAGCCGATGGAATGTTCCTCCCTCACTGTAAATGATGTCAGAGTTGTATCTTTTACCAGGATGTTTCACCTCAGAGCTGCTGGGACAGAGCACTGCAGGCCAAAACACAACACCAGTGAGGACTGCAGGTTTCAGTAGAACATCATATAATAACATAGAACAGCATGCAGTTTGATGCAACACTGTATGCAAAAGGATCAGGTTATTTGGCCCAATTATTCGCATCATACTGTTAGGGGCTTAATCTGTGATCCACTAATTTGTTTGTGTAGATTCCTGGGCTCCTATACACAAGACTCCTCCTGTATATTTTTTAAAGTATCAGTCAGAACGCCCCCATTCTTTTATTCCAGACACGCATACTCAATTAACACACGAAAGTCAGAACAATACGATACCATAATCTGCGATAAAAAAATACAATAATCTGTCTTGATTAAAGGTTTGCTGTTTGGCTGTTATTTTTACTGTTGCATTTGCTCCAGATAAATTATGTCCAACTAACTCTTGTCAGTAGCTGGCCCCTTTAGAATGCAATGCATCATACTGCACCTTACCCTTGCACTGTAGCTGTTTTCATTACTGCAGGCAGCTGCAGTTCACCCATCTTCACCTGTGACTGAATATAGGCTTGTATTGTTGCCTCTGGGGTAGGAGAGGTATTGGCCTCTGACAGGTCTGCTTGATGAGCTGGAACGTTCTGTACTGACTTACTCCCAGCATGTTATAAAGTGTCCAGACTGTAACTGCAGTCAGTGCTTTGCAAAGCGGGAAAGAAACACTCCAACCAACAGTGCTGTGTGTTTCCAACACTGGAGTGAGAGGAGTTTTTAGTTGACATGGTAAAGCTCAGCACAGATGCTAATGGCATTGCTGAAAGAAGTGCAGTCATGGTGTTCTAAATATTCTGTGACAGCATTTCAGAATAGAAACTGAGCGCAGTGGCCCCATGGCTTCAGTTGCTGTTGAGATTAGCAGTGGAATAATCAGGTCTCAGGGACCTGTCAGCAGCCCCACATGGGCCTCATACACTGAGTGATGGACACTGTATGGAAACGGCAATATAGACCAGAACTCCAGAAAAGAAAACTGTTTGCTGTCAATAACTGTCGAATTTTAAGTCAAACACAGGTTTTTTGCTCATAAATGCTATCACAATTTGACTTTGCTAGTCACTTTGGACTTTAGACACTTCAAATCTGCCTTACGGGAGTTTTAGTTGAGCAACATAATTTTCTACAGCTTGACTTGTAATAGCTCTTGAATATCAAGAGCATGCTGCTTTCAGTTTTGTGAACTGCTGAGGCTTGTATTTGCTCTTACTCTATTGGGGACCAGCTTGGTTCGTATGCCCATAGGTGTTTTATTAACATGAAAATGAAATCTTAACATTTAAACTTGTCTGTAAATGACCCCCTTTTCAGATTCATTAAAGATGACTTTTGGTCACGGAGAGACCATGTGTGTTGAATTGCTAATTGGAAGGTTTTTGCAGCTCTTTTCTGATTTTGCTTGCAGTGAAGTAAGTGATTTGCGTTGTAAATCACAATGCTTGTCTGGGTAGGATGTCGATTTGCTGATGTGAGCTGCTGAGAAGTCATTTGCCCTTGTGCAAAGAAAGTAAAGATTTTGATCGATGAGATATTACCACGAGACACAGGCACTGTGAATAGCTTGGTTCCGGTAGAAGTCTCAGCAGTTAAGCACCCCATCTCTGCTCCAGTGACTTGATTTTTCCAGACACCAGAGCTTTCTAAGGAATAAACAAACATAAAATCTAAACCTTTTCTCCACGTTTACATAAAACCCATAAAACAAGCCTTGGTCTTAATGAACATTTTATTGGCTCATAAAGCTTTGATATTTGGGAAGTGGTTGAGCAGCCAGACCTGGGAGGCTATGTTGTGTTGTGTTTCATTTCTGCTTTACTTTCTGTTGCACTTTTTTTCTTTTTCCGTCATGCATGCATGACACCCGGAGCCAGGTTTTTACAATTTATTTGTGCATTCAAGTAACGTTAAATATCTTCCTTGCATTTGGAAATCTATGCTTGTAGTCAGAGCATGACATTATGGGGTAATGTGCTTAAAAAACCTTGCAAATACAATCTGAAATTGACCAAAAGAAATAAGCTTGACTGAACTGGGCAGAATATATATACCTCAGGGAATACATTTGCATAGTGACTCAGGAAAGAAGAACTAACCCTTTTTGTCAGTAAAAGACTTGACAATTGTTTTGGTTTGACCCAGATATGGAATAGACATTTTGTTGTTTTTTTCTCACATGCTGGCTCACTGCAAACAGACATGTGGCTGAAGGAGGAAGAGTAGGCTGATTCCTTTGACCTGCCAACCTTCAGTGTGTGTAACACAGTCCTGTGTCAGACGTTAAATGCTGACTGCGTTGTTGATAGGGGAATCTTGGTCACAGTCAGCTGGTGAAGTGATCCAGGCTCAACAACATGATCATAAAGCATAACCTGCACTAAAAAGTTCATTCTGAAGATGGGAGAAGAGCACCCTGACTGAAATTCCCTTCCTAGTTTGTAAAATACGTTTGCTTCCCTTTCCTTTTTTTAGTTGCAGAAATAACAAAATCAAATAACACCTTAGTAGTGGAAGAAAAAGGTCTGGGTGTTTTTGAGCTGATGTCTGTGTGCAGCGTAATGAAATGATCGAGTCTGATCTGGAGTCTCCCCAGGCAGCCAGGTGTGAAACGGCAGATGATAGCCAATTATGACTCATTACTGCCTATTGGATTCATTAGGTGCCAAAATTACATAAAATGTAAAGGGGAATAAATACAGGGGAGGGAGATGGGAGGATAGCCATGGGGCTTTTTTTGTTGCATCAGGAGATGAAGATGATAGCCGGAAAAGTTACTCTACACAATTCCGGGCATATACAGTAGCACGCTTGCACTTAACAAATTCTTTGTGCTGAAACTGAGAGAGCAGTGCTTTGTGAAAAAGTGACTTCTGCTCTTGTTCTGTTTTACAGCACTCTTGCCTAGTAACCTGGTAGTAGGCCCAGGGCCTTGGTGTTTTGTCTCATTTTCCAGCACTGCTCTATTCATTTCTTCTTGGATATTCATGATTCTGAAATACGAATACAGTATACAATGCATTCTAAAATAAACTTTATTTAGCTCATGAAATTAGATAACTTGTATTTTACAAAAATACCAGAATAGTATTGTGAGCCTGAGCCGAGCCTGTAAAAAACAGCACTATCTTCTTCATATTCTGTAATGATGAAGGATAACCAGAACCCTCTCAAACTGCTTTTTGACATTCCTCCTCTTTGTGGATTCAGTCCTTCAATCTTGAGATACTTTGTGTCTGTATTGGCAGAGACATGCCATGCAGCGTCGTTTTCTGTGAATCCTCACACAGCTTCTTCTGTTTGTCAGGTTCTGTTCTGTTTCTGTTTCTGGCTTATTCTGCATTCTCCATTATGTACCCGAGAGCTGTGTTAATTCAATGTTTCACTTGTGTAGCAGAATGCATTTCTGGTAGGATTTAAGATATCTGTGTAATTGTATAATGTGATCCTTTTGCCCTTGTATTGTGTAAGAAGGCTCAAGACCTTATTCAAAGTCAGTTCTGGACTGGGGTGCTCTGTCATATTTTCCAGTTCTTGTTCATTTTTAGAGGGTAATGATGGTAAATGATTCGCAACATGTAGAGAAGGACCTGACCCATAGTGCTTTTCTCACTTGCATCTAAATATCTAAACAAACCTTTCTCAGAAAATAGTCAAAAGATACTTCTGTGTCTGTAGAACTTCCCTGTTTATTTTATGTTTGAATTACTGAGCGTTCACAAATATTTTAGACAGATGTATTAAGGGCCAGTGAAAATAGCAAAAATGGTGTAGTCAAATTTAGCAAACCCGTAACTGTCAGCCCCAGCAAAATGTCTTATCCATCGCCTAGAGTATCACATATTATATGACACAATAACCTTTCCATTCTGAGAGAGACCTACAGGTTGTCTCAGTGGAGGGCTAAGAGTGCTTTTCTGTAAACACCACGTAGTTACAACCTATCACTCCTAGCCTTCACCTTATAGTGTGGTTTGCATTAGCCAGGCACATAGTGTGATGCATTTCAAAGCAGTTTTCTAAGTGGTTTGTTTTATAGAAGTCTCTCAACAGGATGAATAACATTATAATTGCCATGTATTTTGACTGTGTCACCAGCAATGAATTTGTAACCTGATTCACATATGGTTTTTTATTCAGGGAAGTCAGGATTCGGCGGTTCAGGTCTGGCATATAATGAGCTTATTTTTGTGTGTTATAGTGACCAACCCCTGGGCATTGCATTGAGCTAAAGTTGCCAGGTTGTTAAAAGTGATTTTATTTTTTTAAACCTTAAAGTGTCATAATGTATCAGCTGAACAAAAACATCATCACCCATCTTGAAGTCTAAAGTGTTTCAAAGAAAACAAACAGAATAGTGCCGTATAAAATAAATTAACCTTCACAGGACTGCTTAGTAAGCTAGATTTCTTTGGGCGCCTCCAAGTTTAGAACGCCTGAAGGGGTTAACTGATAAAATGCTGTTGCACGAAAGACTCAGCTTCCACATGACAGCAGAAACATTTCTTTTTGGTCAGCTATCAGATATAATTAGTTAACGATTACCAGAACGGGATTCAGGTTGCTTATGTAACAGCCTGCCCTTTACCAAGTTAAATTCAAAGAGTCTTGCATAGTGTATAAATTAGCACTGATCCTTTCTTAATGTCCATTCATTCCAAAGATACCAAAACTGATGTCAATAACATAAAAAAATGGAAACCTCTCTTTGTAGAAGTTCTTGTGAGTGGTGATTAAAGTCATAAAGATGTAGGAACACAATTTCAGTGCTTCTGCTGAGGGCAGCTTGTCTTTAGCATGCTCTGTGCCAAGCTGTCAATATTCTTGTTCACCTGCTCTTGTTTGTTTTGTGCAGACGTATGTTGGCAAAAATAGAGGACAGTGTCACGAAGGGACAGAGCTACTGACAGGAAGATCACTGACAGATTGGCAGCCATTATCAGAAGAATAATTATTTGTTGCCATGGCGACATGTACCCGTACCTACCTGTACCCGCAAGCTTAAATGTCCTCCCCTCTCTTAAATCCATATTTTCCAAAATATATAATAACTACATCTATACAAAAAAGTGCCTAAATATTTGTGATATGCACAATTGGAGCCCATAACATACTGTATGTTGGAAGTGGCCATCCAAATAACGTGGTCAAAACACAAGTGGTGAAGACTGTAACACTGCTGGGTGAATGTTGGAAATGCTGCCAATTTTATTTGATGCAATCAATAATGTTGATGGTAATGTTGATGCAATGTGCAGATTTTCATATCACAGACCAAAAGTTCAATATTTAATGGCATTTCTTTGGGGCGGCTGTTTAAACGAAATACGGTGCATTTTATATTTCGGTAGTTTGTTCCCTGTCTGTCATTGTCAGCCCCCACGTTTCCTTTCCTCTCCCATCTGGGGCTGGATGAGTCCAGATGGGTTGTGGAAACGTGGGCGGGGGGAACACTGTCTGTGTCTGTGTCGTGTCGCTGACCCTCTCCTCTGTCCTCGTAGAATGACAGGCCGCGAGTTCTTCACGCGCTTTCCTGCCCTCTACCCCTTCCTGCTCAGACAGCTTGAGGCTGTGGCCAGCACTGTGGACAGGTGAGGCAGCTCGGGTCGGTTTCCTTCTTCCCTTCTTGTTTTTTGCAACACACAGAATCATGAACATTTAACACCTGCCTTAAAATAGAATAATGAAAAAAGAGCATCATTGATACAAAATACCTCTCCCACCATCGGGCTGGTACCCTCTTTGTCAATCCTCAAAAAGTATACAGTTCACAAACTAGATAAGAACAGATAGGTCTTTTTTGGATATTATGATTTTCACGCTGACTTGTGAACCTAAAAACCTAGAAAACTGAGCAGATATTCAGTTAGGGTGCTGACATAAATAAAAAAAGAGAGAAAAAGTTGTTGGGTTTTACATTTCTATTTTTAAGAAATCGTCCCTGGAGCTTGTCCTGGAGGGCAGCAGAGGGTTGCTGTATTTGTTTCAAAGTTTGTCTCAATTACTCAATTGAACTAATTACCGTTCTGTTTAACTGGACAAATTGAACATTGTTTCCAGGTCTGAAGCAGCTGATAGTTTGGAAGATAACCAGCGCACAAGACAGCAGCCCTCGAGACCCAATTTCAGCTTCCCTTGTGTAGTTTCCCTCATTTGTTTTCTTGCTTGTTCGTTTGGACTCCCTGGTTTGAAGAGCATTCTTTCATCCCACTCAGGCTCCATCTCGTACTTTAGAGGGCTCTTCTTTCCTCTGCTCATCCAGCAGTTATTTTATGAATCACCAAGCTTGGTGCCGACACACCGGCGAGTTGTACTATGTAACTCCAGCATTGCTGTTTTGTTTTGTTTTTATGACTGCTACCCAACAGTGATGCAAGCCCATCTTAGCCAAGTGTTCTATGAAAAAAATACATGCATGAAAGAAAAATACACTGTATATGGGTCTCCTATAAATCCTCATAATATCATGAATAGAAATAAAATAAAAAAATGGAAAACAACTGGGATGGGTATTACTTAAAAACACATTAGGGTTTTATGTTTCCAGTTAAACCGAAAACAAATGTGCTTATTATGTTAAAGGCGCTCTGTTGATATCCCTTCTGACTGAGTGCTTAGTAGAGCCACATGTATGTACTGTGTCTTACTATTACATACACCCCTTTATTTATGACCCATCTAGCACTGACTTTTGTATTGGCGATCTTTAGCTCACTGCAGGAACATTTTGACCTTTAACTCCATGGAGTGATTAAAACCTTGTAGCTTTATGCTTTTTGAATTTTGGATAGACATTGATATATATATATAGTTCAGGGTTATATATTCTATACGTATATTGTTGTCAGTGACACCACATTTAAAGAGCTGTTAAAATAGATCACATCATTCTTTGTAAATTTAGTGTAATTTAAAATGCTTCTTCGAGTGAATGTCAAAAGCTTTAAAACGTTCTTCCAACTGTTGTCTTTTGACTAACTAAAGCTGTTGTTATTTTCAGTCTCAGACTGTGAAATTGTGTTGTAACAACTGCCCATCTGTTTTTGTGATACTGAAGGCTGGATCTGATGCTTTTATCTGTGCTGTTCAGCAACCCTCCGATTGCTGAAAGCACGGAGTCTCACTGTGCTGCTGCAGCTGGTAACGGGACACCAGCCCCATTCATGTGTTTGTAATTCCCTTTTCCATCCTGGAATGACATCACAGGTCTATCTAGGCAAACATTGTACTGATCAAACAAATGTGAAATTAGACGCTAAATAAATTACTGTGCCCATAATTAGCCAAGCTTTAGTTTTCATATCCCTGTGATCTTAAAACCCCCCCTTTGGGACCCATCATAATTGAAGATTGGTTTTTGTTTCATTTAATAATTGTGTAATGAATTGTGCCGTCACGGTGCTATCAATGCAGAGTTAGGATGGGTTATTGTTGCAGTCCCGTTGCCTCTGAAGCTGTGAAGCCTTGGTCCTGCATCGCTGACTGACTCTTCAGAGCCTGGCTGGGTTATTTTCTAAGGTTTTGTCAAGTTTTCGGGTCTGTTAGTAATGTGATTGTTTCATTTTTTAATATCGCCACTGAGTTGCTTCCCTTAAACCTATAAAACACTGCTGGCAGAAACCTTTAATTTCCATTCCTCAGTCAAGAAAAACAGCAAGGCCTTAAATTTCTATAAACTCATTTCTTTCCTGCACAGCTGGACCTTTTGTGCTCTCACAGAGCTCCTCGGATGAGTGCCTGCTCTCTGCCTGTGTTTTTTTTTTGTGAATGCTGGTTTGTTATTTTCATTTTCATTTGATCCTCTTCAATTGAAAGTTTTTTTTATTTCTCATTCGATTTTTCCCCCTGCATTGTCCTCTGCAATACCATGAATGAATTTTATTTCATCTAATATCCTCCTCAGAACACCTGCTTTAATAGCAAATCTGGAGGCTTGAACAATCTTGAACCCTAATAAAGAAGAAGGATCCCCTGTATGTCCTATAACAATACAACCCTTACAACTCATTACATTCAGTTTGCTGCCAGGCAGATTTTATACAGGGAAAGATCATTTGTAATTGCACTTTGGGGTAACTCGAACCTGATGCCAGTCTGATTGTTCTTCTCCTCTGTCCTCCTTTCTCTCACTTTTGTTATGCTATAGTGATTCAGGGGTTCTGAAGCTGCACCCCAACCTTTTCCTCCTGCTGCTCCTCCTGGGAAAGCTGTACCCCTCCCCCATGGATGGATTCTCCTCTCCTCTAGGCCTGGCACCCTTTGTCCCCTTCATCGTCAGGTGAGCTCCGTTCATTCCTCGGCCATGAGAAGAGATCGCTTTTGTTGAAGTGCCCCCTTTTTTCTGGTTTTATAAGACCTGTAAAGTTCACCCGGGGAATGTTTGTGCTGCGTTTGGCTTTTGAAGGTCGCAAGGGAGAGGCTGTAGGGAAGGGAGTACAGTGCACAATAACCAGCCTGTCTGCAATGGCTAACATGCCTGCTGAAAGGCCATAGTAACAGCAGGCGAAAGAGATAGCAGTATACAGTGGGTGTAATTCAAAGTCCACACATTTGCAGACAGACGGAGGATAGCAGACATCGTATTGCATATCGTAAAAGAGTTTTAGCCTCTGTATAACACAAGATGTATATTATAAACACAATTACAGCACTGTGCAAAGTTGCATCGTGCAAATTTCCCATGCATTTATGGTGTTACAGGAAAATGTTTGGATTATAATGTGATGAAATAAATTAATCAGTAAATAATATATTATACAATGTTGGCAGCACATGAGCTGAAGGATTATGGCTGCAGTTGCCAATCTATTGCAGTCTCTGGCCATTCTTTTACGAATTGAGTAAAAAGCTTGTGCTATTTTTTACTGCCATGCAATAAAAAACAACTTAAAGGATCTTCCATCATTCAGTTTAAAGGTACCGTACATTATAACCCAGGTGTTATGAAATCACATTTTTTTTCTTTTTATTAAAAAACTTTTTTTTTCTCCTGTTATTTTTTAAATAGTTTGGTATTCGTGGTGGAAGGGACAGAAGCAAATGAGGCAAACAGACCCATTTCTATTTTGGACAGCTAGACACGTGTGCTGTGCCATTGTGATTTGAACTTTGATGAACATAGAGATGAGACCATGAAGAACACATTTTCATGGACAGTGGTGTGCACTGGTGTCCACCAGATGTTGAACTCTAGGAAAGCCCCATGGTATCCCCTCTATTCAACAACAGTGATGTCAGTGTCTTTGAGTGTGTATAGCTGGAGACATTGTAATTTATATGTGTATTAATTGCCACACAGGTCAGTGTTCGTGATAATCATTTGATTAAGCCAAGTCAATTTTATAAGCATCATTATATGAGCTATGGAGGTGTATTAAATAACTGAGTTAAAATATGGCAACTTCTGTTTGTACTATATATTCTGTGAGTTACTTGATATTTACAATGTAAATTAAACAAATCCCATTATTTTCACAATAACACTAAATTAAATAAACGGTTAAAACATTAACCTCATGAAACCAAAAATAACATTTAACATTTTTAAAATGTCATCTTTAAAATTTCTCCTTTGAATCCCTTCAATTTTGTTTAACCTTTACTGATTATTTTTTCCTTTCTATTTTGTTAAAAGAAGCTAGAAAAATGCCATAAAATGTAGCAAACCTCCAGACCATATTTAAATCTTATGATGTGCTGTGTTGGTGTGGGTTAAATCTCAGATAATCAGGAAGGTCAGATTAGAGTTGTATTTGTGATTGATTCAGTCCAGTACATTTCACAGTGTTCCTTGTTGTTTTAAACCCTGAGACCTGTGTAGATTAGTCTTATCTGCAGAAACCCCTCTTTTATTTATGCACGTTGAGTAAAGCAGATGGATGGGAACTGCTGAGCGTCTCTGTCGTTCTCACATTTTTAACATTTCTGGAGAGAAATCTGAAAAATATTATCGGACTGAATTGGTGACCATCTGCTGTTGCCTTCAACAATTTTTGGTCATGCTTATCTTTCCAGAGTAAATGGTGACCGGTAGAAAATCTTGTCGGTCTCTGTGGCGACTATAGGAATAGGCAATTGTACAGTATGTGTGTGTGTTGGGCGGGGAAGCGTTTTTTTGTTTGTACCACTATTTGGACATTGTGTTCTTTCAGAACAGTGTAAAACTTTAGGGGAAATAACAGTGCATGGAGATAATTGGAAGTGGAAGGAGGGATAAATTAAGTATCAGTGGTGAAAAACAACTTTAAAGGAAACTTGAGGACATTCAAGCAGCTTTACTTTGCCCTCAAATGAAATGTTTGAATATTCTGACTTTATAAAAGCAGCGATTTAAGGGCAGTGTGGTTCGTATAAGGTGTTGTAGTCATTAGTGTTAACTATCTGTGCTTCAGTGAAGAAGCTTTAAACTCATATGTCCCTACAGCAGCTGCAGAGGTGAAAGCTCTTTCATGTGTGCTGTACCACTTGTGGCAGTCCTCATCATAACGAGTTGCTCTTTTAAATTTCCATTTGACATATCCATGGTTATACCTGGTCTTACTCTTGCCTAGGTGTTTGCCAGGATGGCTGGTCAGTGCTGTTCTGTACTTGGCTGTCAGTTCTAATGAGAGCATTGCACAGTGCTGTATAAGGATGATGGGTCTGGGTTGCTGTGCTCTGCTCTTTGCTTTATTTGGTAACTGGCAGGAGTGTTGAAGCTCTGCACTGTTCCTGCTGAGCTGACCTGGAATTTTCCACATGACGAGAGCGTTGAGCTCCAAGACCCCCTGCCAGGTGCTTTTCATAACCAAGACTTGGCACTGCAGACACTGGGCCAGATTTCTGCTGCCTGCTTTGTACCCACTGTGTGGTTAGTGTGTGCCCAATCCAGCCCCTGTACTGTAACGTGCATCACCACTCGGGCCTGATTCCTGCTCGTTTTCCTACTCACTGTTCTTCAGATATGTTACAGTTCACCATTACATGACAATTCCGTCTCCTGCATATTAGTGAGGTGGTTTACTTTTCTTTCTGGTGCAGCAATTAAAGAGGTTCATGAAATGGGTGTTTCATCAGCTTTCTTAATAAACTGGGAAGGGTGAGAATATGCAAGTCTGTGTGGCTTTGGGGTCTGATGTTGTATGCCTGCGATGTTGTGAATCACAAGAGAGTGTAGGAGAGCGTGCCTTGGTCCAGTCAATCCAGTCAATGCAGGAATGCATTGGAACCATAGACTGCCCCTCTGGCTGCAGACAGCATTGATCCACTGGCAGCGAGGAGATAGTTCAGGGTCACCCTGGCAAGGCTATTAATAGCTGTTCTTAGCATCCAGGTTTATAACTTTTTAATGAAGTGCTACCCTGTGATATATAGAGCAGTTTCAGTAAGACTGCTAGACTTCCTACATGGGAATACTTTACTTTCAGTGCTGATACTCAATATGCAAGTGAAGAAAAGAAAATTACATTTCCTGCAGTGTTGTGGGAAATCCTTCATCCAAGGAGCAGGACACAGTCTTTGTGGATTCAGTTGTTTTATTGAGCTCAATAATGACATCAACGCGCGTTGGGTCTGCCCCGCAGGACAGACAAACCGCAAGGGTTTCCCAGCTCTTATATACAGTATGATCTCAGGAAGTTGTTTTGCTTCACAGCTTCATGTGTATTCGTCTTGTCCTTTGATATGTAGCATGAGTAGACCTGCTAAGTCCTGTCCCAAGTCCTGTCCTTTGATGTGTAGCTGTCTTTGTTGGAGCTGCTTAAGATATGTTAAGGCAGCCCATACATTACACAATGTGCTTGAATTAAATTGTTGTGTTGAATACAGATAAATTATATATATATTTTCCATCAATAATATATATATATATGTATGTTTTATGTTCTACTTCATGCAGTCATCTACAAAATGTTGCACACTTGTATTCCAGCTTGCCACTGGTCAGGATGAGCCCCAGATTTTGGCTGCTAACACAGTATCTACTACGGTTAAATGTTATAGAATTCAGTCCCGGCCTTTTCAAAGATGTACATTTATTTATTTTAGGCATAATAGCTAACTTTTCCTGGCCATGTGTTACTAGGGTTAAATCCTGATGAGAAAAACAATGGGAGGTTAGTTTCTTTATTCAGAGATATATGCTTAAATCAAGTCAAATGAAGCCCACATGTTGGTGAGCTTAAATATACCCTCAACTGCTTTGGGTTTGGGTTTCCAGGTTATTTTTTGTCTCATTTCCCAGTTTCCCTAGTGAGTATATGTATGATTTGAATCTGGTGTGCATCAGTCTCCGCAGATGGGAGTCTCAGAAGTTATTTTTAAACTTGTTTTAAACTGTGTGAGAATCATCATGTTATGTGTGTGTTATTTTTTTTCAAGACTTACCATTTACTGTCAGAACTATTACCCTCTTATATATTCAATGTGACAGCTCAGCAGAGTCTGTCATTCTTTATCCAAATGAGCTCATGCCGTCATGCAGTTGGTGACAGTGGATCACGTAGCAGACTTTGTTTTTTGGGTCCAGTTCTAAATTCTCGGATTCTTTCTGAGCACAATCTTACAGAGCATTTTCTTTTTTGCTGACCCAATGAGGAACCTTTTAGACTAACCTTTGGTACAGCATGGATGGCCTTAGTATTTAAACATAGGTTTTGTTGATTGAATATTGCTGAAATAAAAAAAAAATCAGTTGCATATTTGGAATTAACCCCTTTCCCTTAAGGTCAGTTAAAATGCCAGCCAATATCAAACCTAGGGACCTTAATTTTCCCTTAGTTTGTCAGTTTAGTGTGTTGCACAAAGCAGCTTAACATGTTGACATGAACAGTGGTGTTAAAGGAGAAAGAATTCATATATATGCATATAGTCACTTAGATTTAAGGTGTTTTATGCAACTCTGCCTACATGGTCTTGGAAAATAATTACTGTGCATAGTGCTCTTTTCAACAGCACTTCTCATGTAAAGACTTTGTGCTTCTAGTTGGAAGAATGCTGGAGGGAGTCAAAAAAAGAAAAATTTTCAAGGGAGGTAAATTTCATAGATACATAAAAAATGAAACATCTGTCTTCCTAACTGTTGGACTCTGACGCAGCCTTTGAAGCAAGTAGGAAAAAAAAATCCCAAAATAAAATGAAAAACATAAATCTTTCCTGAGATTTAAACTTAGATGCGGTCTGTCAAAATAGATTCTGAAATCATGAGGTTTTATTTTTTTTAATGTCTCTTTGATAAGATAGTAGTTTAATTAAAGATACTTTGGGCGGGCACTTCTGATCATCTCAGTCATCCTACTCAAGGATCTTAGCGCAGTCTACCTCCTGCGTCCTGGTATTTTAAAACCACGTTTTTTTGTGAACTATTCAGACAGTGTTTATACGGTTCCAGTAAGTAACCCAGAGTTCCATTAAATGAATGTAAACTGCGCTTTGGCAACAGTGGGATGCTAATGAGGCTTTGTATACACAGCTGCAGTCTCTTAATGCCTAGTCTAGTCATAACCTGTTAAACTGCCAGGTGATAAATGTTCTTAATTGTACCTAAGGTTAGGTTTTTGGAACCCTAGCGGTTAGAAAAAAGGGAGGGGGGAAGAAAAAAAGTTTAATTTTAAGTTTGACGCAAAACCTTAATTTAGTGTTGTGGTACAAGGAGTACATGGGCCGAGTACATTTTCAGATGGTTGAAACCATTTGTCGGGATTTTGCAGATATGGCTTGAGTTACAGGCAGTGTATCAAAACAAGGTAATTCACACTTTGTTCCAAACGAAGCTATTACATACCATTTTTATATTAAAACATCTGAAAAAAAGAATGGTAATTAACTGTTTTGGTCTTTAGTCATTTAGTCACAGAAGATTCCTGGGTTTGTTTATTTCAAGTGCATTTTACTTTAACCCAAAAATATAAATCAATATAAAATACTACCAGGGTTTTATTAGATGTGCTTAAATCCCTTGTAATCCCTAAGCTCTCCGATGGTAAAGTAAAACTCTGGGAGAGTTCGGCGGCAGTCCACAACGAGCAATGAAGTTGAAATGGTACCCATCCCAACTTTGTCTAAATGCCATTAGTCTCTCCAGACTGGAACTTGATTTGTGTCATTTAGCTTTGTTTCTAAAATTACACAGTTTGAAAATGTCATTTCCTTTCCAGAATTTTTTAATTGGACAAATTAGTTTGATAGTTAACATATGGGCAGAGGTTTTGAGAAAGAAACGGGCTGAAGCTATTAGGGGCACATTTACCAAATGTGAGTTGAAACTAGAAACGTGTTTTAACTTTAACTGCAGATTATGTCTTGTTCAGTCTTCATTTTAATATGTAACAACTGGACTTATTGACTTTGGTGTGGCTTTAACTGCTGCCACAAACTATAATTCCTCCCACAGTAACTGTCAGAAACTAGATTTTATTCCTGTGTTCTGTATTTTTTCTTTTACCTGTGTTGACATTAAAATTTGCTGCATTTTGACAGTACAAACCTTAGAGAAGGCTATACAACCAAGAATCTGAAATATATAGTTAAAACAAAGAAGCTTTCACTAACTCCTTATGTATCTAGGGGCCATTTATATATCACACTTATATTTATTTATAACAAATCGGCTCTTGCTTCTTTATTTTATCTGCTTTCTTTTTCTTTATCCATTATCCACTCTTCCATACAAACACACCACTGTATACAGCTCTTTCGTAGTGGGTAAGGATTAGCTGATTCCCTGACAATTTCTCTCAGTGTTTTTGAGGTAGCTGTAGGTAGGTATCAGTCAATCTGTGGGAGGGGTGTGATGCCCCTTCTTCCTTTTCCGTGCACTGAATAATTTGTCTACTTGAACTCTTAGTTGGGTTTCCTTGCAAACCTTGTATTTTGATTAGCAGTTACATAACTCTCATCTTTGCTAAATTACTTTCTGAACAGCAAGGACATCAAAACACCACCTTGCCATCTGGGCCTACTTGTGAATAGAAATGAGAGATTTTATCTTTTACTCATTTTGTTTGGTTTCATTTAAATGTTTCCAAATGTTGGCCACAGTGCTCGGGGCTTCCAGTACAGCTTGAGCAATAAGGAATTGGGAAAGGAGGATTATTACATGAGCTGGGAGAGCTGTATCCAGCTTGTTCTCAAGATGTATTGCAGTGGTTTTGTTGGCAGACAAGAAAATACTCCTAAACACTTGTGAGCCTATCCTGAGCGCATGAACTGTTTTTCAAGAAATGCCATTGGATATTTTCCAGATATTTTTAATTGTTTGAAAGACTCCTGCTACCACTTTGAATGCATTTCTCTTAATGTCTGTTAATGCATTTCTGATTCAATTTTCCCTCCAAATGTAAAAGTGTCATCTTAGCTTAGTTTTGACATTAATGCTTTATTTACACAAAAGTACTTTTGACATTTGCAACTACGTTATTTCTAGCATGTTTATGATTTTTTTTAAGTCTGAAGAGGGAAAGGCCATTTAGCCTGTCCAGGCTGTTTGCTAGTAACTTATTGATCCAAGGATCTTAATCAACTGTTTCTTGAAGGAAGCCAGGGAATCGACTTCGACAGCATGGCTGTGTAGCTTGTGCCATACGTCCATCCCCCTAACACAAGAAAGTGCCCCCTGTTTTTGCTGTTAAATAAGCTTCTGTGTACTTTCCACTTATTTCCTCTGGTTCATGTTTCATGATTTGTTTCGAAGAAGTCCAGTGTGTTGACTTTGTGACACTTAACACAAAACATAGTCAGTCTTCTGTGTCCCAAGAGGTTTCATACGGTGCCTGCTAAACTCAGCACAACACACGCGAGTTTATGTTTATAGGTTACTGAAAACATGATGTTTCTGTTTCACCATTTATTCTGAAGTCCACTGTTTTGACTTTGTCAGTGCCTTTAAAGTTTTTGAATACTTGGATAAGATTCCCTTTTAGGCTTCTCTGTTTAAAGACTAAAAAAATTAGGTTCCTCCAGTTTGCAGTGTTTGGTGTTCCTTTTAGACCTGGAATATGTAACCCATGTGATGGACTGGTGTCCTGTACAGGCTCAGGCTCCCTCACAACCCTGAATTGGAAGAAGCAGTTTGAAAACAGAGGATGTGTAACTCTTGGACCTGTGGGTCTGGTCAGAAGTAGGGTTGTGAATTATTTATTCCAGAAGAGTGCACAGTAGAGCTATTTTCTGTTTTACACCAAGCACAATCCTGCTGTGGTTTCTAGTAGGGTTGGTGTCTATTGGAGGAGGTGTTGCTGAAGTTACTCTTACTAACTCGAGCCTACCTAACCCTGGCAGTGCTCTGCTAGCTATGCACATAGGACTGGAGTTCACAGATAGATAATGATAGACCAGCCCAGACATAAAATCCATTTATGGATAAAATGGCTCTACCACAATTTCAATTTTTTAACTTGCATGGAGGTATGGTTTAAGAGTTAAAGTTTAATGCGAGGTGTTAGTGGACGCAGGTTATTGTAAACAACTTATTGGTCAGACACAAGTCTTGCGCAACTTATGCCCACAAAAAAGAGGAATGTAGAAAATGAACATCCTGGTGATCTCATAATACTGTTTTAATCACCATTAACTACAGTTAAAATGAGTTTTGTTTGGCATAATTACAGGTAAATAGTAGACATTTTATTTTGTATTCTGAAGATTGTGCTACGTGGTAAGGAATTTTTTCAGCAATTTATTAATTTTAAGCCTTGTGTGCTATAGCAGGGGATAGTGCCTGACACCCCCCTCCTTTCCTTCTTCTGGGTTCCAGTTACTTTTCTTTTAAATAGAAAGAGATGTGATGGAAATCTGATGGGACTGAGTCCAGAAGCAACCTGAGTCTCTCATTATATCCAACCTTATTTAATCAGCAATTTGAGTTTATCTAGATTAATTAAATGTGTAATGCCTAAAAAATAGCTAGTTGTGGTTTATTTTTCTGATATGGAAAAACCACAGATTTTATATCTTAATGACAGCACTGCTGGAAAGGGGTCATAGACACACATTTGGGTTTGCATACTGAACTTCAGATTTTTGAAGATCCACATGTTCTCAGTTGTTCTTCAACAGCTTAAGGTTTGCTTTATGACAAAGCTGAACCTAAAAAAGGACTCCATTAACTATACTGAAATGACAGATTACTGAACATGACCTTCTGATTACCCCTTATACTGAAGCTTTTGACTAGTCACTTAGAGTTAAGATCTTGAGAAGCCTAAGTGGCTCATTGAGAAAAACCTACCTAGAGTTTTGTGGAAAGGATTGAATTGAGGGTATAAAAGTCCCACCAGAATGGAGGCAAATCTATTATTTGTTTAAGTCCCCTTCTATGTATTAATACAGCTGAGTTAGCTGTAACAACTGGGGTGAATTAGCTTGCTTAAAAGCACAGCAGCAGTGCTTGTAGAGATGTGAGCACACAGCCTTCCTGTCATAGCCCAGACAGGACCACTTCCATGTTGCTCTTTTTTAGGTGTAAAAATATGGAAAATCTAATTTACTCTTTCTTTTGCTGAACTACTTAAAAACGAGATATTGGATTAATGGTTTTTACAACTGTTTTTGCTTATTGATCAGAAAAATATCACATTAATTCCCAGTGCTCTGTCAGTGGGCCTTGTCTGTTGCTCTTGCTGGTGGTTCAGCAGGTGTCTGGGCTAGCTGTGAGGACATTGCTGCTGTACAGTGAGAGTCTGCGTGACTTGGCACAGTCAGAAA
Source organism: Atractosteus spatula (assembly GCF_055471065.1). NCBI lineage: Eukaryota > Metazoa > Chordata > Actinopteri > Semionotiformes > Lepisosteidae > Atractosteus > Atractosteus spatula. The sequence goes on from NC_142720.1 coordinate 17,605,183, forward strand.
AATTATCAGGAGCCCAGACCACAGCAGAGCTTCAGAAAACATTCCTATTCTTATTCTTACAGATGCTGTGATGTGTAGGATACAGCCTCTGATTTACTGCTTTGCAGGTCTGCAGTTTCTACATTATATTAGACCATCTTGACTCTGAAAAAATAAAACAAAGTATGAAATAGTTTTAGGTTAATATATTTTGTTGTTGACTTTACAATTTCTAGAGAACTGGATTTCAAGTTAGTATTTCCGTAGGTGGCATGGGTAATTTCTTTAGTGCCTTTACCACTGTATCATGTTGAAGATGGTCTGAGCCCCATTAACCTCTAATGTGACAAAACACCATGTAGATAATCACACAGCCAAACTGGGACAGTTCTCTTTTATAAAGTTTAAGCACTGTTGTAAGCTCGCTATTGCCTTAAATAAATTGGAGTTGTGTAATTCGGCCTTTGATGAATTGAACAGATAGTATGATTCTTTTGATGTGATGCCATGCCATATTTATAATTAAGTTTCAGTTCCCCTCCCTTACCATGTATAATGTAGTATAGCTGCCTCACACAGAAAGCTCAAGATGCCTTAGCCCTCTGCCTCCAGTATTTCTACAGTGTTCTCTCTGCCTCTTCCTCTCTCTGTGAGGTGGGTTCCTCCTCAGGGTTTGCATGTTTGAACTGTGCCAGTGCTGGATCTCTGCCCATTTTCCACTCTCTGTTCTCGGCTGGTGCCAGACTCCTCCGGGAGCCCTGCTCCCCACTGAGGTCATGGTGAGAGAATTCGGCGCATTCTTCTGAACTCGCGTTTCCTCACCAGCTGATGCTCAACATCTGCCCTTGCGTCAGAAAACTTCTTATTTTTTCTTGAAAACTATAATTTTCCATCAAAGCTTTTTTATTTATTGGCATATGAAAATCTTACATTATTCAGCATGTGCAAAATTGGGAGGTACTGGGAACTCAAGAGATTATTTCTAAACAAAAGAATATATTTCCTGTGAAAATGAAAAGAGTGCATATTAAATTATAAAACCATTTAAGCCATTAGTGAAATGGGTGGTTTTTAAAATGCCTGTTAAAATGACGTATATTAGTATGTCTGCTAGCTTTTTTTGGCTCTTGGTGTTAAGCAAGATGGGATCAGCAGCATTAGTCCCTGTGCATTGTGAATTAGTACACAGAGTCAGTGCAAACCTTTCAGCTTCACTGGATAAACATTTCAGTGGTACTCAGTGCTGCTCTAGCAGAGCTGTGTGCTGGCTTGTGCTTATGGCTATTGTTGTGGGAAATCCTTCATCCAAGGAGCAGGACACAGTCTTTCGTGGATTCAGTTGTTTTATTGAGCTCAATAATGACATCAACGCGCGTTGGGTCTGCCCCGCAGGACAGACAAACCGCAAGGGTTTCCCAGCTCTTATATACAGTATGATCTCAAGAAGAGGTTTTGTTTCACCGCTTCATGTGTATTCGTCTTGTCCTTTGATATGTAGCATGAGATGACCGGTTGGTCCTGTCTCAAGTCCTGTCCTTTGATGTGTAGCTGTAATTGTTGGAGCTGCTTAAGATATGTTAAAATAGCCGACATATTACACAATGCGCCTGAACCAACACTGTAGTGTTGAATACAGATAAATTATATATATATTTTCCATCAATGATATATATATATAAGTGTTTTTCTACTTCACTGTGCTGGTGTGTTGTGTGTTTGAGGTGTGGCCGTTCCCCGGTGTATCGCTCCAGAGAGATGGCGGCTCGTGCCTTGGTACCCTTCGTGCTGGTGACACAGGTGCCCTCCATGATCCAGACATTACTGCAGGACCTGCCAGAGTTTCCCAGGAGCACAACCCGGCAAAACAACATTCACGGCACACTACTGCAGGTCAGATATGTCTCTGCTCTACACAGGAACTGTATTAAAACAGGGGTACTGCACACACCCACACTGACTACAGTGCTCTCACTGCATGGTACTGCACACCCACACTGACTACTGCACTCTCATTACATGATACTACACACCCACACTGACTACAGTGCTCTCACTGCATGGTATTGCACACGCATACTGACTATAGCACTCTCACTGCATAGTGCTGCATATACACACTGACTACAGCACTCTCACTTGCATGGTAGTGCACACTGACAATACTTTCATTGTACAGTATTGCGCACACACACTGACAGCATCTCAGCTTCTCAGTTAGAGTAAGTTGAAAATGTATTTATATATGTGGTAAAGTGTTGTTAGAGCAATTGTAAAACAAATAGAAAGAATAGTATGCAAATAGAATATCTATAGTCTATACTACAATTTATAATATAATATACAGTTTTTTGGCTTTTTAAAAGAGTTGTGATGCATTTTTTGTGTAGTGACATTGCATGACTCCAAGCTGACAACCTCTGTCAGAGGTGGGGATGGTTTCAGTACTCTGCAGTGCTAAGAGAGACTGAGAGAAATGGGCATCTTTTAACTGAAGTGCCTTGGGTACAGGTGGCCATGATCAAGTCCTTTCTTATTATGGATAATTCACAGCTAATGACACCAACATCTCATTAATCCATACCTTTTCAGTATGTGTATGCAGCACTATGTTCAGATATAAATTCACTCGGTCTAGCATTATACAGTAAGTGTGAATAGTTTACCAAGTCATTCTTGGGAATTACATATGGTATTTGTTGCTGCCTGAATGCTAGGTCTTATTCACCTTTGCTTACAGCTCAAGGGTCCTCTGTGCACAAAGACCGTTTTTGATTTAGAATGAAAGTTATTTAATGAGGGTAAGAACCCTGTTGACATGAGGTGTAGCAGTCTGTGTAAGAAAAAAGCACCCCTGCGCTTCTGTAGGCTTGGGAGTGGGAATAAGGCAGTAGGCTGGATGACTCAAGGACTTATGTCCTGGGGCCAGACATCAGTCCCAACGCTCTGCATCTCTCTGGAATACATTGCCCTGGGTTTTCTGGATCATGATGTTATGAAAAAGCTTGTAAGGATTACAGTGTATTTTCAAATAATTTGAACAGTTGGAGGTCTAAGGAGCTCCATCACTACAGTAAACCACCATTCTGATTTATAGTTTCATGCACTCAATGAAGGAATATTTTCCTGATTCGTAATTGTTAGTTGTTACCCAGCTGTAATTGGCCCTGTCCCACCATCACTGTCAGTAGGACCCTTGTTTTAAGTTTTTTGTATTCTTCGTTCTGGGACTCTGTTAAAGGTCCTTCAGCCAGATGTCTTCAGCCTCTTTGCTGCTGTAGATCCAGTGGCTGTGGGGCTCATGGCTGCTGTGTGAAGCAGAGATGCATGGTCACATTAAATGGCATTGCACTGTTATTTCTTGTGAAGCCATCTGATTCTCATTCTAGTGCATACACAGGCGGGGCTGAGGTAGGTTGATCTCTTCTTATAAGAAACTGTTGGTTTCATACACAGAAGCTGCACTGCATTATTTTTTAGTGTAGTATAGAATTTTGCAGATAAACAAAAACAAACACAAGAGTAATTAAGAGCCATCAGTGGAATGTCAAAGACCATGCAATTACCCAAACTCTGGGCTCTTTTCCTGTGTGTTACTGCCCGTTTCAACACGGGCGGCCTGATCTGTAACTGGGAAAGGACTCTTCTGGTTCTCCCTGTCCCTGGTGGTTCAACACACTCTGACTGGTCTGTCAGTTGCCCCTGTACTGTCCTATCTAGTATGCCAAACACTGGGAGAGATTCCCAGAGCCCTCAGGCTCCCTGTAACCTGAAAGAAATAATGGCACTGCTCCAGCTGCTCGTCCTTGTGTGAGCCTCTCAGGGGCTTGGGCATGGACGGTATGTTTTGGAGGGTGGTGCTGATTTAAAAGGCCTCATCTCTCCTGATTGTGCTTGAATGTCACCATGAGACTGTAAAGTTTTAAAAAAATATTCTGTCATTTCCTCTTCTCTTGATATGGTGGATACTCAGAGCTTGAGCCACAGCCTTGTGTGGCCTGCTGTTTTAATAGATCAACATGGGATTGATGGCAATAAATAGTTGTTAGGGCTGTATAGAAGGTTTTAGGGTCCCCTTGCGAACATTGTTCTTATTTCTAAAACAAGCTACTTTACCCTAAAAGCTCCAGTTATCCCAGCTGTCTAAAAGGGTACCCACATGGTTGGGTGTAATCCTCTAGTGGACCTGTGACACATCCAGGGGAACATCATGCTATTTGTCTGCTTAACACTATAGAAACTGGAATAAGCTCCAGCCTGATGAGCCTCTAAGGCTTGAGTAATAACTTCACATTTTGACTTTAAATTGTGTGATTGGTGTGTTGACTTTACTTGTCTGCAGTTGTTATCTCTTTCACAGATTCCAAATGGTGCACTTTCTAACCACTGTGTGCACATAGACACACCTGGAGCACCTTGTTAAGTTAATATTTTCTAAGCACATGATCCCTGATCATTTATAATTTTAATATTGAAAATGAGCAATATTTTTTTTTTGTAATCTAAGAGATGGCAGTTAATTAAATATCCTCGGTAATTCCATTACAATTTAAAGTTAAGTTAAATAGACGTGATAGTTTCTCCTGGATTCCCAAAACTTGCTGTGGTTTTGCCATCTTACCAACAGAATCATTGATTGAATTGTGACTCTGTGGCTAAGGATCTGGGCCTGTGGCTGGAAGGTTGCCATTCATATTCTGCAGCCATCAGAGGAATCCTAATCCGTTGGGCCCCTGAGCAAGGCCCTTAATCCCAACTGCTCCAGGGGCGCCCTATAAATGGCTGACCCTGCACTCTGACCCCAAACTTCTCTTCCTGTCTGTGTGTCTCATGGAGAGAAAGTTGGGGTATGCGAAAAGACAAATTCCTAATACAAGAAATTGTATATGGCCAATAGAGTGATCTTATCCTGTCTTGTGCTGAGAGAGGAGCAGGAGCCAATTGCTGGCAGCAGTTCAGTGCAAAGGGTGAAGAGTCCTAGAGAGGTGGTGTTCATTCAGTGATAGCATTGGAAATTCAGATTTGGACCAGCACTACACACTGTGTGTGAAACAGGAACTGAAGTTTATCTAAAGTGATTGGCATGTCTCTTTATTGCATGTGCTGTATGTATTTTAGATCTGTGACCACAAGAGGCGCTGTAGGCCACTTGATGATCATCTTTTAGTACATACTGTTGTTGCTGAAAGAGTGGACACGTTAAGTTCAAGCTTTTCTTTGGAAAGAAATTAATGGAAAATAGTCATTTTATTTCTTTTTATATTGTCCAACCCATTTCTTATCTTGTCTCATGAATCTCTTCCCTCAGTATGCATTAGAGTCTGGAGTACAAAGCACATAGTTGGTGCTTTTCATGATTTTAACTAATAAAGCCTCAGTGTCTAACCAGTCATCACGGTTTTGTTGTCCATGTAGTATTTGTTTCTTAGACACATGGTGTCACTCACTCTGAAGGTTGCTGTGCTTCTCGCTGCACAAACTGACAGAATATCTGACAGCCATGTGCACAGGGGAAGGGGGGGCTGGAGGGGCTCAGGCATATGGAGAATTGGCAGACTTTGAAGGCACGGATTTGCTTTCTTTCCTGTCACAGGCCGTCATGTGTTTTGAATCTTTTCAGATGTTTCTTGTTGAAGCGCCTGAGAATGGAGGCCTTCTCTGTGGTCTGGTCTGGGAAGAAGAAAACCTAAAAAAAGGAAAAGGAAAAATACTCAGTTGCAGCTGTTGGGGGAGGTGGGTGATAGCCAGAGAATCCTTTTTTTGTATTTGTTTCTGTAATTATGCTGTGCTGTCCGTATGCCGAGATGTCAGCTGGGTTTAATGTTGGACACCAGCACAGAGGTATCCAGTGTTGGTGACTTTTTTCTATGAGAAATCGGACTGCTGCATTATTGCCCAGGAAAGGGGTTTGAATGATGGAAGTAGAGGATCATCATCTGGTTAGGAAACCACTGTAATTTAGTGGATGTAATTTTATTTTTCTTGCCCTTTTCAGTAAGTGTAGTATTGATTCAGCATTTTCTGTTCCCTCTAGGAATTGTGCTGTTATTGTCTTCCTACCAGTAATAGAAATATCTTTAATAGATCCTTTGCACTCAGTCACAGACTCTTTCCAGTTTCTGTTTCTTGATGTATAACTTTATTATTATAAATTTTTACTTGACGTACCCAAAATGCAAGTGACAAGTGCTGAGCTTCTAGCTAGATTTGTTTGAATTAAAGGCTAATCTCACTTTACGTCCAGTACAGTTATGTACCTTATTAGCACATTTTACCTCATTGCTGTGCCCAAGAGGAGTTTCAGTCAGTGTGCTACTGTGTCACTGTTCTAAGGAAGTGGGATTCATCTAAGAGCTTAGAGCCCACTTTCTAAATAAAATGAATGCACCCAAACCTCATAATAAACAATAAAAAGTAAGTCCTAACAATCCGGAGATAATTAATATTGCTATTTTCTGTCCTAAAATGAGCATAAAAATCATTAAGGTGATCTCTCACAGAGTGGTGGCTTTGGCCTTGCCAGTCCTGGCTGCTAGGCCACTTTACCACCTAAGAAGACAATCTTTTTGTAAACAAATACTTCTGTTGCAGCTCTGTTATGTCTGTTTAACTGTAGTGCTCTCTGTAAACAACACACTTTACAGAAACCACAAAGGTCTGAATTATACTGTATTTAAAGTAAAAAGTAGCCATCTATTATCAAGAGGGAGAAAAGCTGCTATTTTTTGGGGGAAATTTTAAGGGTTTTTTGTATTCCTGTGATTCACAATCACCAGCATAATTTGCTATCATTATGTCGTTGATGCTTTATTACAGAGATTAAGGATGTTTTAGTCTCTTGGTTCATAGCACAGGGTATTTGGAGATAACCATCAGTCCTCAGCTATTTTAGCCTTCCTCATCTGGATGTACTTTATGATTTAATCAAGGGAAGGGTCTGTGTGAATCTACAGAAAGGCACTTGCAGAGTGACACGGGAAGAGAAAGACGGAGGCAGACCTCCCTGAAAGCTGTATGTACACCCATGAATCTGCAGTGTTTCAGGCTGAACTCCTGAACTTGTTTAATAAAAAGCTATACGTGTCTGGGGCTTCTGAACACTTTAGCCTGTAATAGTGCAACTTCAGCACTGTGTTCCATATGCATAGAACCTGAGCTTGTGTAATTTTGGCTCATGGGACTGGGAGCCACAATGGACAGTTGGACTCTCTCTTGGGAACAGCTGTACCTATTGAATAGAAACTTGACAGATTTTATGAACAACCAAAGCGGCTACTGATTTACATCTCACTAATTGCTGTAATAATTTTCCCTCCTGCACCAGGTCATCAACTGCTCGGTAAAATGGAGTCACTTATGCAAAATTCCTTCTGCTCAGGGGCTGTCTGGCCATGAACTCCAAGCTTGATATCATTCTGATCACAATGTAATTTATGTGTGGAGAAATGGGGATCCTACATAAACCACAGTAGCCTCCTGACCACCATTTTGTTCTCATTTCTTCAGCCAAACATTTCTCTGGGAACTGCTGCACTAATTGACTTGGAATTTGGCGGATTTAATGTCCGCAACAGACTACCACTTACTTGTGAACATATGCCCTGCAACTAGTAATGGCTCTTCTTCATCAGTTTGATTAATTATGAACAAGCTTGGTAGAACTCATTCTCAGTCTTTGTAACAGTTGTCTACAAGTTTGCATTTCAGGTTGCAGAGATACTTTTGTTTCCCAGACTGGGGCATTGTGTTTTCCATGAAATGTAAGTCTTACTGCAAAATAGGTCCTAAATAAAAGGTTTTTTTCTACTTAACATGTAGTAGGTTTTAATATAGTTCTGTTCGCAATACCACCAATTATAACACTGATACTTCAGTTGAAGTCCTTAAAACTGCAGTTTTCTAGTTGATAGTTGGAATATTTGGCCTAATCAAACACTTTTTGCGGTGTTTTTGTGTGCAGGAGGGTCATTAGGTCACGACTGTAGCCTGTTCAGGCACCAGCTGTTGGCACACTTGGCAACCTGTGAGGGGATAGATGGTATTTGTGTAGAAAGAGACTTCCTTAATCAGCACTGTGCATTAAATTCCGTATCTTAAACACAAGTCGATGAATGTAAAATGAGTGTGAAGGAGCTGATGAATTTCTGTGTGTGGGCTAACATTTGTATAGCTGTTTATTATGTTTGAAGATCAATGAAAGATGTAGAAGGCGTGCTTGGGCTTGTATGCTTTAAACAGTTGCTGTATGTTTTTTATATGGAAATGAAAAAGTGTTGTGTTTGAAGATGGGATTAAGATACAGCACACAGAGAACAAGGAGGGTGGTGTATGTTTTAACTTCCTGTAGAAGAAAGCTTGTTTGATTCTGTTGTCTACAGATACAATTAGCATCAGCACATCTGTGAAGGCCAGCATGAGTGTCCATTCAGATAGAGCTGAGTTTGCATGAGATGGTGATATCAAAATAAACTGTATAGAACTGAAACTGGAATAGATAATTGTGACACTGTGGGTGTGTTGTGTGGGTGTTGACTTTTACAACATATTAAAGGTGCTGTATGTGTACATATAAAATTAAGATGGAGTGTGGTTTAAGAATTTTATTCTAGGGGCATAATAATATATGGTAATTATTTTTTCATGCTAATATCTCTTATATTTTAACTGTTGAAAGTCTATGTATGATGGTAGGAGATAAACAGGTTCTGCATTATGGAATTACATTAAGTAAATGGAGCACTTCTGTTTTCTTTTGTGTTGTTTTCTGTCAGCTTTTCTAGTCTTAAAAATGTATTTATGTATCTGTTTGCAATCTGTGTTTTGTTCCAGCTTCAACCAAAAAGGCGGGTGATGGTGTTGAATAATGAAAAAAATGTCTCACACTGACCACATGTATATCTTTTTTTCACTTTTCAGAAACTTTTAGCCATTTTTCAGGGCTCTTCATCCGGGTCTTTTTGTTTTTAATCAGCAGTTTGGAGTCGTTTTTTAAAGCCTTTTTAGCCTTGCATGGTATTCGTGAGCCTTTCCTTCTTTAATAAGTGCTGTTGAAGTAATCACCTTAGCTTCCCATTTCGGAATGTCTAATGAATTGTCGGGGGCCCACAGACTCACATGTTGTTTTCTTCAGTCAAGGGGATTTTTTTTGTTTTTCGGACCATTTTATGTCTTCAATCTGCTAGCGCTGTGCCGTGTAAGTGGTAGAACCAGCTCATGCCAAGCTGCTCTTTGATTCCTACAGCGGAAACACTGCGTCCAAGCTGTTGAAGCTGCAGGGGTTTCCTCTATCAAGAGCCACTGTGTCCCAGGCCATCAGCACATGGCCTTTCACACACCGTGCCCACTAGGCTAGGCTGGGGAGGATGGGGTCACTTTGTGCTGTGGGACAAGGAGATTGGTGTCACTGCCAGGAGCTGTACTGGGTCCAAATCCTCATTAGCACCTCTGTGGTAAATAGAGCAGCTGGAAGTGTGAATTTGAAAATACTTGGCAGGATTATATGTATAAATTAATCAGGAAACCAGGGTTTTCTTGGATTGAGAATCAGAGTCTTATGAAAGTGCATTACGAGGCATTGTTAAACTTTAATTATCTAGTTTTGTTTTAAAGGTTTAATTATCAAGTTTTCAGTTCCCTAGAAACCTGAAAAAGCCACCTTACAATTAACATGAAGCACCTTTTTGGGTGGATTTTCGAAAGTAGCTTAATTGATTAGCACATCCCACTTGTAATAAAGCACTTATCAAATATAGGAATGCAAAGCAGACTAATCCTAAACTTCTTATGTCAACACTCTAAATGCTATTTGCATAACTTGGGTATAAGAGCCAGTTACAGCAAATGTTATAGAAGATCAAAGAGGAGATACAAGATTTCTTGAAGCCTTTTTCATTTGATTTAACTGCATATTTAATCATATTTATGGTTTTCTGTAAGAGCACAACATTTTGCTCTGTTCCGTCAGCAGGTTGCTTCCTAGGAGTTTTTATAGTGTGGGAAAAGCACTTTAAACTGTCATTTGGTTATTTTAAAGCATTTTTAAATGATTTGATTTAAGTTAATTAATTTGAATTCTAAATGTGGATGCCACAGTTGAAAAAATGCACTTCCCTATTTATAATTAAAAGCAGATCTGTTTGCACTAAGTACTGGTCGTCTTTTCAATCAGAAGTGTTAATAGAATTAAAGGTACTGGCCTCCTGTCCTGCAGGAAGTGCTATTTTATTGTTTCAAAAGTAGTGGAAAACGTAAGTGTAGTTTTGATTGGCTTGTGGATAAAGCCTGACATAAGTGGAAAATACTTAGAGGAGGCTGATAGAAGGCCAGAAAAAATAAATACAGCCTCAGTTTGAAATCCATTCATTGTGGATACGTATCTTTTTTCCCCCATGATTCAGTTAATGATTTCCTGTCTTACCACAGTCACAGTGTCAGCGTGACTGGCTTGGACTCGATTCAGATTATTAAACCTGAATAACAGAACAGAAGGGAGCTCCTGTACTCCAAGATTCCACCTGGAGTGGATAAAATGTGGAATTATCATTCATAATAGTATCATATGGAACACTGAGGTGTTGGCCAGTCTGGACTGTTGCCCCCATGAAAGAGTGGTAGATGATTTAGGCTACTTTAATGATTGTCTTGATCCAGGCTTAGAGTGCTGTGTGGCATGTATAATGGTCTGTTTGGACAGTCTTCTGATTGGACTGCAAAAGAGGTATGCTAATTATCTGAAAGTTCTTTTACAGAAGAAAATTAGAGGGATTGGTATCTGTAGGAATTTTAAATACAGGATCAATATAAAGTTTAATATGTGTTATCCTGGTCATTACAGTTATTTTATTTTTATTTAATCAAATGTTATTGTTTCCTGCTATCGTGAGACGTTTTTCTGTCCTCCTCCATTTTTTCTGAAAATTGGTCTCGTGAGTTTCATGTTATTTGCAGCATTTTGGGGAGTCTCTTACCTAGATTCTTCTTGGTCTGTAAGAGAGCATTTCTGCAAATTGTAAAATAAAGACTTACAGTAGATGTATTGGTAGAGTAAGTTTTTTTTTTTAATGATTGAGGAACTGTAGTTGCTATTGATGGTGTTGCTTTTCATACCCAGGCCTGGAAGTAACAAGCACCCCCTGGAGTTTGAGAGGGTGCCATTTTTCACACGCAGGGCTTGTTTGTCGTTTTATAAACCTGCTGTCATTAAAACCTGTTTCCCTTTTATCTTTTATACTGAGTTTTATTTATACTATGAAAGTACTGCAACCGGTGGACTTGAAAAGCAGATAAAGCAGGCAGTTAGTGTTTAGATTTACCAGTGTTTCTAAGAAATCTGTTTAACCCAGAGTATGGCAGGTATGTAGATGGGGATAAGAAGCTTTGACTTAATGAAGTGTGTGGAATAGTGCTGTGCTGGCTCCATGTACATTTCCCACTAGGCTGTGGGCCAAGCACACTGTGCCCTGCAGAGAGAAGGTGTCTGCCTGGGATACATGCTGATAGCTCTGCTATGTGTACTGAGATAGGGGGCCGCTTTGATCTGAAGCCTTGCATTCAGAGCTCTAGTGACACTTCAGCACAGTGGGCCTGCGGTGAGAGACAGGCTGGGAGTGCCGTCCTCCATGCACAGGGGCGTGTGAGGGGGCAGCTCACTGTCAAGGTGACCTCTCTATCACCCTAAGCTGCTGAGGGCCCAGGCGCAAGTATGGTACAGCCAACCTTGGTGTATTTCTGACAGTACTGCTCAACAGTAACCTCGTCACAAAACGCTCATAAGTCATTTTCCAGTTTCACTGTCCTAGTTCTGGCTGAAGAGAAAAGAAACCTGAAAGCTCAGCAGTAAAAAGGACGGGAACTGCTCTCATGAACACTGACATTGCTTTTCTGCATATTGTGCTTTCTACAAATATAGTTCCCTTGCCTTGACATGAGAGGTGCAACAAAAATAAAGCTTGTCTCAGCACACATTGCTTTTCTCTGCTCACAGTATGTCACTGCCTCATTAGCATTTCTCTGGTTTACTTGGAGTCCCACAGTGATTACAGATGCACAGACCTAATTACTACAGCAAGCTGCCTGAATTTGGCATGGCCTTGTTCCACAGCACAAGGTGGGTTTGAGGCTCAAGGTAGAAACACTATAGCTCTCCGCTTTCTTCTTCATTCTTTCATGAATATATAACTTTGGAGCTCAGTTATCTCAGTCCTTACCTAGTCCCATCTGTGTTCGCAGGCCTCTGTCTGTCTGTCTCTTTTCCCCTCCCTACTTGAAAGAGCTGGAGGGGGGAATAAGCTTTGCGTGATAACAAGGAGTTAGCATGTTTTAGTGGGAGCTATTTTTAACTTTTTAATTGCTTTCCAGCCACAAGTGTGAGGTGACCTGGCCACAAGTTTATACAACTTAATTGCTAAAAAATGCGTTGGTCTCTGGGACCGTGCTCACTGCTGAGTAGTTGGGAAGAGCAGCAATTAAAAGCCTGTTTGATTTGCGTCGGCAGATTCTACTGGGGACTGTGCTCGTGCGCTCAGCAGAAAGGCTACTCATTCTGCTGCGTCATTCAAATAATCATCAGTTGGGACTTACTGGCAGTGGACATGGCTCCAAGTGCAGCACACAATGGATTTCTCCCTCCCCCTGTGTCTGACTGTTGAATGGTCTCTCTCTGTGTCACCGTTTTTGCTTTATCATCCATAACTTCATGCTTGGTTGCGCCAAACCGGGAGATTGAAAAATGTTTCCACAATTAAATGCGTATTGCTGCTTCGTGGTTGCGCAGAGAAAATGGCTGTTAAATCAGATCAGACAGAGTTCCTGTACTGGTTTATGTTGCTGTGGTCCTGGGAGATGGATACGCTGCAGTTCCTAAATTGGCTGGTGGATTATCACACATCTGGCCATTTCCCAGAGCTGCACCAAAATAAGGGCACTATGAAATGTGAAGGATAGCAGTGATTGCTTCACTTGGCCAGGAGGAGGCACTGCAGGATAGGTGGAGGTCCTTCTTGAGCCACAACACACAGAAAATTGCCGTAATGAACAGGCAAGGGCTTGTAGTTACAGCTGCAGCATGTCCTCTTTTTAGTTTCCCGCCTTAAGGACCTGTGAGAATAGATGAGGTCTCCTTTCTTCTGAGAGCTGCATCTTTCCTGTTTTTATTTGCATTAGTTTCCCGCCTTAAGGACCTGTGAGAACAGATGAGGTCTCCTTTTTTCTGAGAGCTGCATCTTTCCTGTTTTTATTTGCATTACAATACATTTCTCCGCAGCCTTCTCTAAACCAGAGACGCTGACGCAGGGAGTGTACCATTTTGCAGTGACGCAGGCAGAACCGAGGAAAGTTTGAAGCAAGCTTTTTTTCTTTGTGGGGTCCTGTTTGTTTTCATTTTTGACATTTCTGAAACTAAAATCATTTATTACAGAAATGAAATTCTTTGTTTATGGACCTTCTTCAGTTTCAGACTTAGGTGGCAGAGGCATAAATTGTACTCAGGTAGAATCTGCTGTCCTCTGCAGGACCAGCTTATTCATGAGAGTTGGACTCCCTGGGACACATGAACTCATCGAAAAATTATGTTTGACCCAAGTATAATGTATATTTCATTACCCTCCGCCCTTCTAACGCTGACAATCCAGAATTTATATTGGGCTGGCACTGTGAGTCGTAAATAGTTTGGGCTATCTTGCCCCCAGTTCTGTTTGTATAAATTATCGGTCCACTATAAATATTCACATTCCTCACAGAGAGGCTGAAACAACACGGGTCTGTTCAGATCACTGGCCCTGAGAAAACATCTCCCTGACATCACCGTCCTGTACTGTATATTCCCACTGCAGAGAAAATACACACGGCCGCGCTGCCCAAGTGCAGCCCTCTGTAAACAGGCACACGGCGGAAAAAACGAGCGCAGAGGAGGCAGAACCAACACCACCAGCAAGACGAAAGAGAGGGAGAAAAAGGAGGTGTTCTTGTTTGTGAAGCAGGAGCAGTCAAGTGTGCTGTACAGGTTGGCTCAAGGCTGTTGAAATGGAACTACAAGGTTTCACCGACTTCCTATGGACAGACTAATGTTTGTTTTCATAGGACCGAAAAAAAGTAATATGATGATTTTTTTTAAAATACCAGTAACCAATTCATCTTTTAAGCTGAAGGTGTCGTGCAGCCTAAGTGTAGGTGAACTTCTGACACAGACTGTTAAATCAGTTTCAGGCCTGTCCAAAGACACTGACGACACTTCCAAAACACACGTTCTGAGTGATGCTTGGTGCTCTTCCAATAACAGACCACTGCCATACTTGGACATGGCTGCTGTATTTATGAAAGCACATCAGTTTCTCTACAATCTGGTGAATATTAGTCAGAACTAATGGGTATTCCTCAGCAAAACAGTTAAATTCCTCAAATGGTCCTCTCTGTTACTGTTTTTTGTCATGTGTAGATCATCCCTAATTCTCCATTCATGGCCTGTTACTTCTGTCTAGTTTTTTGGATTTCACTCACTGTTCTCCAGATTTCAGTCTCTAGTCCTCGCTGGGATTGCTTTGTAACCTTTTCTGGAGCGAAAGCTCTTCAGTTTTCTGCATAAGGATGTTTCTCAGAGTCATGAAATGATTAACTGAGCAGAAAGCAAGAGCTGATGGGATTACATCACCCCAGGAGTGTCAAAGAGCTATTTTTTACCTCTTTCTGAGGATGCTGTGTTTAAACAGGAAAGCATCTATTGTACATAATGTTGAACCACTGAAATCTTTGCATTACAAGAATTAACAAACTACTTATAGAAATGTTTGCACACTGAGCTACTGAAATGAGTATATCTCAATGTAACTTTTTCTGCTTACAGTTTTGCTCATCTGGTATATTACTAAATCTTGACTTCTTGTAAGATCGTAATTTTACTTATCCGATTCCTGTGCATGAAAATATATTGTTACACAGACAGAAGCTTGCTGACCCAGTGTCAGAGCTATTTTTCTTGTTGAAGCTGTGTGGGCTGCTACACCTTTAAAAATAACTCTAACTCACTGCTGGCTCCTGGGAACAAAGTCTCACTCCGAGTCCTTGTTTGGGTGTTTCTGTTTGCAGTAGAAGAGGCTTTGCTCTTTTGAACATCATCACTCTGTTCACACATCCTGTCTTTACCGGGCTCCCAGAGGCAGATTCCTGCAGCGCTGGAGTATACATGACAAAAACACCTGGCGCTATGGGCAACACTGGCAGGGAGGCTGTCCTCCAGCTGGGCAAGGTTTACAGAGCTACCCCCGTCATTGTCTAATGTAGTGTAATTAAGGCAAGAAAGAGTATAAATAAGATAAGATCACTTTATTGGCCATATACAATTTCCTGTATTAGGAATTTGTCTTTTCGCATATCCCAGCTTGCTCTCCATGAGACACAGACAGGGAGAGAAGCGCAGGGTCAGAACGCAGGGCCAGCCATTTATACGGCGCCCCTGGAGCAGTTGGGGGTGAAGGGCCTTGCTCAGGAGACCCAACGGAGTAGGATTCCTCTGCCGGCCGTGGGATACAAATCGACAACCTTCCAGCCACCGGCGCAGACCCTTATCCACAGAGCCACCGCTACGCCAATATGCGTAGCCTTCATGCGGCAGTTAAAAAAAAGCGTGGGCCCAGTAAATCACTGGTATTAAAATCATGATATAGAGTTTAATAAAGAAAAAAGCATTTGATGTTTTTGTTTTTTATACATAATGGCAGCTGTGTTGTGTATATGAGTAGTCCATAGGAATATGATAATATGGTAATATGGGTGAGTGTTTGCTGTATCAGAATGGTGATTTTTTTCTCAGTTTAGCTAGTCTCACATATTCCTATCTGTGTGCCTGGCATTGAGAAGGGCAGTCTCATTGGGGCCTGGTAAGGAGAAATGGAAACCGAGAGAAAAGACCCTTTTTTCAGGACTTTCGCCACAGGTGTCGACCTTCACCCCCAGGGCAGAATTTTAACAGGAAGGTAAACCTGACCAAGGGAGGGGGGGAGGAGATATTGAACTAATATTTTCTCAGCAGCGCCTGTCGTTTGTCTGTCCCTTCCTCAGGTCCTTCACTTGCTGCGCTCCTACCAGGAGGACAGACACAGGCCCCATTCACTGCGGCTCCCTCAGACCCATGACATCATCGCTGCGGTGCGTGCCAGGCTGTGGCTGGCGAGGAGGTATGTCCGCAGCTCCGTGTGTACACTACCCCTGCTCAGCTCAGAAAACACCCCTCTAGAGTTATAAGCTTTCCTTATTGGACTGTAAACAAACTAAACTATATTACCCTCCCCGGGACTTCGCTTTATTATATGGAAGTTTTATTTGAAATTGAAGTCATCATGTTGGGAAGAAAGACACAGTACTTCTGACTTTACATATGCATGCAAAAATGTAGGACCACCTTATGTGTTGTGAAACCATATTTTTTAAGATGTATGACCCATTTACTAAAATATTTTCTTTTGGTGTGGGCACTATCGTGTGTTCTGGGGCTCCCAGCTCATAGTTGTGCAAATCTTGATTGGGTTTGGCTTGTGTGCAGTTTAAAGAGCAGGGTTTTATTTGCAATACTTCCCACTCCCAAAATCCATTAGCTGTTGAGGAGAAAAGGCCCGTTTGTAACAGCCGCTTGGCTTCTGACCTCCAGGAAGGCTTTTATTTCAAAGGCAGTGTCATTTAAAGTACAGGCTGAAAGGTCTTGAAATATTATTTTGACATCATTCATTTTGCTAATGCCATTAAAATTCTCTTACCTTTACTCAGCCTGTCATTTCCTTATTTTGAGTTATGGTGCAACATGTTCTAGTAGCCAAACAAGGGGATAATTAAAAGATTAATAACAATGTAGTCTTCAAAATGATTTCATGGGCGCAGCTCTGAAGACATTAGGTCTGGCTGGACCTGAATCTTTGTGCATTGCTTAGTTATTAGATCAACAAGAAGCTCTGAAGAGTTTTAGATACTTGTGCAGCAACTCCAAAGAAAAGCTGATCTGTTTGTAGATTTTCTAAAAAAGCTCTCATTTACACACAGTCTGTCCTGTTCATTTTAAGTCATGAAATGTAATCAGCCTAATTAGCTTCATTGAAGTCACAGATGCCATTTCGTGTTTTCATAAACTTTCAAACATCAGCGACAGTGGTGTGCTATGCAGGGTTTAGCAGATACAGTCCAAACCTCTCTTGACCGTTATGCCTATGTTTTGTGTAGGTGTTATAAAGTCAGCACACTGAACCAACTGTGAAACATGAAGCAGAGTTTAAATAAGTGGACACTACATCTATATGTATTTAAAACCAAACAACCCAGCCATGTTCTTGAAGATGATATCCTGGCTTCCTTCAAGAAACAGCTGAAAACGACTCTTGCTACTATCTACCAAACAGGTCAGATGGGCCAAATGGACTATTCCTGTTTGTAATCCTACCATGTCAGACAGATGCCTTGAACATTCCTTCAGCGATGATTGGGACTGACCTGGACCTCTGTATGATAGTAGTAACTCAAAATGTCTTTGCAATAACGTTACGATAATCTGAGTTCTTGTATAGGGGCAAATTATGTTGTTACTGGAATCCGGATTAAAACATTCAAAAGTAATGAGAAACTAATATAATTTCTTATAGCTATCGATAGCTTAGAATGCACTTAATTTTACCTTTGAAAAGTAACAAGGAAACAATTTCATTTTCTGTGGTTGTCAATAGGTTAGAATCCTTTTCATCTTATTGGAACGTAATTATTTAGAGTAGCCCATCTTGACACTTCTAGGGCCAGGGCACCACATACCTCCAAAGCAAAGAATATCCTCTTTCAGAATTCTACTACCTCTAGTCTGTATTGGCTTAATACAGCGTGATAAATAGGCTTAGAATCAGGAAATTGGCTAAATGAAATGATAGAAGAATCTGCTCTTGCTGATGTGCCAGATTTGATTCCTGCTTTTGTAATTAGTTCTCACAGGTATTTTCTGCAATGCTGTAGGAGTCCGTCAGAAATCAGGAGTGCACATGAAGGGGGTGCGAGGGTTCTGTAATCCGTTTGGAATTGTTCCATGCTCATTGCAGACAAATGGATTATAGCCGTAACTGAGACGGGGACACAAAGTGCAGGGGGGAGTTGTCCTCAGCTGAAACAAAGTGGGAAAACCCAGGTCTGGTGTGAACATCTTGGAAATAAACTTGCCGAGTTGTCATGCTGAGATTTTGACACAGGAATTGTAGATCAAAGACCACTAGCGTCCGGTTCATCCCTAGCACCAATGCCAGGAGGACTTTGGGTAGAATTGGCCTTTCCTTTTGCTATCTGATTTTCTTTATTTTATTTTATTATTGTTATAAAGGCATTTTCTAGAAATGGAGTGCTTCTAAATCTTGCTTTTGTAGGCTTTTAATAAGAGCCTGTGGAAATATCTGTCATGTGTTCCCTGTAGCCTTTGGCTCTGAAGCATATTGTTCTTGGATCCCACACTCTGTGTTATCACTGACTCCAAAGGCACTTGGTGTGCAACCCCTAGGAGTGCCTGGAGGAGTCATTCGTCAGCTTTACTGGGGAATAAATTTTAGTATGTTGGAGAAGGGAAAAAATGAAGCCAGTCCTTACTATACATTGAATTGTCAGTGGGTTCTGCATGACCACTCCAGCTGTTCTCTGAGCAGCAAGTCTGAAAATACAATTTTTTCATTCTTCATCAGAGGACATCGGCAAAGCCAGCAGGTTTCACACTTATTTTCAGAATGTTTCAATTCTGCTTTTCTTAGTGAAGGGTTTTAGGCAAATCAAGGAGGAAAACTTTTTTTTTTTCGATGGAGAGGCACTTCTTGGAATTTTTTTTTGTTGTTGTGTTTTTTGCTTTTCTATTTCAGACTAGCCAATTCTGTTTTTTCTTTTTAAACATTTCAGTACGGAGCCTTCGCTTGCTGATCGTTGTTGCCACATTCCCCAGCTCTTGCTTGGGTAGACAAGATGACAGCACATGCGTCCTGTGAAACATGCATTTTAAGTCATTCACCTCTTCTCACAGGGTGATGCCCATTGTACTGATGGTAGAAATCAGCATGTAAACAGTGTCCTGAAGCTGTATCCTCCGATAAGCGTCTGTGAAGAGGCTGATGAAGAGAATACTTTGCCAAGATGCTGCTATCTGTGTTTTGTGTGCAGCCTTTCACGTCTGAAACAGACTAGCACACAGAACTGCTGTCTCCCTGTAAATGTGCTGAAGACTCCTAGAAGCTGAGAAAGACGTCTTTCTACAGAGTGCAATATTTCTTATGTGGCTTGCTGTTTCTAAAAAAAATATTGGAACAGCTGTTCTGTCCTATTTTCTGCCTTTTTTGTGAAAAATTGATATTAACCCACTTAGTCCTCTGCATCTCTTTTAGTTATACATGTAGGTTAAAACCTTTTTCCTTGCAGTATTTTTATGAATCCTTAAGATGTATATCTTATAGCTTCTATTATTTATCTTGGAATATCTTCAGCGTCATCATGGTTTGTAATGAGGTACTCAGAATTCCCATGAAAATCTTTTTCATCTTACGTGGCATACACCACTCAGCGTCTTATTTCTTAAAAATACAATTCCCTTTTCTGCCATGGACATGGTCCTTTGTAGAGTAGAATAAATGTTTTTTATCAGTGCCTGCAGATGTTAAGTAGTGTGAATCTCTAAAAAAAAATGTGGGAATTTTAATTTCTCACCATGATACCCTTGTTTAATCAAAACCAGTCTTTCTTTAAAGAACTTAAAGGATTGTATTATTTACCAGTCATAATAATAATAATAATAATAAATAAACCCCTAGTTTACTTAATGCAATTAAGGAGGAAATTAGAATCATGTAGTTAAATAATTTGGTAACAAGTAAGCAAAGACTGAGTTTGTGCAGCACTGTTCTATATAATGGTCAGAAACTTTGCGAGTTTGGTCTTCACCATACAGGTCAGTGGAAATATATCATGCCCCCTGGGGATGAATAAAGAATTTTGAATTGAATTGAATCCTACAGTTTCAGAAAAAGAGAAGCCGATGCTCAAGAGTCTTGAGAGAGTAACAAAACCATTTCTAAACATTTGGGGCTTAATCCATCCATTGTTAATCAGACCACAATGACTCTACCCAGGATTGGTCATCTTGCCAAGATCTCCCAAAAGCAACATGGAAAATCACTCATGAAGTCAGAGACAAATCCAGAGAACATCTAAAGATTTTTAGAATTCTCCTGCTGCAGCCAATGTAAGTGTTCGTGCATCAACCAATAGAAACAGTCTGAAAAGCCATAGTTTTCATGGAGGACAGCCAGGATGAAGCCATTGCTCAAAGAACATTGTCATTCTGGATAATCCACAATACAAGACTAGAAAAAGATTCCCTGGGCAGGCAGACTTTCCTAAACAGTTGGAACTTTTTGGCTCACCACAATGTCGATTTTTGCCACACAGAACATTTGTCTTCTGTCTTCCAACAGAAGAGTCTTTCAAACCAGAATGTCAAGCATGATGGTGGGAGTTTCATGGTTTGGGGCTGTTTGCTGCCTCATTATCTGGAAAGTTTGCCATCATTGACGGAACCAGGAATGTGTCATCAGAAAATTCTGCAGGAGAATGCCAGGCTAACCTTTCATCAGCTGAGGTTGAGCCAAAAGTCAGTCACACAGCAAGACAGTGATCCTAAACATGGTCTGATCTACAAAAGGCTGAAGAAGCAATTTCACATTTTGGATTGTCAAAGTCAAAATCTAGACCTAAACCCTTTTGAAATGTTATGATGGAACCTGAAGGGAACTGTTTATGGAAACCAACTTGAAGCAATTTTGTAAAGAAGAAGGGGACAAAAGACATAAAAGCTGATGTGAGAGCCTTGACAAACATATACAAGAAACATCAAGATGAAGGCATTGCTTCTTAAGGAGGTGCCACCTTTTAATGAATCTGAAGGTCCACAGATTTTTTCCCACAACGATATTACCTGTTTAATCATTCATCCTTCTACTTCCATATCAAATACAGGGACTGTGGGAAGAAACGCATCTGAACACGGGGAGAACATACAAAAGATAGCACCCCATGAATTGAACCTGGGACCCCAGCACTGCGAGGCAGTAACACTAGCCAGTGTGCCACCACGCTGCCCACTATTGGATAATTTAAATCTATTTTATATTTTTATATTTTTATTTAGTCAGGAAATTATTTTTTTTTAAGACTATTCATGAAGATCTAATTACATTTTAGGTCTAAAATATAAAAATTCAGACCACTTTAGGTGGGTTTCACAAAACCCAGAGAAACAGTGAGTCGGGAAGTTTTGGGGGCGAGGGGCAATTCTTGCTGCTTAATTTCCTCGTCGTATAAATTCCCATCCTTTTAAAAAGGTTTCCCCCCCCCCCGCTCATTTTCTACAGGCAGAACCCCTGTGTGGTGACCCGAGCAGCTTTCCTGGATGTCTTGGCCTGCTTGTGTGGACCGGAGTCGGGCCCAGTCGATGGTAGGTGTTCCATGCCTGGTATCGGGGAGAGAGGGGGGGCTGAGGCGGGAAAGTGGGCCTAGGAGGAGTATACAATGAGGAGTAAAGAACTGGGCACCTACTGTAAATTACATGTGGAGGACAGGATGACTATAGAACATTAGATCATAAGGTTACAAATGAGAGAAAGTGATCTGACCTGTTTGATAATTAGTAAATTGGTAGTTAGGAAAAGAAAAGGGGAAAGAAATATCCAGACATACTGCTTCCATTTAAGTTCTTTCCCTCAGACCAGCCTAAGCTGGATTTATTCCTTTTTCACTGTTACTATATTTCAAAGAGTCACAAGCTGCTTGCTTTTGTAATCCTTAATGACTTACACAACTGAAAAGATACCGGAAATGTGAGTCTCATGGTAAAAGTGGTTGGTTTATTCTTGTAATGTGAAGTCTTATTTTTATTTGTTTTAATGTTGAAATAGGATGGGTATGAGGTGGGAGGTGTATGCAATTCTGTTTCCTGATAGGTAGACTTGACTCCAGTATTTCTGATATTGAGTTTTGTTGTGTAGAAATATTCTTGGTTTTTTTGTCTTGTAACTGAAATTCTTAGAAACATAAAAATAAGAACACAAAACCAAGACCTATTGTATCACATTATATGATTATCCTTTTGACCCTAGTTTAAAACGCTTATTTTATTACATGTGCAGAACATATGGCCATGTGATGGAAACACTTTAAACAAGCCTGCATTCACAAGTTTTGAATGAGCTGATATTTGTCTGGAGCATATGCAATTGTGCTATTAAAGTTGTTAGTTAAACTGCTCTTCTTTTTCATGTGCACTTAGAGGAAAACTGAAAATTAAACTGCAAGGTTTTGTTGCTGGGCTTTAAAGGGGAGCTGTTTTACCGGTAAGAACTATAACCATAAATGCCAGAGATGCAGGCCGATCAAATGAACAATCCACTATTTAAAATTTTACTGGCATGATACGTTAAGTAGAAACTTAAAATTTATTGCTCAGTTCCTGCTGACATTCTCATACCAAGTTGCATGGATCCCAGGAGTAGACTCCATATGTTTTCTGCAGAGCTATACTGTTTGATCAGAACTCATAAATTCCTGTTCCCCAGCAGCCTATCCTGTGCCAGTAAAAACAGCAGCTCGTTTTTAAGTCATTTTGGATTTAATCTAGATGGCCGTTCAGTTATGCCGCAGTTTTTTTCCTTTCACATTATTTTTTTTAATATGCACGTAATAGTTTTAATATCTAACTTTTGTTCAGCATAAGTCTTTTCCCTGGAGCCTGTCTATTCAGACTTGTGTGCTCTTTGGACCCTGAAGAGAACATAAACTCAACTGCTTTTTTATGGCAAAATTTGCTTTCACGAAGTAATTTGAAAAAAGACTCCAGTTTGCTTAGACCTATGAGATAAAAGCCTGCCCTGAGTTTTGAATCTGGGGGTACAGTTATATTTCAGATCTTTGAACTATCTAGTCTCTGCTTGCATAATGGAGTCAGAGAGCATGCTGTTAGCATAGCACAACATGGCATGATTCCAGTAAGTTGTTAGAAACTTGAATATGCTTTTAATCCTGGCCCTTTACCTTACCCTCATAAGTAGTTGAATTAATGCAAGTTAAACTGTTGCTGAAGTCAGCCCAGAGGGTTTCAGGGTATAAGCAGGACCAAAGATGACTTCCACATTCTCCACACAATGGGGAGATGCAGATGCTCCCACTAGGGTGCAATATATCCAAACAAACTCATTGAGTTAGAAAGATCTATAATAATTTTGCAGCCTTATGTGTACAGAGCTTTACCTTGGAGTTGTCCTTTTACTGTGCTGTACTGTTCCCCTCTAAAATTCATTTCTCACACAGATTTTACTGGGACTCAATACAGTTTGCTATGCTTTCACCATAAGAAAGTTAGCTTGCCCGTATCCCAGAGTCTAGGCTCCAAAGATGATTCGGACAGCTTGGCAGGTAGCAAGAGTCCACCATGGGAACAAGTTTTTTTTTATTTTAGCCCAGTGCAGCGCACATCTGGAAGACATACTGTAGTCTGTGTTTTGTTTTTCACAGTTTCGCTAATGATAGTACAGCATGATTTAAAACCCAGCATCCTGGCTTGTGTGTGTGCGTCTGTGATCTGCAAGCCACTGTAATTTACTGGGAGGTGAATAATAAACAGCAGTGGCGGAGGCAGGGACTGGAGCTCAGTGGAGTGTGTTTTTTACTAGTGGAGCCTGTAGCTCTTTTCCATTCCCTGCTGCGCTCAGAGATACCAGTGTTAATTCATTCACTGAACATTTACACAGTGGAGTACCATCAGAGACTGAGCATGTCTGGGCCTAGTCTGTCCTGCAGGTGGGGGAGTGGGAGAGGCCTCATACAAAATTATTGATGGAGGGAGCCTCCACTGCAAGTTGTTCTTTAGCACACTGCCCTCATGAGAGGGCTGAGCTGCACATACTGTACTGTACCTGGGTCATGTGTGAGAAAACATGGGCTCTTTCAGGACTTTTCAGTCTGAAAAAAGGGCCCTCATATACTATCTGGGGTAGGTCCCTGGGAACAAAAAGAAACCTTTTCATGCAAAGTCTCTTTCTGTGTCAGCTTGATTCAGTTGATCTGCTCCTACTGCTGACAAGCAATTCTGCCTTTGATTATTTGGAATAGTAATAAAAGTAAATATATATTTATTCACTTTGGTTTTATTTTATAGGGGGTGTCCATAATGAGAGATTTCTTGATATGGGAGTCCCTCAGCTTGAAAAGGTTAAAACTATATAGAAAATATATTTTTTTGCAGGGTTGTTTACTTTGTATGGAGGCTATTTCCATGCCTAACAAGCTTTTTATAAAAATGAGTGACCCTTTTCTCACTGCACTACATACAGACGTTTCCCTTTATTCTTATTGCTTGTGTGTTCCACTCAATTGGAAGCACTGACTTTTATTGATAATGGACTTGTCAGCTAATACCTGTTGAAGAGGTTTCTGCGAGCAGACAGCCTGTGCTGGGAGAGTGCTGTAATAGCAGTAACAGGGCTGTCTTGTGGACGGAGGTAGTTAAACTGTACTGCCCTTAAAGATGCTTTGAATGTTCTTACAGTCACTGCCCATCCAGACACCCCTCTGCAGCTTCAGCAGGAAACATTTTTATTGCACCAGAAGCTTCTGCCAGGCTTAAAGATTTTTCTTTTACCCTCTCCTTCCATTTCTATTAAGGAGGAAGTAAAAGAGTGCAAAAACGTGATTAAGTGATATTCATGAAAACATGCAAAGTGACATTTTAGAGGGTTTACAATAAGAATTCAAAGTATTTATTTGATGATATGCATCAGGCATATTCAGACAAAATGTACATGAATTGTGGGTAATATTTACACCACTCATTTTTATGTCAACAAAAGAAGGAGTGCCCCTTGGGGCAATTTAAAGACTGCTTGAAAATGGTAGATTACCTTTTTATAGCGATTTATTTTAGAGTAATTTAGCTATTTTTTTATTTTCTTGTTCTTTGCCTAGGCTTTAGCGCCTTACTATTTTTGGGTGTGGTCTTTGCACGGCTTTATATTGAACTGCTTAAATGCACTTCCATAGTAATCCCCCACCTAGTATTACACGTTGACCTCAGTACTCTTAGCTTACCTGGAGATATTTCTTGGAACCGAGTCTTTAGAACAAGTTGGTGCAGGTTTTCAAAGCATTGTGTTTTTGTAATGTAGATTTCAACAGCAGTGTGGCTTGAGGCGAGGAACAAGTTTGTTCAGACTGCAGAGTTGTACTAGAGAGCCTGTACGTCTGCCAGTTGAAGTTTAATTACTCCATGTTCTTTTAGCACACTGCCTCTGTGTTTTTATTAAAAACGGTTCTCATAATTAAAATGACATGCATTTTTAGGGCTTGTTACTGCTGTCATGCCCCACTGCCTCTGGATTTTTCTCTCGAGAAATGTTTTCATTTCCTAAATGAATCATTAGTGTGGCTTGGTTCCTCTAGGTCCTCTTGGTTTCTTTATAATAGTTATTTTAATAAAAGCTATTATAAAAACAACATAACACTTTCCTAATGATTATTATTTTTTCCCTCAAAACTGAGGTAATGAAACTTTGGACAGGCTTGAAACGTGGAGGGGTCGGTTTCTTGCTGTTTGACTTGATTTCAGTCCCGGTAGTTTCGGTCAGCTTAGCTTGCTTTTCTTCCTCTTCCTCCTCTTGTGGACATATGAAAGGGTGAGGGTTCTCGCTTTCATGAGAGCGAACCGCAAGAGTCTGCCTCCAAATATTATTCACAGGGGTTCGGCTGGCACAGTGGTGTGGGGTTGTGAAAGAAAATCTGCGTTATTCTTCTGTTCCAAAAGAGAGACATAAAAGGCACCCAGTCTTTACAGACATGGCCTGCAACACTGGAATAGGATCACTCCAAAAGGCCATTAAATCCTGGTTTGTTGGTCGGTTTTAGCTGCCACTGGCATTATATAATCTAAGCCTGGGCAGAATCCACAGGCTGGCTGGGATTCGTTGTGAAGAACAGGAGAAATGCTATTGGGCAGGGCCAATAGGAGGAGGCATGGCTTTTGCTGGAATGGTGTCATTCTGGAGCCGTGTGTTTTTGTGCTGAACCATCTTCTTTTCCAGCTGTTGGTTAGTCGGGTTTTTCCTCAACTCTTCCCAAATGTTTCACAATCATCCTTTTCTTAGATTGATGAAGTGGACCAAGTGTTCATTCTTGGAAGTTCAGCTTCATGTATGAAGCAATAGCATTAAGTATCAAAATATTATCCAAATAATATCTTGCTAATATAGCCAGCAACTTTATCACCCTGTAACTCACAACTGGCAGCACACTGAAGCTCAACAGGTGTGAGCCTGGCCAGTACCTGGATGGGAGACCTCCTGGGAAAGCTAAAGTTGCTGCTGGAAGAGGTGTTAGTGGGACCAGTAGGGAGAGCTCTCCCTGTGGTCTGTGTGGGTCCTAATTCCCCAGTATAGTGAAAGGGACACTTAACTGTAAAAAAAGGCACCCTTCTTCAGATGAGAGGTAGAAATGACAAGTACCTTTTTTTAAGTGATTTTCTGGTTGATATTCAGATACAGTTTAATAAAAAAAAAGGATTTTAGAAAAATTCAAAAAACAAGAAATAGTATGTTTGTAGGAGTGTGCCTCTCTCTTTCGAAGCTATAGAAAATTATCAGCCGAAAGTACACTGAACAACAGTGTTGAGGAACAGGGTTATTACAAAGGTGAGAGCCATCTGGCTTCACTTTGAGCTCCCACACTGAAAACCCCAGGTCTCTTTGACCCCAGAATGACACATTCCAGTGGAATCTTTTTTGTGTTATTATTAACCAAAAATAAAAGAGCCAAAATACTGATTGTGTGTACTAGAATCTTTGAAGATCAGATTCCTGTGTAACCTACTCCTTAACCAGGCAAGAGCTGTATTTTCTTTTGTTAATTATGTGTGGGATGTGATTAAATTGCAGGGTTTCTAAAGTACTTGTCAAACAAATTGAGTTGGCTGTGAAAGAGGGTCCTGGAATCAGGGGATATTTTATTACTGATAACCAGCTTGGGGACAGGGTAATTACATTTCAGAGAGACATCCTTGCAAACCAGCCTTGTATTGTCATTGGGTAAAATTGAACCTGCTGACCTAGTAAGTTGGACAATGCTTTCTGTATACCTGAACGCAAAGGAGACTTTCTTTGATATGTTATTGTTCTGTAGTTCTAAACCACAGTATGGGGCTTTTTATTTTCTGGCTGTTGTGCTATTATAGGGAACAATATTTATTCTAAAGCAATAGTTGTTTTTACCTTTAATTTTTCAGAGAATTCCGTTTTAAACATGGGTTTTTCAGACTGCTATAAAGACTGTTAAGTCTTCCTGTCTGGCCAGACTGTGTGAAGACCTATAGTTCAATGCCAGATGTCTGTGAGGGGGTCCAGGTTTATAGTTTTCCGCATTACAGATTCTTTAGTTAAGCATCTGCCAGAGTACAGTGATTCAGAGGATGAAAGATAAATGTTTTCTGTGATGGATATAACAGACTGGTTCCACTGAGGTTATACCAGAATGTCGGTACAGAAACGTGTTCATTTACTGACTAATGTGATACGAATATCTTCATTAGTATCTTGTGCTGCCAAGTCATACATCCCAACACCTGTTACCTGATACTGCGCCTTCCTGACTCACTGAAATATCATGTGTTTATCTTTGCTGACATGTCTTAAAAATGGGTTTAGTTGGTCTCTAGCTATTTTTTTAATTGGTCCCTGATTCTGAAATCCATCTGCTAAAGTTCTGAGCAAGAATTCCGCTGTCTCCTAGATGTCTCCCTGAAGGCGTAATGGAAATTTCTGAATAAATAAAGCAGGTGCAGGCTTCGATGATGTGACAGGGCTGTTATCTCTTCCAGATGAGGAACTGACGAGTCTTAGGGAGGCTACGCTGGTCATTGTGTCCGACTCGGAGCTCTTTGACCCTGGCTCGTTCTCCACAGCAGTAGCGGGTGGCACACAGTACCTTCTGAGCCTGGCACGGGTTGCGGTTTGTGCCAGCTTGGAGAACCCCGTGCTGTGGGGAGCAGAGTTTCAGGGACCTCAGCTCCTGGCACAGCTGTTGCAGTGCCAGGTGTACGAGGTGCGACTGCTGGCACTGGAGGCTATCCTCCAGCAGCTTGAGAGAGGCCCCTCAGATCGCCACCCCGCCCCCTGCCCTCTCTCCACGGTTACCACCATTCTCACCCATCTGGCCATGCAGGAGACTCACCCGCAGTGCATGGGAAAGGTAAGCTCTGATCTTTGAATCAGTCACATCTTTAACGTGGAAACAAGCCTGGGAGTTTTCTGAAGAAGTCTACAATGTCTAACGTGTTACAAAATAAATAAGAACATGAAATGGGGTACAGGCAATAGGAAGCCTTTTAGTGCAAGCAGTTCATTTGGTTGCTATAAGATTGTGTATCTGAAGTCCTCATCAAACCATTTCTTCAATGATCTATTTTTAGAAAAAAGACTAGATAGTTTGTTCCAGCTTACTGCAAGCTGTTGTGTTAACCTAGTGACTTCAGTTCTTGTGTCCCAATTATTCACAGAGGGCACAAATGTTTTTGAAATAATCACGCAGCAATTTGAGTATTTTCACATTGGTTTGATTTCATCTCATCATCTGGTGTTTCCAGTCTTTTGTGGTCTGATTAATCCAGTTGACATTTGAATTAAAAATTGCTGTAAACAGGGGAACAGGAAGACATGGAGTTATGCGTTTTGTTAAAATCTTTCTTCTTCACAAGAAACATAACCACAAAGGTTAAAAGTTTAGTACTAAAGTACTCACAAATGTGTCTCAGTGCTATCATTTAATGTTCTGTCTCTTTTAAGAAGTAATAGGTTTAATTTGTTTAATGGCATAGCACTTTATACTTGGGAGGAAACAAAAGAAGGATTGCAGGAAGTTGGAGGAAGGTGTTCTTTCATTGTTGTTTTCAATATAATGATGCAGTTCTGTACAGACAATTATGATTTCTCAGAAAAGTGAATAATGCTTGTGACCTGGGCCAAAGAAAGAGAGTTTCTAACTAAAAGATTGTTCCTAAGAATCATGAGACCATCAGGTTCTTCATTAAGCTTGGAGTTCATAAGTAGCCATGAAAGGGACTTTTCCTTTATGAGGAAGTTGTGCAGCCATGTCAGTCAAAACACTTTTGTTTGTATGTTTAAGGATATTTCATTGTAGTTCTGTGACTCATTCTGCTCTGAGTCAGAAGCATATTAAAGGGATTGTAAACCCTGAATGCTGTTCCAGAAAGTGAGATCCAGCAAACCAGCTATGTGGTAGAATCGTAATATTTGTTTGAAATTCAGTTGGAGACAGAGCCACAAGACCTATTAAATAAACTTCAGTTCTTCAGACTTCATATGAAGAGATGTTTTCAAAGATTTAATAACAGGTTCACACATTAAAAAAATAATAGTCATCAAAATATGCAGCACCAATGTAAACACCTATTTGAGCCTTTTTTATTGTGTGTAAAATGAATATTTCTGTGAAAACAGCCCTTTATTTGTGTTCCTTTCTTCATGATTGGTAAGGGCTTTGAAAACTTCAGTCTGCAGGTACAGCCTTGGTTCATAGTAAAGAAAAATTGCACTTATTTTAGACATTTATTCTAGATATTTTAAGTTTCAGACAGACTAAGAAAGGTACAGATTATTGGCTAACAGCATCTGTGCCACATATCACTTTGTTTTTCTATTCTTTTAAAAATGCTCCTATGGTTTAAATAATTGCTAACACAAAAGCAAGGCACAGAAGATAGCCTCTTCAAAATCTGTCTCACACATTGCAAAGGGTACCTTCCAAAAACAATAAGTGGGTTTAATTTTTCTTGACCATTTCTTGATAATTCTTCTTTTTTTCTGTATCTGTGAAGAGTTTTTAGTCTCTCTTCAGAACGAATAAACTTTGGGCTAATCCAGGGCTGATGAGACGCTTCCAGGCCAGGTCATTCAGGGATATGTGATCTGTCTCTCCAGGTTCTGCGCGCCCTGTCCCTGCGCAGTGTGGCCAGTATCCTGCCCTGGCAGAAGGGCTCGGAGGTGCTGGGTGAGGAGGAGCTGCTGCACTGGGCCCTGACAGTGTGCCAGGAATCTACTCACAGGTACTCCCTGCTGCCTCTCTGTACTTGGCCATGGTGTGTTTATAATCCCTGTACCGCCAGTCATTCTAGTTGCTGTTCCTCTGACGTAAGCAGGAAACCACTGGCAACCCAATGTTGCTACACAGGTGTGAGCCTGACCAGTACCTGGATGGGAGACCTCCTGGGAAAGCTAAGGTTGCTGCTGGAAGATGTGTTAGAGGGGTCAGTAGGGGGTGCTCACCCTGCGGTCTGTGTGGTTCCTAATGTCCCAGTATAGTCATGGCGACACTAGACTGTAAAAAAGTGTCATCCTTCAGTTGAGACGTAAAACCGAGGTCTTGACTCTCTGTGGTCATTGAAAATCCCGGGGTGAAAGGAGTAGGAGTGGTCAGTTCTCCCCACTGAGCCTGCTGGTGCACTTTGATTACCGTCATTTAATAGGTGGGGCCAGAAGTGCTTGGAGTGAAGTGTCCCATAAAGCGCTGTAAAGAAATTAATGTAATTTTTAATTTGATGTACTCAACTCCACATTGAACCCGGGTGTAGCCAATGCCTTGCCAGAGCAACTAACGTGCAGAGCCTGAGGAGTCGAGCTTATGAAAGAGAGCAGCAATTTTCACCCCCCCCAAAAAAAATGCTCGGTCATAGACAATTTTTTGTTTGAAAACTCCAATTCCAGCTCTTTTTGAATACCGGCCATTATTGGCACATCAGGGCTAAGCTTTACTTTTCAGTGCTGGATTCCTCCACCTTTCTTTCTTGTGAGCTGACTGAAGCACTGTGTTGCTGAGAATTGTTAACCCTGCCCATTGGCCCACTTACTGTACTACTGGGCCAGTACCAGATAGGTTGTCAGGATCTGAATGTTAGTTCTCATTCAGCTCAACAAAACTACCTGTGGAAATCATCTGGTATCTGATCATACAAAACCCTCTTGCCTTGGGTGTGCCAGTGGCTATAGGGTATCCGAATCCACGCTGATCTGTGCATCTCCAGAGAGTTCCCTCCATCATCCCTGTCCTCTTAGTCATCACTGATTTGCATGAAAAAGTGTAAAGTACTATGTGTGGCCACTTCAGCCATTTTTAACCACATGGCACAAAATGAAAAATGAAAATCACTGTTCTATGCAGCTGGTTTAAGGCAGGGTTGGGGGGTTATGTCCGTGTGAGTTTCTTAAATGTGTAACCCACTTTTAAACTTGTAAAGTGAGCTCCTTTCGAAACATTACATATGCATTCTGCTCACATAAGATGCCAGTACTCCAGGCCTGAGGCACATTTGTTTGTAGCTTTCACTAAAGACAACCAGCAAGAGCTTCTTTTTTGTTGGGGCATATTTGTTTAGCTTCTCATTATATCAAAGGAGACTGTATTAGTAACTAGTCTAAAAAAACAAAGCAACCCAGGAAAAACGTTTCTTAGGGTCATGTGGTTTTGAAAGAAGGGAAGCAGTGTGAGCACTGAGTCCTGTTTAAAAGACTCAACTTAACAAGCGCCTTAATGTGGAGAAACCGATCCAGAGAGGGGCTGTGATCACAAGCCTTGTTAGATTAGACCTGTTAGTTGGGTAGAAAACCGCATCAGTCATGCTGTGATGAGGAAACCCTAACCTGCGTATATCACAGAAAGAAAACATGCCCCGATTTATATCCGGCTTAGGTTTTGTCTACAATTAGAAAAGGGAGGCTGTGGACAAAGATTGTGTTTCTCTTAAGCTAAGATCTGAGGGCACGCTGTTATTGTCCGATCAGTGAAGTTTAAAAACAATCCATCAGATGCACCTGGCAACAAGTAAATCTGAAGAAATTAAACAAAGAGCTGACAGCAGAATGAGATGGCGAGAAAGCGTCTGACTAGATGATGAGTTGCTTTGTTTGTTTAGATCTGTAGCCTGAAAGTTGCTGAGCGATACATACTGAGGGTCTTAAGAGGTGGGAATGAAATCAGGAGGTGGAATGGAGTTTGGCTGTAGGACACACGTAGCGCATGATCCTCTGTTTTCTCAATATTGAATTTCATACTCCTCCCTTTTCCTCTTATTGTTCTTTAATACCAGCAATGGTGGATTATCATCTGCTGATGTTTACTCAGTGCAGGGCACATTTTCTTTGAGAAACCCTGACTCTCTGCATGACAGTGGAAGCAGAGATATTAATTTTAGGCAGCCTGGGTTTTGAATACTCAGTGACTCAGACTCAGTGGCTGGGAGGGTGGACAGAGAACCTGACATAGAAGTTGACACAGCTGAGACTAATAGACCTGTACTGTAATATATATTATATTATATATATTATATGTCTAATGTTCAAGTTCAAGGTGTTTTAACTTCAGAATCTTGATACTTGATTTAAAAACACATGCATTCAAATTCTAATATTTAGTACCATAGTAACAATGCAGTCTAGAAAACTGTGACATGACTCTGACTATACTTCAGTGTGATCTATCTGTAGCTGCAACTACAGACATTTTTAGCTACTATTCATCTTCCTCACATTCATTTGATCTACTTCATCCTAAACCAAGAACACAATTACTTGAGAGATGTTAATTAATGCAGTTCTTGTTTTAAGAGCACTATTTTGTTCATATGAAAAAAATCTGATCTCAGTCTAACTGACAGTCTTAGAATAGTATAAAATATTTACTTATTTCCAGTCAGAGTTGGTGTAACCAAGTAGAAAGACTTTTGAAAAGGTAGTGGCCATTTGAACAGGCTTGGAGACATTGTGCTCTGAAGTGTGTGTGGAGTGGAAGGGACAGTTAAACCTACAGTACATAATAATGCAGTTTTGAAATTGAAACTATTCAGTATAAAAACAAAGTGGTGCTTGCAGACTGATGGATGAGGCTGGAGACTCGCCTGGACTTAGAATTTATTGCGGGAATAAAAGAGAAAATAATAGGTTCTTACTTTAAACGGAAATTGTTAAGATTAAAGTGCACAGCTATGTGAAAGCTTCACAGTTTAATTTTTATTTGCCGAATCAGATATGGAGCTATCTCCTGTTTCGTGGAACTTGTTAAACCTGGAACATAATCTTTCCCACCTGTTCCCCAGGCACTTGACACATGTTCTGTCATCCTTGGTATGTTGAAACATGCAGGCACGGGCTACTAGAGCTGATGTGTCCAAAACGCCATCACTTCCCCAGGAAAATGAAGTGAGTGAAAGTGCTGACGGAAGGTGACAGAGACCAAGGTGCTTACTGCTCATCAGGCTGGCTTACACTCAGTCCCCCTAGCTGAAGGCCGTATGTTATGTGTTTCAGGGTGGAGAATCATTGCGCCGCTCTCACCCTGGTCTCCAGTTTTGTTGTCCATTTTGTTGAGAAGAGCTCCCAGGTAAGACGGATCCCTTATGTGATCTATAATAGTGGGTTTGCAAGTTGGCGGACTTCTAGGGATCTTCTGCCCTAGGTGTAAGTTGAGATCAGAGGGCCTCCGCAGAATAACAGACGGACAGAGATGTTTTTCTGCTGGTTGTCTGTGCAGGGGAAAGGAGTTCCTGTCCACGGGGATTTGGGGTTCTGTCAGCATCTCTGAATCAGCCTTATTAAAAAGACATGCGAGATCTCCTCCGAAAGCTGCTTCATGTTAAATGAATGTGCTCTTTGGTATCAGGGCTTTGAAACTTGTGACACTGAAGAGTTTTATTTTGGTGTTGATTATTAGCATGTGTTAACCCTGACAGAAAGCCAGGACAGCCAGAGAGACAAAGAGGGGGGGGGGGGGATGTGCAAAGCTTATGTCTACAAACTGCATTAGATGTATCGGATTCAAACAGTAATTCTCTTGTTAGTGTAACAGCTTAATTAATAACTCTGGTTGAGATACTGAGCCTGCTTTCAGAGACTTCATCTGATGGTAAGAGTGAGAACAACACTGATAAATGGCACCACAGGGCTTTTAAAGACTGGAATAACAGAAATTTAAAACAAATTTTAACATGAATCATATGGATGAGAAGATGTGGAAGATGATATAAACCTCAGCAAAATCACACAGCATCTGAGAGGACACAAAAATAGAAACCTTTTCCTGTCCTCAGTTCTCAAAAGTACTGAGAAGATTGAAAACATGTGCTTAGATAAATAATGGAAGAAAGCATCAGGAAGACTCTAAAATACACATTTATGTGCACAGACAGTATTGAAGTTATGTGTTAAACCTGTGAGACTACTGAAAGAGTTTTACCATGCATGGGGCTTGGGATCCAGGCTTGGGGAACCTAGACAGTAGCAGCAGAAAAATGCGATTTCCTGAAAACAGACATGTCTCATACTCTTTCTCTTTCACTTCTGTGAGAATACTTCATACAAAGTCCAATATTTCCTCTTCCTCATGCTTACATATTATCACTTGGGTTTTTAAGTAATGCATGTTTTAAGCTAAATAATGCTAAATGCTAAATCAAGATTCTGTGGCAGGGTTTGAGCAAGTCCATGCAGCTGGAGATGAGGACATGGGTGGCATTAGTGAGCCAGTGCTGTGGAGACGAGAAGCCAGGAGACGTCAAGCTAACGGCTGCGGAGATCCTAGTCAACGCCACGCCTTGCCTGCTAGCCAGCACCGTCCTGCACCTCGGTGAGCTGTGGCGCCAAGACCCTATCACCACCCTGATGCCAGCACTAATACAGACAAACACTTGGGCACGGCTCCCACCCAGAGCTGATCCTCTTTCTCATGGCATCAGCTGCCATGGCTAGATCTGTCTATTAAAAAATGCAGGTTTTCTTTCTTGGTCAGTTGCGTTCTTCCAATGGGCAGCAGTGCATTGTGTTATGTACTCAGATTGCATCACTAATTTCTAATCCGTTTTTAATCCAGAATACATTAGATGAAGCTAAAGAAAGCAGGCCTTGTGGCTGCCCTCTGTTTTTGCAATGAACAGATGTTTTTATCTGATGTTAAGCATTACAGTGAGAATATGCAATATTATCCCAAGGATGGGAGTCTAAACTTTTTGTGCTTTGCAGGTCTGAGTGACACTGTATGTCTCTGGAAGAGCCTTTTCACTCTGCTGCAGGATGAGGACCAGGATGTGCGGGACAGAGCAGCAGATTTCACTGGCAATGTGCCCCCTCAGCTCCTCACTGACCAACACACAGGTACCACACTGCTAACCAGCCTGTCTTATGCCAGGAGCTACATACTCTAAATGCTAAGAGATTAGGAGTCTTCAGTTGAAGTTGTGGGGGGTAAATGGCATTATACCCAAAGGAAAGATAATTGCTTGCTCAATGTAACGAATGTAGTCATTTACAATGTAACAATGTAGCAATGTTTCATATCATTTAAGACGCTGTAAACAAGAGGAGGTCTTTCCACCTATCACGCCCCTGCTTCCAGTTGGGCATAGCAGTCAAAGCTTTTTTTTTGGTACAGAAATGTCAAAAGCATGTTGCGAATCATTGACAGCTTTTCTCAGTGTTAATTTGCATGGTGATCCAAGTGTGAAAAATGTGATCGAAGACCAATCGCATGGAAAACAGAAACGTTTTTAGACTGTTTCATTTTATGAGCCTTGGATAGGAAATAGCACTGCTGCACAACTAGTGGGGATAATAAGTAACAAATGGCTTTTGACATAAAGACTATGGTAACAGTACTGGACTGGTGGGGTTACATTGTGTGATGACACAATCCTGTATCATGCCAGTACCCTCTCTGAGGAGAGGGTCTGGCCTTATGGAGATGATCGGCATTTCTAGAGTGTTCCGGGAATCAAGGGGCTCTAATTCTTTGCAGGAGTTTGTCACGGATTCAGGAGGCTGTGTGGCCTTGTGGTTTGCTTTTTATGTTTCATTCGCAGTTTAAAAAAATCTTGCCTGCTGCCGCAAATAGCTACTATACAACAGATGTGAATAAGTAAAAACAACATATACTGAGAGGCAGTTAAAAACACAACAAATGAGTATTGGAACTAAGAGCTTTTGTTCCGTATTTAATACCACTCAGTTTATTAAAGAAGAAACTAAAACTGGGCAATAAAGCCTTCTTGACAGTTACATCAGTGTCATATGAACTGCTAATTAAACATGGCTACTTGTACACTATAGGTCTGTGTTCTGGATCAGTTCTAGTCAATACAGCTTGCTAAAGCTGAGGCTCTCATAGCTGTGTGCTGCCTTTTTGGAAATGTGCTTGTGCATTGTTCTTGTACATGTTTTGGAGTAGAGGGAAAGCAGTGGATGCTAGAGTCTCAGTGAATCAGATGCTCTGTCTCTTTAACTCTCACTGGCATCTCAATTTAACTCACGGCGCATCATTCGCTTTTGAAGCATGACATAGACGTCCACCCTCTACACTTCCAAGACATCCATGTTAAACTATGGTAGTGGAGGAAGGGGAAGTTCAGTCCTAATCGGTTACCCTCATTTACTGAAATCACCTGTGCTAGAAGGACAGGAGGGGATAGTGCTTCAGATATTTCAGAGCCTTGTGGAATACTTGCCACATGCCTTGCAAGTGGCTCCTCCTGCTAATGGGGTCACACATTACTGAGTCAGGGTGTCTAATGTTTTGGCCAGAGAACACAAAGGGTTTCTAGAGCAGAACCTGAGGACAGCTCCCACACACCTGTATGTCCACCGTGTGCAGGCTTACCAACAATACATGCTTAACTTTCTGTTCTAAACCTGATTCTGCATTTATGGTATTTATACTAGTTGAATAATAATACTGTACATTATAGCATTGTGGTATCTGTATATAATATTGTGGTGTGTTGTTTATGCAATTGCCAAATTACAGTCATAAGACATCCTAAGTTGGATTCAAAGCGGGTGAAAGCAGAATCCATTGCTGGTTTTGATGTGGTGGTGTTTAGAGTTCCTGGCCCCCTCTGTGAAACTCCAGAACATTGGATTATGTTTCGTCTCATGGTGTGGAGAGCGGGCAGAAAAATCCCAGCTTCATCGTGATCCAAACTGATAATCGGAGCAGGAGAATACTGTCTTTATGTGGATGCCAGATCCTGGAGGCTTTGAGAGCTCAGCTAATGATGTTCCTCTTGCCCTACTGAGCTATAAACATTTCATGGGAAGCTGGAGCACAGTTAAATAGGCCAGTATAGGGCTGAGGGATGTTGACAATTTCACAAGGCTCTGGGATAGGATGCGTTGGAGGAACACATTTTCCTGATAGTCCCTGGAAGGTTTCATACATGCCCAGGAATGGCTGCCAAGGATATCACATGAAAAGCTAAGAGACTGGTAAAGGTAAAAAAATAGTAATTTGTAAAAGCTTAAACTAGAAATAGCAAAAATGGAAGCATGACTCTGAAAGCCTTGTGCAGAGACAAATATCACTCAGTTGTAACAGAGATTCACATCATGCTAAATTTAAAGACCACCTCCTTCCGTCTCTATTTCTTGATCTCTCAGACATCCCGAATTGAAGAACACAAGTGACTCCAGATCTCTGTAAACCATTGCTGCCACTGAGAATCACCTTATGAAAATATTAGAGAGGAGTGCATGTATAGCAATATTGCAGTACATCTTATTGGATTTTGCATTGTTCTTAAAATAACATGAATCTAGACTTTGCAGTCTATAGAAACTGAAAGAATATGTGTAGAGATATTGAAAGATTCAGGTGGGTGGCTGCGTCAGCATGCATAGGCTGCAAAGGAACAAGTAATAGTTTTATTCCATGCTGAAAAA
Organism: Atractosteus spatula; assembly: GCF_055471065.1. Taxonomy (NCBI): domain Eukaryota; kingdom Metazoa; phylum Chordata; class Actinopteri; order Semionotiformes; family Lepisosteidae; genus Atractosteus; species Atractosteus spatula. The sequence goes on from NC_142720.1 coordinate 17,642,949, forward strand.
AAGAAGAAAGAAAACACAACGCTTTGGCCGTGGAGCCTTCTTCAGGTGTCAGCTCACCTGAAGAAGGCTCCACGGCCAAAGCGTTGTGTTTTCTTTCTTCTTTTTTTCCAGCATGGAATAAACCTATTACTTGTTCCGATATTGAAAGATGGCACTCTGGTACATGTGGGCAGATGAGAGTTTTTTTTTAAATCACCCTCTGGTCATGTGTCCATGCCTGTGGTTATAAAACCTCATCAATTTCAAGATTTATTTTTGGAAGACAAAGTTAAAGTACAGCCAGATAGTTAGCTGCTTATTGACGATTCTTAAGCTCAATGCCAAAAGTAGGTAATAAAACCTGGGAATATGGCGTCAGAGCAGAGTGCAGTCCAGGAAAGTGCTGCCAAAGTCTGGAATCACTATGGTGGGCTGGCCAGAGGTCTGAGTCGGGCCTTGCAGAAAAACTAGACATATTTCTGCCCTATAGCTCCTTCCACTAGCTCTTTATTATAAGAATGCATTTACAATAGTAGAAAGATGTTTATCTCATTCGGTAGAAGGGATAAAACTTGTTCCAAAGCTTATGTTCATGAAAATAAAATCTCTGATTTAACTTTAGGAGAATTGTTTACATATTTAAGGAGGAATCTACTAGTGTGCTGTTAGAAATCATGTAATCAGTGAAATTATTCATTCCTGTTTGAAGTCCATGCTGACATCCTCCTTAGTAAAAGCAGAAAGAGTGAGGGAAGCCAAGTGTTTCTGTACTGACTGTCACCACACAGTAGGACAGGGCTATTGTAGACATGGTCCTGGTGTCAGATCAAAGGCAGAAGATTCTTTGAGGAAACAGTCCCACATGGTGGCTCAAATAAATCAGGTGTTGGTGGTGATGAGGTTGGGGAGGGGTGTTATTTTTCGAGTAATTGAGCAGTATGAAAACAAAGCCGTTTGTCAAGCCACTGGTGGGGCTTTCCTAATGACTGCTGTTAGAGAGCCCCATGCAGTGAGTCATTATGTGAAGCCACCCATGGCCATTGTTTCTGTGTCCACTGAAGTGTGAAGTTGCAGGAGGGGTTGTTTTATTACTTCTTGGCATGCATGGGGGAGGGTAGGAATAGGAAGTATTGAAGTTAAGAAGTGTAAAGTGGGAAACCTCTGTCTTTGAAATCTAATTGAATTAGTGACCCATAGCTGTGCGAAGTCTAGACCTTTTCACTGCCACTGACTTCTTTGTGCAGTTGCTTTCTCTTAGCTGTGCTGGAAAAAAGCATGTTGCACAGGTTCTCCAAGGGGTTTCACTGTGCGGCAACAGAATAATCAAAGGGGTGCTATTCTTGGTATAGGTAATCGTACTACTATGCACCCATAGCAGTAGTGCATCTTGGGTGGTACGATTCATGTTATACTGTTATACCTTGGCATATGGTTGTGGTACAGTACCCAAGCTGACAGTGATGCTTCCTTCAGCTAATAAACACCTGACCTGGAGAAGTTTCTTTATACTTGCCTGGATGGTAGGTCTACCACAGTGATTTGAGGGCAGACAGTCTTTTCATATGTTGTTAAGCTATTTAAATGGTAGGAGGTTTGAACGTTGACATCACACTCTTCACACACTGGATAGTCTTTAACATCTGGAAGATACAGCCATTTTGTGTTCTGCTCTTCTTGAATTTACCTTGGTCCACATGATCTAGGTAGTTTATTTTTCTTTTCATATTGATTTCCGTAGCATCATAGTTGCATGATGGTGACCACTGCTGCCTTGTACCTCAGGATTTTGATTTAATTTAAGGCCTCTGCCGCCTGCCTGTATAGTGTTACATGTTCTCCCCACATTCTGTGTGGTGCTGAAGTTTCCTTCCACCCCCCAATGACACATCTTTTTCCCCTTTGGAAATGTATTGAATTCATGAAGAAGGTGGCTGGACTCCTATGTCATAACATGCCTCTGAATAGAGAGATTTTGGTGCCTCTGATTGTAAAACGCTTTGCTGCGCATTTTTGAAACAGGACCACGGTACACTGAAGATCTTGTGGGACATTGGGCCCATGTTGCACCACAAACTTAATCTTATGTTAGTAGCCACTGGTGATCTATACTGGTTATTTATGAAACAGATCTAGTAAGGCACAGGCGCTCTGTGGTTTCCTCTCAAACGGTCAGGCACAGCTGATGCAAATCTCCTGTACCTGTCAGGATGGAACACTGAGCAGCGCCTGTTGGCTGTGGCTGGGTTTGTGCATTTGCAGAGCTATGAAGTGAAGCTTTCAAGAAAATTGTTGGCTGAATTTCTTTTTGCAAATAATAGCCTGACATTGAACACAAAAGCAAGAGTAATGAACTTTTATTTGATTTTATTTACCTGGAAAACTAAATAGGTGCAGTCAACCTAATTGAAACAGGTATTCAAGTGTGCTTCAGTGGTATTATTGAACATTTTGGCTCCCAGCCGCCCGTCATCTCTGCCAATTTGTACCTGGCAGGGACCTGTCAGGACCTGGGACTGAATTAATTTGTAATTAACAGCCTGACAGTTTAACAAGACAGCTGTGTAAGTTTGGCGTTTTAGTGATTTTCCAGTGGACCTCAGTTTTTTGTTTGTTTCATCTAATTAAGACCCTTTAGATGCAGTCTCACTGTTGTGATACAGTATGTGCTTTGTTGGAAACACCTGGAATAGAATTAAACTTTTTAAAATAATTCAATAAAATTTTAATTGAATTCTGATCTATTTACAAAAGACTCCAGGAGAGTCAAATTCCCTGTAATGAAAGAAAAATAAAACTGACAGCAAGGGAGTTTTAAACTTTCACAACTTGCATAATCTTGTAAACTGTATGAAATGCGTAAAGGGAAAAATGCACTGTTAAAGTGCCATTAAACTTCTTCACACTTTGCATGAATGCGCTGCATGCTGGGGAAAAGCTAAATAAACCTGATTCACTAGATATAATAAGAAAGAGGCTAAAGATCATAGTAACAAAAAGAAAATAGCCTGTTAATTATATATTTAACGTGTGGACTGTTTGCGTGACATTAAGATTATTTTAATTTTTTAACCTTCAGCAAAGTCTGTTGGCAAAATTAAAGTCTTTAAGACCTTTTGCTAGTACTTTGATTTATTTGCAGTTTATACAGTGTGGTTCAGAAAAGAGATTGTTGAGATATTAGAACACTATGCAAACAAATCTTGCAACACGATCGTTTTTTCCATATGACAACTTGTGGGATTTTGTGTTTGTTTTCAGGGGGGTGTTTAATTTCATGGCATTAATGTTTATTTAGAAGTGGTGTTCTATTAGAGCTGGATTCATGTGAACGCAGTATTTCTTCATTTTGTTTTGATTGTGGATCATAGACCGTTCCAAATCTTTGGTCTCTCAGTGGATGTGCACTTTGACACTGCTGTAGTTTAATCAACCACATTGCTTGTGTTTTTCTCTTTTGTCTCATTAGAGAAGCATTTTTTGTCATTCAGTACTCCTGATACATCTGTTTCTGATTTTTGTGAAAAGTCAATGTACTCTCAAAAGGAGAGTATATTGCTCCCACAGTTTACTTTGTTTTTTAATGAAGTTTTAATTCAAATCATTTGCCTTCTTCTGTTCCCCATTGATAGAGTGGAGTTTTTTTCCTTCCACGTATCTTGACCATCACAGATTATCAATATGCTCTCATCGCTGTGAAACGTGCTGGTAGTGCATTTTATCAGCTAGTTTCTTCAAGACACGGTGCATTACAGCTCAATCCAAGCATGAGGACCCTTCAGTTATTAAACTGAAGGTTCTGATTCAGCAGTAAAATCAGAAACTCTAAATTGCCCTTACGTCTGCTTTGTTTGCCTCATTCTACTGCCTTCTAAGTCCAAAAACTGGTATTGCGGGTTAATTGGATTTGTAAATTTTGCCAGGTGTGTTTGGACTTTGCTACTTCCCTTTTAGCCCTGCACAGGGTCTTTTTACTCTGTCAGCCTGTTGGTCAGTCAGCAAAGCCTGTTGGTCAGTCAGCAAAACCTGTTGGTCAGCCTTTAAAGAGATCTACAATAGTAAAACCATTATATACTGTATGCATTATTGCAGTATACAAATACAATGTTATAAATAATTGATATTTACCAAACACATTTACCACAGTTGTGTTTGGTTGTACATGATAGCATGTTATCAGAGGTCATTTTCATTAGTGGCATTGCTTTAAAACTATAACACCATGATTATATACAGTACATATAGGAATATACCGCTTTACAGATGTTTTTATACTGCTATGTCTAACATTAAAATGTTGCATTCTGACTAGTGTGCAACCAACATCACACCCATCTTTTTAGTTTCCTACTTAAAAAAGCAGGTGAAACTGTCAGATGGCCAGATGTTGTGACACAATGATTTTACATTTGCTTTTTAGGAGGGTTAACACTGTAATCTCCCAAACGTTGGGTGGCATATTAAAGGATCAATGTTATAAATGTTTCATTGCATCTAAATTAGGTGTGGGTCAACTATTTTTTGCCATAGTCTAGCATAAGAACAGTTAATGAAAGGTTATGAAAGAGGGGAGGCCATTCGCCCCATCTTGCTTGCTTGGTCTTTAGTAGCCTAGTGATCTAAACATCCCACCCAGCCCTTTCATGAAAGAAGCCAGGGTGTCAGCATCAACAACTCCCACTGAAACTGTGTTAAGAAGTGCCTCCTGTTCTCAGTTATCAGCACACTCCCTCTTAGTTTCCATTTGAATCCTGTAGTTCATGTTTCAGTGTTGACTCTGAAGACATTCATAGGGTTACCTTTATCTAAGCCTTTCAGGATTTTGAATAGTTGAATCAAGTTCCCTTCAAGTCTTTTCTGTTCGAGACGAAAAAAATCTACCACAGTGAAGCCTCTTCATTCTTAGCCTGTCTCAGTGCAGCTGTCTTCTGAGTATAAGAATGCACCAGGTCATTTTTCTAGTGACTAGTCTCTCGTGACATTTGTTGCTCACATGGTTTATTTGATTTGTTCTGACCCTACAGTATTCTCTCATAACAACGTTTATTTTTCTTGGTAAGGGGCAGATGAGGCCCTGCCTTCCTGTTTTCATATCCTCAGAATAATTCTTACCATTGATCATTTCTGTCCATAAACCCAGATTCATTCTACCTGAGTAAAAGGCAACATCAGCCTCTCCAGAGGAAATAGGGAATGTTCTAGTGCCTCATCTGTCCCTTACAAAGAAATTGTGTTATGAGACATACTGTGGTTTATTAAATGAGCAACAGACATTAAGCTGCATTATCCAGTAAATCTTGTAGACTTTTTGTAAAAAAAAATCTGACCATAAACAAAATTCACAATCTGTTGTTGTACACTGTTTGTGTCTGATCACTTGGGTATTCGGTGTGGATTTGTAATTTTTGTGATTGAAGCTGTTTCTAAAGTAAATTAACGTTTCCTTTGTTTCCTTTGATGCCACGAAAGGCGATTAGGACCCAAGCTGCCCCTGTCCTTCAGCAGGACGGTGTGAGAAAGTGAAGACCATAAACCAGTGTTTTCCATTCACACCTTGGCGCATTTCTTTCAGTACCTATGCAACATCCTGACCAAAGGCTGGCCTTGTCTGGGTTCCCAGAACTCTTCTCTGGGTTTTTGTGTCCCTGGCAGACACTGTGACCTCCTAATTGGAGGCTGTCTCAGCTCAGGCCCAAACAAGAGGTATGGGTGGGTAAGGTGTCATTACTGCAGAGACACCCGGGATCCCTCATTACACACATCACAGCAGAGCCACCGGGGCGGGGCTCCCCTGGACACGTCGCAGAGAGCGCTGAGGGGGGCAGTGGAGGGATCCTGCTCGATGGCTTCTGCCTACAGCATGTAATTGGAGAGAAGAAGAAGGGGGAAACAACAAAATAATAGCAATGCAGAGCAACGTGAAAACGTAACACAAATAGAGATTCTGGGGTTATGTGGATGTCCTATTGAAAGCAAATTAAAAGGAACTTCTGTAAGGTTCTAACGGCAATTGAATTGCTCAGCAGCTGAAACGCTTCTTGATGCGCCTTCTAGTGAACTCCACTTGGCTTTACAAGAGTTGTGAGGATGAACAGGCCCGAGCTGTAGTATCGATGCAGTAGACATTCTTTGACAATTGCGTCATTGGCTTCCTTTTTAAAAGCATGAACAATTTGTGCTTAGAAAGCGACACAATTTACCAGATTTAAGCGAACTGTTTTGTTTTTAGGACAAAAAGAGTCCGTTTCACCACAGATATTTCCTCCAAATTACCCAAGATTCAAATGCCATTGCTTATAGTTGATAATCCAATTTCTTTCACTTTAATATCACAAATCCATGGGCATTGTTGAGATTGTGATCATGAGAATATGACTGCTGTGTAATTGTACATACGGTGCAAACAGCTAGGGCTGCATGGGTGCTGAAAGCCCTGACAGATGGCAACAGGGTCCCTGTTTAGGAGACATGCTCTCCCACTGAACAAGAGAGACTTGCTGGGATGATCTGTTTGTGATTGGGGAAATAAGGCACACGTCTGGACTGGGATTCCTGTGGTCCTTCTGATGTCCACTGGCAGAATTTAGTGCTTTATATATTCTCATAAAGTTAGCTGTTCTTGAGCACTGGTGTAAGTTATTGCAGTGCTACATCTAATAGAAAAAAACACATAACATCACACCTTTTATTGTGTACTGATGGGGAAAGAATGGCTGCCCTAAGCACAGCAGTTTCCAAATTTCTCCAATTTCATGGGACTGTCTGCCTTAAAATTTCACTTACAGCCTCAGACACCTGATAGCCTTCAGCTGCAATTCTTAAATCCCAGATCTGTTGGCCAAGAAAGTACACTTTCGTTATTTAATAGTTTTTGGTTAGTTCCAGACCAAGGCTCCCACAGCTCAATTACAGGAATTAGCTGTCTACTTCCCAGTGAATTGGATCACATGTTACATATAAACTGGGAAAAACTGGACCTTGTCTCTAAACTGATACCAGAACTACCATGTCAGAAAAAAGCTAGGATTGTAATTTATAATCAACACCCCAGATGAGCAATTACTTCAGTTGCAAAACTTTTCAGTTTACTTCAGTCTAGAAACACGACTGCATGAAGGGCCATGAAGTGTGAATCAAGCATGAAGTGGCTTTTTAATCCAATTTCTATTTCAGTTTCAAAACTTTCTTTCACATTTAGCTCAAAGACAAAGAAGTGGAAAAACAAGGAGCTTGTTATTGCCTAGTTCAGGGTCGCTTGTGTGAATCATGAATGTGTCCCTGAAAACTGTGCATTTCTGTGCTACAGTTTGACCTGTCCGTATTCCTGCTTCTGTGCTGTCACTGGAAATGGGAAAAGCACAGGAATTCACTAAGTCCTGGCTGTTGATCCCCATTGTTCCCATCAGTGGTTTGGCCTGTGACTAGTCCTGTTTGGCATGCTCAATTGAATCAAAGCTTCTAATAAACTGAAAGCTGATCCCCTGGCATTAAGATAATGGCATTGAGTCACTGAAGAGCAGATGAACGATTTAACAACAGTGCAAAACGTCTAATATACAAAACTGCGTAAGATGCTGAATTACAGGGAAAGCACTTCTGTGAATAGTGAAATTTAAGAATATTTAAAGCACCTTCACTGTACTATTATATTTTAAAGATTTTGGATTTCTTCCAAGTCTTGCATATTGCGTTGACTAGACGATCATTAGAGCTTTGTGTTGAACTAATACCAAGTATTTCGGGCTAATGAAAAAAAATGGATTTTAAAGCTCTAAGCAAAGGTCAAAGGTCTTCAGTATGCATGGAATACAGAAGCTAAGCCGGTATTTCTGAAAAATCATGCTCCATTTCTTGTGTCCTCTTTATAAGCCCATACCTTCGTGCACATTATTTGTGCTTTTGTGTAATAACAAACAAGAGCAAGTTTTTTGACTCTCAGACTTTACAAAAGACACTAATTGGGTGGTTATTTCTTTATCTAGTTGTATCTCACACTAACATCAAATCCACAGAAATGGTTTCTACGTGTCATCAGGCAGGGGGACACTTTGAAGTTTGCATGAACAACTGGAGCTATAAAACCTTGAGCCAGAAGGCAACAAGAGCAGATGCATGTCTGTGTGGAGCTTTGCAGAGGATCCTTTCCCAGTTATCACAGCTGCAGTCACACTTCCTGTGTTTCCTCATTACAAGCCTGCCTTTGTGGGTTTAGGTACTATAAGCCAGTGGTTCCCAGTGTAGGTCCTGCAGGAACACTGTCTTCTGATTTATATTGACTTCTTAAGCAAAGGCTATTTGATTTCGGTTATCTATTTCAGGCATGTATATAATTTGATTTTCAGCACTCAAAAGGATAAATATGATTTGTAATTGGTATCAACCCTATACCCCATTGCCATGTTTCACAATAACCCTTTTTCAAGTGTGTTGCCTGAAATGTAAGCAATTTGATCTCTATAGAAAGAAAAGCTTTTTGTGGGAGTGTCTGATAGTGTCATCCCTACTGTATCTGTTCATTATCAATTAATAAGAGCTGTGGCAATGCTGCGTAAATCATCAAATTATGTATTTTTAACATTCAAGACTTACCGAAGAAACAAGTTAAATAAAAGCCTAAGCGAGCAAGCAGATCAATTAAGTCATCACTTAGCATTGAATAAGTAGCACTTAGCAGGAATAAAGACAAGTAGTCTCAATGTTCCTCCAGAACCAGGATTGGAAACCACGGCTGTCAGCAGGCAAAAGGAGAAAATCTGTTTTTCCTCATTTCGTTTTGTCACCAGTTGACTATTGCACATACAGTGAGAACAAAAGTTGTAATGGAATACTAAATAATGCGTGCTGTACTGTTGTCCTGTAAGTTTACTCTTATTTCTACAGTGTCTTGTAGCCTGAATGTTGTTTCCGTTCTTGCTGCGTGTGGAATCCGTGTTGACTAGCTCGGGGCGTTGTGGGAGTGTGTGTGCAGGAAGTCTGCCCGAAGCCTGGCCGTTCCACAGTGGTTGACTGGAGTGCAGCTCCTTCCTCCCAGCTGGATTTGGTCCTTTCTTCCAGGTTTTGCCCCCTCAGCTTTATGTCCAGCTGTGGCCTTGGACCTGGGACTGGGGCTGCTGTGCCAGCTGTTCCAGATGTGGAAGGAAGCCCCTGCAGGTGTCCTGATCCTGGCGGAGTGGCTGCTGGGAGAGGGCGACCCCGAGAGAGAGGCAGAGGATGGCCGGGGCCTGGTAAGGAGATTGTGTGCTGGAGGGTGGGGTTTACTGCGCGGAGATAGGAGGGGCATCGGGGGTAAATTCCTCATCTGTCTTCTTGATATAAACATCCACTGCATCAAAAATGAAAGGACTGTTGGCAAAACAGAGCAGCGGTATAGACATTGACTTCAAAGTGTGTTGAAGTAAGTTACTCATTACCCTGTGCATGGGGTTTATAGGGGAGTTGTAGTGAGTATGTCTTTACCAGTTTTACTCATGTTGATACTGGAAGTGAGTAGGTTTTCACCAGTTTTACTCATGGCTGATAGTGGAGCCTCCAACGTTCTGTCCAACATCTTTCAGTTTGTATATGTTATATGGAGTGTTATGGTTTTGGCTATAATTTTTTATTTTTATTTCTGTCAGTATTAAGCTTTTGTAATGGTGGTTATTCCATTTATCCAGGAGAGACGAGTGTGGGATGGTCAGAAAGTGAAAAGGCTGTCAACAGTGTAATTTACTGATGTCTGATCTGAGAAATGGAATAAGACTCTAAATGCCTTCATTTTTAACCAAGTCCATATTTTTTATACAGTACTAATGTGCAGGCTAAAATGTCAAATCAAATATAATTTTCTTATCTTAAAGTGTTTCTCTACCGAATTTAAGTTTAGAGTGAAAAACATGAAACATTTAGCATATGATGTTGATTTCTCGTCTAGTGCCTGGAGCTTATAAAATTAAAAATGGCTGAAACTGCAGCGTGACGGAAGTCTTATTGCCACCCCTTTCACACCCCCCAGGATGAAGATGAGTTCCTGTTTGAGAAGGGCGAGGGCAATCTGTGGGCTGAGAGGCTGCTCTGGGTGAGGCTGCTGGACAAGCACCTGTCCGGCCTGGTCAATGTGCCGGGGTCTCTCTCAGGCATCCAGGAGGAGCTGGGCCGACTGCTCGGGCTTGCCACAAACCTCGCCCAGACCTCAGATTGTCTGCTTCAGGCCCTGCCGCCGGAGCCGCACTTCTCTAGCACTGCGGATTTCACTCGCCTCACCATCCAGAGAGAGAGGACAGCTCGTGCGCTGGAGACACTCAAGGCTACCAGGCCTGCCACACTGTCCTGATGAAGGACAGTAAAGTCCAACAAATCCTGGCTATTTCCCCGGACCCTCTAGGAGTTTCTCCCTTCTGGCTGCTCGGGGCTTAAAAGCAAAAGTGAAAACCCAAAGGAATTGTTGTCACAGCAACGCTTTTATTTTCAAGCGTTTTTTTTCTTCATTTTTTAAGCATGAATGGGGAATTCTCTTCCAGTGTAGTTCCAGAACATCTTGCTCAAAGTAATAGAAGGTTTACCGGTGTTGTATATGTCTACAGAAATAAGAAAGTCAGATGACATGTATGTAGAATATTTTACACCTCTGGTTTGAAACAATATTTATCATCTAACATTCTTATTTCAGTTCTATAAGTGAAGTTTGAATCCCTTTATTTTCAAAATGGAGTTTTAAAATATTGTATCTGGTAATACAGTAAGCAAAGTTTTTTAAAAAAAAAACATTTTTATAATACAATTTGTCATTAAAATTTAGAATTTGGGTCCGTATTAAAATTTTGCATTTTTAAGTGATTTTAACCAGCTATAATTTGTCATTTTTTAATGTGTGATTTCAGACTGCAGTGTTCATTTGTTATTTTTATGAAAGCTAGTGCCCCTTAAATGTCGATAATAATTTCCCTTTATATCTCAAGCAACATACAGACACTGCAGCCCCCTGCCCCCAACATAGTGACTGCTCCTAGCTCAAAGAGGTACCATCTTTTGGACAAGTTGTCAAACTTCTGAGCTGTCTAATCTAGGAGAGTGAGTTTGCAAGGCTGAGAAGCAGAAGTGTTCATCAGTCCATGTTTATGAGATCCATGCTGTAAGAACAATAAAATACCAGTATAAACCTGTTAGCATTAATGGCCTGCACAACTCACTTAAGTGCATTTCTGCAGAATTTAATAAACCACATTACTGAGTCTCCAGTGGACCTACAGTTATTTATTAACCTCTGGAAAGGCTTTGCTTATGATGTTTACACAGCTTAGTCTGAAACCCCAGTGTACAGGAAAGATTCTGAATGATTACACATTATATTGTAACTTATTTTTGTTAATAGAGTTATTTAGCAATATTTATCTTTAGCCTGTAGTGCAAACAAGAGAACATTGAAAGTCCAACTGACTATGGGGGCAGCATAAAAGCTTTTATTAGAAGGATGTTTGTGAACCCAACAGCTGAAAGGTGCTTTAGCTGTAGCACCTGGTTTGGGTTTTGCTCATATTCTGTTTGCCTAACAGTGTCAGATCAGGAAATGCTCTAGAAATTCCTTAACAGCAGAGCCCTCTGGGTGCCTTGTTTTCAGAGGATTTTGAAAGTACAGCATTTTCATGTTGTTGGTGAAGCACTGCTCACTTTTTTCACAGATCAAGAGCCTCCCATGAAAGAGGAAGACAAAGCCAGTTTGTATAGCAATTCATTTGTCCAGACAGAAGGCATAATAGGAAGTAGTGTATTAAGGCATTTATACAGTTGAGCTTGTTAATTTACAGATAAATGAATATGAAAGGTTTCAGTGTACTCCCCCAAAAATGCTTATAGTCAGTAATTAGAATTGGATTTTCAAAAGAAGACACAAATCCTGAAAGAAGGATTTGAATTTAATTTCTGTGCATTATAAAGGTGTCCATATGTTCATTATCTATAGGGATAGCTCATTACTGGTTCTCATTCTCTGCAGAGAAGAAAAAAGTGCCTGCCTTTAGGTGGACAGGAAATAACGGTTCACATTAAAATGGCTTGGAGAAAATGTAAACAGAGTGTGTTTACCCCAAAAGCTTTGGTTGAGCACAGAAGACATCACAAAGCCTCAGTGTTCAATGCATGTGAATCTGCTTAGGCGACTTGGCAAGAACAGAGCTGTAGTAGTAATCTTCCTTAACTGTAAAGTGACGCGACATATTGGAATGGTTGCATTACCCCAGTAAAAACATGGCCAGTTTAATGGTTGAGTGGTTTTGCAGATCAGGGTTTGTACAATGGTTTGGGGTGTTCTGTAGATGTTTCAGTCTCGGGACAAGGCCTGTCCTAAACAAGATTTTTTTCAAAGTGCTTTCACAGCGTAATTCAAACACAAAATTGAGGGCTAAGTAAATACCAGCTTGTTTTGTCATTTGTTTTGCTTTATTTTTTTTTCTTTGCTAGACCTCAGTGCCCTGACCTGGGCAGCAAGAGGAACTAAACACCAAAAAGGATAGCCCATGTGTCTCCAGAAACATACCGAAAAAGATTTATTTCATAGTTTCAACGTCCTAATCATCCAAGAAAAGGATGCTTTGTGGTAGCTGGAGTCACAGGAACTGGTAATTTATGGTGACAGAAATGCTTCAAAATTGTTATATGTGACAAACAAAAATAGTCATATTGTGGTACCCAGAAATAGCATGGGTATACTGTGAGACTTTGACAGATACACTCCCTTGATCAACGCCAGCCAACTCTGATAGAGCTTTTGAAAGCTGTGCTGTTCTCTAATGAAATGTACCACCAGTAGTAATAACAGTCTTTTTTATTTTCGAGATATTGAAGTGGACCTATACAAACAGCATGCATTCAGACATCACTTATTATAATGCCATAGGAAAAAATATGATTCACAGTTTAGAAGGTCTCTGTATCTTTTTATATTTTAACATACTGAGGTCAAAGAGGGAGTTTCCTCTATTGCCACAAAATGTTTTATTATGATTTGTATGGAGGTGTGGTTGATTTGTTTTTAAGGACTGTTTACATAATTGTGAGCATATTGGGAGTCCTTGAATCATTCACCAAGAGCAGTTCTCACAACACCCTAGATAAATAATTCTCTTCATTGATAAACTGACACTTACAGGTGATATAACACTTCCCACGTGATAATCAGTTTCCCTTTCCTTACGCGCAGTTTGACCTAAAAAAAAAGCTGTACAGTGCTGTACAGTCGTCAAAAAGGTTTCGGAAACTATCCGGAAGGGGGCAGTACAGCCCACAATGGAACAAGCCTCCTGATTTGGGGGAGCAGATCTGGAGCAAAACCTTCTCAGAGCAATACCGGTCACATCAGATAGGTAAATGTGTTCTTTTATAGACAGATTTGAAGAGTATGGATTATAATTATCCTATTATATATTGAAAAAACGTCCGTTTTCATTATTTTAAATGTGGTCATTTTTATATCTTCAGGATATTAAATAGTAAATTAAATATGGTAAAATGAAATTGGTCATTGAATAGTAGCAATGATTTTAAACACTAATCACTGCATTTAATGTATTCGTATATATGAATTTACAATAGAATGCATTTGAGACTTTAAATAAAATGACAATTTCAGCACAAGGGGGCGCTGTTGTATCACTAAGTAAGATGCGCCTGGCATTCCATTATACAATATTCCTTTCTTTACCATACGGGACAAAATGCTTCTGAAGCTGGGGTGTCTTTACAGGTACATTTCTTGTACTCCAGCACGACAGGTTTGGCAGTAAAAAGTTGGTTTAAAATTCGAAAACAAAACGTGTCATCCCAAATACGTACACTTGGCTCCGTGCATGGCTTTTTGTATTATCGTGCAAACGTTTTATACCCCCCCCACCCCCCCCTTTAGCATGTTTAACAGTAAGATGACTGGTTTATTTCTCAATCTAAAAATAAAAAAAACAGTTTTCATCAATACGAATAATGGTTAGTTGATTGGTGATGATTTTTACGTGTTTCCTACGTGTGTTTGTTTTAACTTGTTATTGCATTGACAATTTGTTGACTCCCCACCCTCAACAACCACGGTAACCCGAGTGTGAATCGAAGCCCATTTGAAGTTTCTGCAGTGAACCAAACGAGGCTCTTAGTAAATTCATACGTGAAATATGATGAGCAGCTACGCGCAGGTCAGTCGGTCAAACATAAATACAGCGGTCAGGTGTCAGCGAACACCTCATTAGGGCAGCGCTTCTGAAGCCCAGCTCTCTGCAGTGGCAACTCTTGCTATACGTGTCTTTACTTATATTACAGGTGGATGCAATGTGGATTTTCTTCTGATGATACCTGGATTATGCAAGTCACTGATTTCGTGAACATAGCGTGTAAGTAGGCTTATGTCAAACCACCTCTTTCCACTTTAGGTGTCCAAACAGCTCAGACTATTATCAGCGGAGTCCTCTCATGAATCCTGCTGCGAATCATGCTTGTAATGTGAGTACCCACCCCCTACCCCCCTTAGATACACATACACTGACTGTCCGGTGTGTCTGTCAAGCAACCAAGTGAGAGTAGACGTGACAAGCTAAAGGCGGAGTTCTGGTTTCTAGTTTGTCATCAAAGTGCGATTATTAACAGTTTAAACCTCAGATCAAAAACCGAAACTAGCTTCACCAAAAGGAAATCTGAACACCTTAATTCTTCATGGTCACCCGCATCAGGCTTGTGTGTTGTTCATGTGGCGTTCTTACACTGTGGTCTGCGGAAATGAACAGCTGTTTAATTGTCATGACATTACAAAAACAGTTATACATACATTCTCACATTTTTTGCAGTTCTTTTGACTAAACATCTAATGCTTTTACAGAATCGGACCCCCCGCCCGACCCCAGTGTTTTAAAGCGATTCCTGACATTGCTGACAGACTAATGAAACGATAATGTGAAATGTGGAAAGGACGTTCGTTCGTATTAACATAGTAGTAGTTGAGATTTAGGTATTTCTTCTTCGAGAGCGACATGTTCCCTAATTATAGTTTGATATCCTGGTGATACTTTTTTTTCCCCCCAAAATGCCTGTCTAATGGTCTAGCCAACGTCCCCGAACAGTTTAATTTTTAATGAAGCTTAAGAGGTGAAAAAGATCCATTTTACCGCTTCCTAAAAAAATCCACTTTTCATGTGCCTAAAGAGCGACTCAAAAGACACAACCCCATTCTGCACGAAACTTGAAAACGAACTTTTTCTTTTAATTCTCCTGCTGGCAATAAAAGAATTGCTTCCCGCAGTGTGAAATGATTAAACATTTTTAACACAACGGCGGTGTCTGATTTGGGGGACATAAAATCTTTTTATGAATCACCTTGTTTACTAGTCTAGAGTAAACACTCATTTGGTTTGGCTGTAACGCTTTCGTTTCTGCAGTAATACCGAAAGCCGTCATTGTGGTTTAATGCACGCTTTTAGCTAACCTAGTCGTAGAACTAAAGTGAAACACCTAGAAATTTAAAAAGACGTTTAATAAACATTTGCAGAAAGGACTATACAACCGGACCCTGTGATCTAGTTGCAGTTCGGATCCAAAATATTTATTGTACTTTGAAAGTGGATCAGTCCACGAAAAATGCATTTTTGTTTTAATTGACTGTAGTGCAGTCCTAGTTTGCACCAAAAAACCTGTTGATTTGTTACTAGAGTAGGGAATGTTGGTTTATTTTACGAAGAGCAAAACACCGAGTAGATATTGCACACGTTTAAAGTAATGGAAACTCATAAAAGTTTCAATCAGGTACTGCACTTAAGTGAAAACCCGTATACGTTTTTTTTTTGGGGGGGGGGGGAGCTATTCCAAAAACATTACAGCGAGGGATCCAACCTTGCAATGATCTAAAACTCTTCTCGTAAAACTGAGACTAGGATTATGAATTAGTCATCGACTCTCTAGAGTTCACCCTGTTCTGTTTCTGAAGGAAACTGACTTTGCAGACAAGTCAGAGCTCCAGCGTGCCCCACACAGGGAAAAAAAGAGGTGGTAACCAGCCAATAAGTCCTGTTGCGACATTCTAAACTGGGGGCGTTGCCTGGACCTGCTTGCAACTGCAGAACTCCTCCCAGCACGCAGCTGCGAAGCATTTATATGTGTGCGCTGCGAGCCACAGCTTTTAGCTGTCTGCTCGGCGTTGTTCTCAAAGACGCAACAAACTTTTTTTTTTCCCCCTCTGTTCTGCAAGTACCACCGGAGCAGAATCTGGGATTTCACCTTTTTTTCTCGACTGCTCTGTTTGATCGGCACCAGTCGTGGCTTTTAAAACGTTGCAGCTACCCAGTTAGGATCCTGGTTGATCCTCCATGAAATTGCGACTGCCACAGGAAAACAGAGAAATAGAAAAATGTCTGCAACAATTCTCTCCGCTTTCTACGACATCGAGATGCTGTACAAGGTAATTGAGGTTTCCTTTTTACCTAATGGAAGATCTTTTGTAACTGCATTTGTCTTTACCTAAAGAACAATGTAGCTTTTACTGAATGTTTTGTTAATCATGTCTTTATAGGAAATCGTCACCACATTCTTTGATTATGTCTAGGAATTGTTATACTGGCACTTAATTTTTTAACGTTTTAAAACGCTTTAAAATGCGAGTTGCACCGTTTAGCGCTTTGCAAAGTGATTGACGTGACTAAACGACTTATAAAACTTGTTTCTCGTTGCCTTCTGTTACAGCAAACCGAGAAAACCCTAAACATGAATGCTATTCACCTGAACAGCATGTTGGATAAGAAGGCGGTGGGAGCTCCAGTAACTAATTCCAGCACCGCAAACTGCTCCAGCTACACACCGGGCTTCTACCGGCGGAACTCGACCAGCAACTTGGACTCGCTGGCCAACAGTAACAAGTATCCGGTCACTCCATACAGCAACCTCAAGGACAGCACATCAAGCAGCAGCACCACTACTACTGCCATTATGAACAAAGAAAACAAGTTCAGAGACCGAGCTTACAGCGAGAATGGGGAGCGCAGCCAGCACATCCAGGTCGCGCAGCAGAAACCCGGCTCTCAGATCAACTCCACCCGCTACAAAACGGAGCTGTGTAGGCCCTTTGAAGAGAACGGGGCGTGCAAGTACGGGGAGAAGTGCCAGTTCGCCCATGGATATCACGAACTGAGGAGTTTGTCCCGTCATCCAAAGTACAAAACCGAGCCCTGCCGCACATTTCACACCATTGGCTTCTGCCCCTACGGCCCCCGCTGTCATTTCATACACAACGCCGACGAGAGGAGGCCGGCGCCCAGTAACGCAAACAGCAGCGCGCTGCAGAGCGACCCCAAGCCCCCCAGGGAGTTGTGCGGGTTCCATCAAAGGGACATCATGCAGCAGCACGCCGCTTACAGTCAAAGGGACAGACCAAAGCTGCACCACAGTCTGAGCTTCTCGGGCTTCTCCAGTCACCACGGACTTGAGTCGCCTTTGCTCGAGAGCCCCACGTCCCGCACCCCCCCGCCTTCTTCCACCTCGTCCTCCTGCTCCTCAAACCTCTACGACGACGTGCTCTCGCCCTCCTCCATGTCTTGTGTGAACAGCGCCTTCTCTTTCCCGGGTCAGGAGCTGAAAACCCTCCTTGCTCCCCTGGCAATCCATACCCAGCAGTATGCCAACCCGTCTAACAGTGCCTACTACGGCAACCTTCAGACCAACGTCTGCCCCCCTTCGCCTCCGTACAACATGAGCCACTTGCAGTCCCTGCGCCGTCTCTCCGAGTCGCCGGTGTTTGATTCGCCTCCCAGCCCCCCAGACTCTCTCTCAGACCTGGAGAGCTACGTGAGCGGGTCCCTGAGCTCTTCAGGAAGTCTGAGCGGCTCCGAGTCGCCCAGTTTGGATGCAGGAAGACGTTTGCCAATCTTCAGCAGGCTGTCGATTTCAGATGATTAATTGCCCTACTTCTGCTTGCAATAATGGGGACGGAAAGGACTATAAAAGACCCCACCTTCCCATCTCCTGAGTTTCCCAACAATGTGTAACTTTTAACACCCTTAAGACGAAAGATGCGAACCGTTAAAATGAATGTTGGCGAAACGCTAGGAAATATTCCCAAACATTTGAGACGGCATTAGATTTTCTTTCAAGTATAAAAAAAGTACACCAACAGAAGGCATTCCATCTCTGATAAAAGAACTTTGCAAGAACTTCAACTGTAAAGTTAGGTCTACCGTGCAAATTACACATTCAGGAAAAAGTTGTGAACTGCTTTAGTTCACACATATAAAACAAGACTTTTTAAACGAAGAAAGACTGTAAGCTGTTCTGAAATATTCCACCATCCTGCCAAGAATATGCCTTGATATATAAGTATATTTTCAAACTATTTTGTTTATAAACCTTAAACTTCCATTCCAAAACTTTGATCTGTTTCACAGCGCCACACAGTGGCATATTTGGCTAGTGCAGTTTGTTGCTTTTTCCAAAAGCACTGTTGAGTTCAGCTCGTTTGGGTAATGACTGCTGATGGTTGAATATTTTTTTTTTTAGCTGTTTTGATGGATTACATAGCGGTGCGCGACTTGCTATGAGAACTATTTAACTTATTTATTATCTTGTGAAAAGTATAGGCTACATTGGTAATTGTCCATACTGTATTTATCAAGTATGATGAAGCAATAGATCTATATTCTTTTATTATGTTTAAATTATGATTGCCATTATTAATCTGCAGAATGTGGAGTGTTCTTTTCACAGTAATATATATTTTTTGTAACTTCACTTGGTTATTTTATTGTAAATGAGTAAAACAAATCTTAATTTAAGAGATTGTATGTAATATTTATTTCATTAATTTTGTTTTTGTTTACGTTTATAAAAAGATTGCGTGATTTCTGTGTTTTAAGAAGTCATGTCTTGTTGCTGTGGAAGTTGTAGTTGAGGAAATTTCTAGGTATTTCTGTAGAATGTAAAAGTTGAAAGATGTTGTATGGGCCGTCCAAACACAACAGAATAGCCTTAAGCTTTTTAAAGATCAGACTTCAAAAGTGGCAAAGAAAACCCAAGTAAAATAATTAACCAAAAAAGTATTTTTTATATTTTTTCGATCACACTGTGATTCTAGCCAAGTGCCAGAGAATGTAGCAATAATTTGACCCAGTATTATTCTGTTAGTGCCTCTAGGGATCCTGAAACATACATGCCTTAAGATTAAATTAACCAAATAAAGTATTTTCCTACATATATATTTTTAAGCCTATTGAATGTAGTGTTGGGTTTAAAGTCGTCTTTATCAGGTTGTTACCACTTCTTGATATTTTTTTTTCTAACCAAGAGCAACAGATTTTGCAATAGTTTTTTTTTCTCTTAATCCTTAAAGCATTTTTTTTTCCTTTAAGATTTAAAAGGTCTGAATCTTCCAAACTTGCTGGACGGGAGGGAGTGAAAGAACAACTTTTGTTTGTACATAGTAGGTACAGAGGATGAGCACTATGTACTTTTTTTGGACTACTTTATCAGAAGTAAAGCTTTTTGAATGTAACTAAAAACGGACAAAAAGACAACTTGAGTTGTAATATATTTTGGGGAGTCAGTTCACTACAAATTGAGTGTGAGACTGTAAACTTTGTACTGTACATTTTTGTAGTTCTCCCAATAAAATCATTTTTGAAAAGTTGCTGGATTTTTTTTTGTGGAGTATGCAAGTTCAGTGCTGTAGTAAGACTCATTCATTATTTAATTAACATTTTAAGTGTCTCTTTACAGTACGTCTTGGGGTTTTAAAACATTTTGTATGAATTAACTCTCCTCCCCATATGTGCATGATGCGCATGATCATCCCCTAGAAGATTGCATATCTTCAATGTTGGAATTGGCTTGCGAAAGTATGTTTAAAGTCTTTAATTAGAAATGAGTGCCTATTTGTAATGTAAAATGGAGCTAAGCAAGCAATCCAGATTGTTGATCTTGAAACAGTAATGCAATTTCTTTGGCAGGTTTTCAAAACTTTCCAAAATGTTCCAAAGTCCATCTCTCCACAGGACACAGACACTTGAAAGGGGAATTTATCAACTTGGCAGCAGGAGTGAAGGGGTTATTGCATGACTTGTGTACACTGCACTTTAGGTGCTGCTTTCCTCTTGTTCACATACTGCAGATGTGCTGCACACTTGTTCTTGCACCTTATCCATCCCTTGTTCTTTTAAGGTGATGCTTTCTGTCCCCGTAGAGCTTTGCCCCTTAACCTTTAGGGTTTCTGCTATAATTCCTAGAAGTGAGACATAATAGTAATAAACTTTATTTTATATACTATTTTTAAAAGTGCTTTACAGTAGGTATAAAAATGAGTATATTGAGAATATTTCTGTCCTTTGGATGCAATGCAATATAGGAGCAACTTTTACAGAAAATCTGTTTACAGCAAAGAATATTGATGGGAGTTTATTTGGCATCTCCTTTCTGAGTCTGTTCATGGTTTAATGGTTTTTGGCATTGTGAAAAATAATTTGCTCATCAATGGAGAGTGAATGTTCATCTGTTTTAAAGATGAGACTAAAATTTGTCCACATGGACACCAGCATGATAGTACTTGGGCATCTCAATCCCTTTTTTATAAAAACGTTTTTTCAGTTGGCTGGTGAAAACTTAGCAATATCGTGATTCACTATCCTGTCTTTATATTGAAAAAGTTTCAAGATCTTTTTTTTCCTATTTGTTTTAAATATCCACTTGCATTTCAAAATGGTATATATATATGTCAATGCTATTTTGCTTGTTTTTTTAGTTTATGAACAGAAGAACCTATGTTTTCTTTGAGGTACAATAAGTTGAACAAAGCTTTTCATAAGCTGGAGAGATGTCTTAGAGCAGTAACATTCCTAAGATACCTACTACTTCAGAATTGAAAGTTAATGTTCCAGGTGTACCTGTATTGCATCTCTAATGGGTCCTGGATATAGACGTTACAATGAAAGGAAGTACTGCATCAAGATCTGTGTCCAGAAGGAAAGTACTGTTCCCTCTGATTGCCACCCATTTCCACCACCATTCATGTTATTATTTCACTTTTGTTTTATAAGTCAGGACTTTTATGAAGCATATAGACATATTGCAAACCACAATGTGTATAGATGTGTGAAATCCTCTCTGGTTTTTATAACTCCTTTGCTTTTTCTCATGTTTGGTGGGAGTTTTGTTTTGTATTGAAAAAACTGCGCTATAGCCAAGCCAAGTTATCGATAAAACCGTTTCAGTCTCCCTTCTTAATACAAGTTTTTTTCTCCCTTTTTTTTTTGGTGCAATAGAGTGTGACTAGTTAGCAGGGCTGAAATTCTGAGTCAGGAGCACCGTTTCCAAGGTAATAACCTCATAATAGTCAGACCCTTCCAACAGCATGTGACCTTATCAGTGTTTGTGAAGCGGCACTTTGCTTTGTATCTGCAGACGGAACTTTCACTCTATAGGCAAAGGAAGCAGCCCTTTCTTTGATTGTTAAATTATATACAGTATTCTATCTGCATGAAAATTACCTCAAATTACCTGTTTTGTTTCTGTTTAGGTGAGGCCAAAATGTTATACAGAAAGAAGAGCAATGGCTGCACCACATTAAAACGTTGATGTTGACTTAAATTCTAGAAATCAATGTGCCTTGTACTTATTTTTTTAAGTCTGCTCTCTTTTAACTTGATTTCTCATATGAAAAAAAATGTAATAACAACTGGATAAACATAAGGAATAGGTCATACAAAAAATATGCAATTAAAAAAAAATTTATTTCTTGGCTTTTTCTCTGGGACAAGAGCACATGAATGCCTATCTGAAATGGCACATCTGGTGAAGTAGGATGTGAGTCATGTGAGATCAGGCCCCTGAGAGCTCACTGGACCAGCTCTGGCCTCAGTTTCCCTTGTGCAGATCTCAAAAGAATAAATAGAAACCATAGAACAGCTCACCAAAAAATGCTATGGCCATGCCTTTTGTCTTTATTTTTTTAATGAGTTTAAAAGAATTTGTGACGGACAGCTGAGGGCTCCAACCACAGCTCCAATACATTTTCTGGTTTATGTAAACATATGTAGAAGTTGAAAGAGCATAATGCTACGTCACTCATTTTTATCATCACAGTGGTTTCAGAGGACATCCAGGAATCTTCTATTTCTGCAAGTGTGTGATTATCTGGAAAACGAATAAGCATCATATTACATGATAGGAAAGTTACTCCTAAATGGGGTGTTTAATACAGTGTGCAGCTACATTGTACTGTCCTCATCTTGCATGTTCTTGCTCCCTGTCTTTATCGTGAGCCCTCACCCATGTCACTCTGCTTTGTGGGCCGTAATCTCTCCCATTCAAACACTAACAGATCTCTTCCCACCCTGAGTGATGAGGAACAGTGTGACTATTCATTATAGCTGGCCCTTGTTTGCACTGCAACTGAGCTGCCTTTTTTTTCTATTTTATTTTTTGAAATGCAACACCGGTCGGTGTTGGTACAAAGTGCAGATGTGTAAGTGGTGTGTGTTAGATTGGTTAATCTGTCAGCCACAGCCTTGGGGCTTTTTTCATGCCATTTTGTTCTCATACTTGGGGTAATCGTATGTTTCATGCACACCTTTGTCTGCTCTGATCTCACACATTTTTGTCTTTAGTTTCCTCCCGGGTTGGGTGCATGTTAAATTCAGCAACTGACACACACACAAAAAAAATTGTGACTTGTGAATTGCAGCAGCCCTTTGTAATTGTAATTGAATATCCTTTGGATGTAAGTGGAGAGAACTCTTGTTGTACTCCACTTAGAAAGCTTTTTATCACTATTATGGCAGCACTGTATATACTGCACTGTATTTATTAATTTTTGTTTCATTCGTTCTGTCTTATACTTGTTTAAAGAGTGTTATTTTCTTCATAAGCTTATTAAGCTCGCACAAAATCAAGCTTACAATTTTATAACCAGTTGAAAACAGTTTAGTGACTCTCTTTAACTGTTCCTAACACAAAAAAACTCCACAAAGCATTCCCCCTTGCTTAACATGAGGCCAGACTTAACATTTAGTATTTCGTTGTGGTGTTTAATATTAGGGTCATGTACGTGCAGTTCTATGTTAAAGGAAATGTGAACTGCCGACCTCTTCACTTCAGGAAAAAAAAGTTTTCCTGTAACAGGCCCTTATTCTTCACACACTCAAATTGTGCCCTCAAAGATTAAATTATCATTATCACTATTGTAACACTAAGAATAGTTTTGTTCAAATATAGACACTAATTGTGTTAGTTTGATGGGTTATGTGTGGCTTAAGTACATCCTTCTCGAGGTAGAACTCCTAATCCAAAGAGAATTGGATAAATGCTCTTTTCAAAGCATTTGTAGGCCTCTTTTCTCTGTGTCTTCTTTCTGGCGTTTCACCACTCATGGAAGAAATGTTTTGTTTTGATTTATTTTTTTGCTCTTGAATGAGGTGTTTCAGTTGAGTTTTCCGGCTTCTTGTCAATTTAGCGGAACAGCTCTTACTATAAACGAGGGCCCTGTCAGTACAGACTCGGGTGTGGATTCTCCTCACCATGTATCCACTTCGTGTCCGGCCTGTGCTGGAGCCTTCTAGACTCGGTGCCACTGTCGATTCTATGAAGCGGACCCTTTCTGATGGGGTGTGACCATCATCGAGGTGAGACCGCCCCCAGAGGAAAGGAAACCGCAGAAGCTCCTGAGAGAAAAGGTGAGTCCTGAGCCTTGCCGTGGTAGAGCACATCTTTTATATCATTATTTAATGTAATTTTGAATACAACCTTTACTTTTCAAAGAAAATCCTATCACCCGCCCTTTCATAAGAATATTCGGTGCATATTTTAAAAGTAGGCCATTGTATTATTTCATTGTGCCGTTTGTGCATTGACTGAGGAAGCCAAGAGGGGTGCAGGGAAGCAATAGCAGAATACCACTCTCCCCTGTCCCCCAGTACATAAGTGCTGTACTCTTACTGTATGTAACCTGTCAATGTGATGATAAACCATGCCAGGGCTTGGCCAACGAAGAACACTTCAGTAATTCAACAGTTCTATTTGGTTAGAGTGTGTTTTTGCTATCCTTCAAGAACAAAGTAAACAATATGTGAAATCACTGAGACAGTGTGATTTTGTGGTGCTTTTGGATCCTGGGATTCCCTCCCACTTGTTTTGACAGGGTATCTCACTGTGACTGACATGGTGTGTAAAATACGCTCCAAGAACTTCTGTCTCGGTCCCATTCCTACCACACCAGGTAGTCCCTTTGTTGAAATAGTGATCAATAAATTGTTGTGTTTGGTTGAGAAATCGAACTTACTGCAGTACCACATCTCCTTAAAAGAAGCCCTGAAATCCTATCAAACTTTGGGCCGATTTCAAATTGTCCCTTCCTATCCAAAGTTCTAGAGCATGAGGTAACATCCCAAATGCAAGACTGATTAACAATAAACAAGCACTTCAAACCTTTTCCTCTGGCTTCATGCAATACCATAGCACTGAAGCAGTCCTGGTGATGGTGACTAATGACCTCCTCATGGCTTCGGACTAAGAGATACTGTCTACCCTTGTTCTGCTTGACCTTAGTGCCTCTTTTAGCCCTGTTCATCATGCAGTTTTCCTAAATCATTTACAGACCCATGTTGGCATCTCTGGTGTTGTTCTTAGAAAATTTGGATGACAAGGGAGAGCAGAACAGCATCTAACATCTTCAGTTACTTCTGGTGGTTTCCACACTCAGTTCTGGGCCCTTTTGTCTTCAGCATCTACATCACCATGGCTAGATATAGTATACTTTACCATACATATTTGCTAACCATGCTGTGTTTGTGTGCCACACTTTATTAAACTTTCATACATATATAACATTGCAACAATCTGCAATTTTCTTAGTTGCTACAAACAGAAAATAATATTAGTTTTTAAAAGCATAATTCTCTCTATTTCTTAAATGTTAGATATAAAAATATTAAACCCAAACTCAGTCATCAAATAGTTCTCTTTAAAGGTTTAGAATCTGTTATCCATTTGCTTCTATTAATATTATTTAAACGTCTATCTGTAATTAATACTTCTATTTAGATTTCTACTCTTAAACTGGTGTACAAATATTTATGTGCTTCAATCTCTACGTAACAAACTGTCTAGGAAAAAATAATAAAGTGGAGCCTGATATACTTTAGCCAGGAAGTATGGGCTGATTTGGCTTCTTATCATATTATGGAATTGTAGTGGCTGATACTGAAGAAGTAAAGGGAATGTGTGGGTGTTTTGTGCCCAGGGGCTGGGTGTGCAGATTGGCATGTGTTAAATGGTGTTTCAATCTCAGCAGTAGCCCAGGAGGCTGACATCAGTGTTAGAGCCATTACACACTGCTGTGTGGATGTCCCCTCTGGCAGGTGAGATGAATAGGGAGGTGTGTGCAGTCCCTGGAGGTTTTTCTATTCTTTGAATACTTTTGTTGGGTCACCTAAACATAGACCCTCCCATGCTGAACTGATTATATAAGGCCATATACTTTTGCATCCATTGAAAAAGTACTTAAAAATCAACGGATCAAGAAATACTTTGGTAAAAAATGCATAAAAGTGTGTTTAATGGGGTGGTTTGTGGATGGGGGTTATTGGAGGAAGGGGGTTCTCTTCTGTTATAACATTTGTGATTACAATGTCTCTTTTTACATTACAAATGTATTCTCTGAACTTTCATTGCTATAGCAGATTTACATATGTGAATTGCATTGCAATAGAATGCATCATGAATGTCAAAAGAGTCCTGTGTGCCATATAAAGGGAAACAGTCAACCCCATGTCTGATGGTGCTATCTGGTAAAACAGCAATGCTGAGGAGGATATGAGGCTTTTTTCATTATGTTTGAGGTTAACTGCACTAGTGAAAGGAAGACTTAATTAATGGCTAATGTTGCAGTCAAATCAAATTGTTTTCTGGTTATTTTTCTTTTTAAACAAAAATATATTATAAAAGAGATGACATTACATTCCTGATTATTTACTTTGTTTATACCTATTTAAAAAGTCTCATTGAACAATGCATTGTATTTAACTGTACAGATGATGCTTGTTTTGTTCAGAAGCACCTTACCAATCTAAATTAGAATGAGCCGCAAAAACGAGCCAGTTGTATTTTACATCTCCTAACCAGAGCATGCAAATATTCCAGATGGTCGTCATTCTTTATCAGCTCATTTCAGTCTGGGGAGAGCTCAGAAGAATAAAGAACGCAGCATGTTTTTGTCTACAGAAACTTCCTTCACCGGGACTTGGGTACCCCTTTACTGAGCTGCAAAGACAGTCATGACACTCTTGAACTCAGTGAATATGAAGAGTTTATAATGTGGAAGCCGCGTCCACTGAGGCTAACCTGTTTACAGCTCTCCTGGCCACATTAAGGACAAGATGGGCCAACTGTAAACACCATTATGCTTTGCTTCCCCTTCTCCACCCATCCTGCGCTAAACACAGAGAAATCACATCGAACCAGTCTGGAGCTGGCCTTTGTATTAACCCCTTGTTGTTCATTGTTAACCCCTTGATGCACTTGGTACTCCCTGTCTTGGGGAGGGGGGTTATCTTCAGTGACCAGGAAGCAAGCAGAGCATAGGTCTGACTCTTTGAGGTCTACATCTATACTGTTTGGCATTGAAAATGCCACAAATTACTTCTGGGACCAATAGCATATGTTGTAATACTTCTCAGTATAAGGTATCAGAATACGGACAGTCCTAGGCTTGTGCTGGTACAGCATGGAAAATGTGAACAAATATACAGATCAAGGAATCATGGTGAGTTAATAGTAAGAAACATGACAGAATGTCAAAATGGAAACATTAGAGTAGTTATGACCTCCATGCATCCTAGTAGTGTTGACACACAGACTGCTGTGTGATATTCTACCAAAAGTTCCCAACACTGTCTAATCTTGCTTTGTCCCAGTTGATCACAGGAACTTGATCACACTAAGCATTAAGTTGCATTCCATCTGCACATACAGTAATCCTGCGGTTTGACAATAGTTACTCAAATGGCCAGTGTGGTGACCTTCTGCCATCCAGGATGTG
Source organism: Atractosteus spatula (assembly GCF_055471065.1). NCBI lineage: Eukaryota > Metazoa > Chordata > Actinopteri > Semionotiformes > Lepisosteidae > Atractosteus > Atractosteus spatula. The sequence goes on from NC_142720.1 coordinate 17,669,941, forward strand.
GCCTATCCCTCAAAGAGCTGGTTTCTCTGCTCATATTTGCTGGATTGTTGAAGCAGGACATTCTACAGCTAGCTTGTCTCACAGAAAAGCACCCAACAATCATGCAGATACTAACAATGTGATCTTCATTACTCATGCAGGACATGGTTATATCATTTACCATTCTAGTGTTAATTAAAATCATGTTTTTTCCAGTCACCTCAAATTCCTTACAATGGCCAGCTGGTATTTTTATGAAATCATGTGACTTGAGTTCAATTCAATATTACTAAAACAATAAATACATTAATTTGCTCACTATTTAATATAGAACTAATATTATGCATTTGCCCAGTGCGCTACTGGAATAAATATAGACTGCTTCATTCTAATTTTACATGAGTATACTTTGTAGTCCTATTGATGAATAAGAAATGTGACAAAATGAGTCAATTTAAAACAATAATAGACTGAAAATGTTTTCAATGAACAATCAGGTCAGGAAAGAAAACACATTTGAATGGAGGCCACTAGTATCCATACTGGGCATCTCTGCTTTAGAAAGTTGTTGAGTCTCCACACAATTTTCCATTTGACCAAAATTAGCTATTTCTCCCTTTGAAGTGCCAATACAGTACTTGAATTTGAAGTGTGGACCTTTCTGCGGGCTCTGCAAGAACTCTTGTTGCTATGCAAGAGGAAAACCACAGAAATTGCCTTTATATTTTTTTTTAGCTTTTCCATAAGACATAAATGTGCTTAAGAAATGGCACTTCCCTCCCAGAGTCAAGGAGGAAACACCCAGCTCCCGTCTGTAAATCAAAACCACAAAGGCTTTCAGCTGCTGGAGTACAAACTTCCTTCCTGCCAGGGTGAAGGCCAAAACATTGCCTGGGTGTGTGTGAAACAGAGATTGAATAATAGTTCTGAATCATTTCTGATGATGGAATCCAAGCCATTGTACTGGCCCCTGAAAATACAAACAACTGTGCCATATGAGAACGAGATATGTAGGTTTTCAGATTACTATCAGTGCGTCATTATGATTTTTACAACAGGAGATTTAAGAGAAATGCAACAGGGTGTACAGTATGTGACAGGTCAAAGTTTGCTGATTTATTATGTTGTAAAGTCATATTAACATATTTATTACATATTATAGACCTTTAAATGAGCCACTTTGTTTCAGACAGGAGTGATTAGATATGGGTTTTTGTTACATAGTTACATATCATATAGAAATTGTTTTGTGGAATAATGAGGTACAGTAGTGCTAAATCTGTTTCCGAGCAGGTTTGTGTAAGAAAGGTAGAAATAATAACCAACAAATTTCTTAATTCAAGCATGTGCAACGCTTTATTAATAATAATGCTGATGTATTATTCAGACGTTCAGCAGCAAGAAAAGTTTTTTATCTTGTGGAGCTGGGCGGAGTAAAAAAAAACCAAGATGTTTTGTGAAGCTTTACAGGCAAAATAAGAGGGACACTCTCTACATGCTTACTGTAAGTCGGGATCCGGAACCTGTTTCACAGTCATAATCATGCTGTCTTCTAGTCACCCACAAACTCATATGCAACCACACTCTCAGACTCTCACACAAACACAAGATCCACAGGCTCCATCAAACGCAAGCACACACACAGATGCGCTAGAGCAAACTAATCGGATGCCCAGTCTCGCATGCTCCCCACTGGCCTCCTCACACGTGCAGGTTGTAGACTCGCTAGTCCAGTTTGTTTCATGTCTCTGTAGTTGTAACAGCTGTTGACATCACTGAGATGGTATCCGCTGATATTACACGAACATGTAAACAGGAAGGCACACCAGATCATTAAAACAGAAAAACACCTTGCCAAAATGGCAGACTTAATGAGCTTCTGCGTCAGTTCACTGTTAACAGCTTTACTGATAGAGTATGAGAACATTTAATCAGCATAAACGTAAACTACAATAAAGGTTCGTAGCTAATGCAGAACAAATGGAAATGTTTGAGATAGACAAATTTGGAGGAGCTTTCTATTCCTTCATAATTCATTACACAGTCTTAGGCAGGATATGGAGAGCATAGTTGAATCATACTGATATTTATTTTTTGTTTATGCTCTCTTTCATGTGTTGTGGTGAAGGTAAAATTGGACTAGAAGTCTGTCAGCTGCAGTTTGTGGTTGAGACTGCAAAACTCAATTGACAAACTTTACCTGTGTTTGATTCTCTAATGAAGGGTCTGTATTAACAAAGGACAGTGTGGAATTACTATTCCTTAATATTGCAACTAAAGCCTAATAACACTATTTTATAAATAAACAATAAAAAGTAACTACTTTTGTACAGTTATGTTTTTGCCTTTGTGCTTTATATACACAAAAAATATGTTAAAAAGTTACATTAATACTCCATAAAGCATTATGATATTTTTAACTGCATTTATGCTACATTTCAATGCATATATTTAACCATAATAATAAATTCTCTATGAAATAATTATTTAATGAAAAATGAGGTAAAATATATATATAGTAAGGACACTTAATACCTGACTGCCTATATCAACATTGGACCCAGAGGGCTTTATATATACGAGGAGATCTTGTTCATCCACCTCTGAATTGCAGCACCTACCTGGGTGACATCTGAAAACCATTCTGCTCCTACAGTCCCGATACACAGTGGATCACATAGTGAAGTCAGAAACTGCTTTACCACTTGAATTGGGGGGAGTGTAATCTAGCCAGATCATCAGAATAAAACCCCTAGGCTCATGAACAATGCCACTGGATCTTTTAGTGACCAGATAGTCAGAGTTCAAACTCTCATCTGAACTACAGCACTTCTTACCATACCCTATACTGGATTGTACTTATAAAACTCCCCACAAAAGTATAAAAACTTGCGGTATGCACAGATAAATATTATGAACATGGTTACATTTGGATGAAGATCATTCACAATAATGTCCAACAAGCATGATCCGGAATGCAAAGTTTTTATTTTTTAAATAGAAACAAAGAACGAAAGGCACCTCGTTTTGTACCTTTCTCTAACCGCAGACAGTATCTTAATTTCAAGTGGTCACCTGCAGGTTGTTCAGCCTTGCAGAACACAGCCATGACACCCTGGGGCAGATGCTCCTCCTTCATGGAGGAGGTCACCCAGAGTCCTCCTGCTGGGCTGGTCCCTTGTTCTCCTGGCATTGCACAAGACACAATCTGTTGTGTGGACCGTAGTCATCACTGGGTTGAAAAATTGTTGGTTTTTATTACAGTCAGAAGCCAGGATATCTAGGCTTTGTGCATACTGACTTGTTCCCTAACAAACGATTACTACATTATTTGGCTGACACTTTTATACAGAGTGACTTATATTGTTACCTGTTACAAAAGACGAGTAATTTACTGGATTATTTGAGTGAAATATTTTGCTCAAGGGTACAATAGCAATGTCTCACTTGGGATTTGAACCCACAAACTTCTAGTTCCAAGTCCAGAACCCTAACTACTGCTGTACTACACATTATATACTGAAATACTGGAGATGCATACCTTGCTGTTATTGTTATTTTGGTCACATTCTGTACTTAAACAGCATGCCCCTCACTGCTTAAGTAACTACCCACATAAGGTATCCATACATAACTACCATACACAAAAAACTGAGGTAACTTTCCAACTACAATAAAATCGGATGATTTTCATAGCTTTTATTTCAAATGCAAAATTGTATCTACTTCTTTTAACTCTAAATACACTCAAGATGATATTCCAAGGAATGCACACACATTCATATGTAAAGAAGTAAAGAAGAGCTCTATGCTAAAAAATTAACCTCTGCTTGCAGCTTGCAAGTTGATGCAACAGTCTTACCTATTCTTATTCAATCCTCCCATTGTCTTTGGCGTTTGTGCCTTTACGTTTCCAGTTTCTTAAACGTATTCTTTCAAAGTAAACAGTTTGGCCTGAAAAAAAAAAGCTAAATACAGTGTTATGATATGCAATAGGAAGCAATTTCATATAATCATACAATTGTTTATATTGCAGAAATGTAACTGGCGCGTTTTGGTTAAAGGAATTTAGTGAAAAACTGGACCCATTTTCTGAAGTTTCTGAAACAGGACAAAACAGGTTAGTTGCTTTATTTCCATGTTCTTTTAAACCTCCAACAAGAGGAAAAGTGTTTCACTCCTGTGCTCTGTGAAAGTTGTCATGGCACCCAGGGCATAAGCAAAATGGCTCCCACTGCTGTTGTGCTCAGGGTCAAAGGTCAACCCTTGCCTGGGCTGTAGAAGGCTTTAGAAGTGGCCAGGGAGTGCAGGAGGGGGTTGTGTGTATATGAGGTGAGGGTGGGGGGGTTATGCTCTCTGACCTGACCTCAGCTGTCAGGGGTCACGTCATATTTCATATATCTCTACTCAAACAATGGCAGTGTTGATAAAATCTGCCTGGGCCCAGAGGAAATGAATGTTTGTGCACCTTAATGCTCTTCTCTCTGCACAAGCTAAACACGGCTGCTGACAGGATATTGGTATTAGGTTTTATTGAAGCCACCCCTGGTTTGCCTCACATCTCAGGGCAGGAGCTGCTTCCTTTCTGTGGTTTTCATAGAAATAGAAGAAAAAGAAATAAAAAAACAACAACGTCACGTCTTGCAGAGATATTTTCTTTTTGCGCCCTTTCCTTTATGGCTCATGGCTGCATAGCATTTGGCTTGCTTGCTGGAATGTTCCACAGTGGAGTTCTTGCATAATAAAATGCCTTTAAATAAACATCTTCTTCCTTTTTTAACAGAAGACTGAAAATCTAGCTCTTGAGATTGTGTATATGTCTCACATGTGTGATTCTATGTGTGTGGTTAGACTATCTCTATGCTAGTCTAAATCTTGTTTCATACAAAGCACTCCATTGAGAATTGATCATGAGTTAAATGCAGTATGTTTATTGTTGAATAGCAATCTTCCTTTAAAAAACGATTGGGAGTTCTCCTAGAAATAGCCACATAAAACATTGGCCAGTTAAAGGGGTTAATTTGTAGTAAAATATTAAAAACTTTATAAGTTGCCCCAGATAAGGTGATCGGCTATGAGTTAGTAGTATAATAATAATGCTTAAAAGGTTGACTGATATTTCCAAATTATTTACCATATGTTTATACCATATGTGTGCCCAGTGATGGATTGGTGTCTCCTCCTGGGTGTATCCCACCTTGAGCCCACTGATTGCTTAGCTAGGCTCTGGTTTATCAACACCCTGCATTGGACTAAGCGGTTATTGAGAATGATGATGATCTTAACAGTAAAAAGCCGATAACTGGAAATATTAGCTGTAATTTTAGTCTGAAAGATAATGTAAAGCTTCAGCTAAAGTGTGCTGGAAGAGGCTGATTTGGATTGTAAACTATACAAACTCACGTATAAGCACACAAAAGGGAAGCATCCAAAACAGAAACTGAGAAGAAACATATACAAGAGCATGTGGTTGTTTCCCCAGAATTCATCACTTCTGGCAGCAGTTACAGACAAATCACAGTTTTCTTTATTCATTGATCTTCCAAAAAAAAAATGCACCTGGAAGTTTGATTTACAGAATGAAGCAGATAAATGTGCTCAGACTCAGGCTGTAGGGCTGGGATCAGTATGGTAGGGCTGTGTCACAGCTGCACATTCTAAACAAGCCCCCTTTGTCCCTCCCTGTCAAGCTAGTTTGAGGACAGGAAGTTCAGCATCTGTTTTAAAGAGTGACCTTACTGTGCCCGCATGGAGCGACCACATTCACTCCTCTGTCAGAGCCACCCCATGCCACTTCCTCACCTTGGCTATGTGGAGGGAGATATGGTGTTTGTTTGCTCACCGCAGACCCAGCAAGTCTGAAAGGTGCCTTCAGTGCTGTCCACATCAGATCTTAAATGAAACTCAGCTGTTTCAGGCTAGAGGTTTAATAGCGATCATGGTACAAAACCAGTCAGTGGCACTTAATTACAGCTACTGTGGCATCCCGTTAATTTTCTTAAAGTAAACAGAAACCATTCAGATGAACAGCGGCTGAAGTTCTCTCTTGTGCTGAGTGGTAACAATTTTATCTATATTCACTACATGATGAACTACAAAGTAGTGCCCCTTGTTAAATACATAAGGAAGTTTTTACTTTTTTTTTCAACTAAACAAGACTTCTAGTAGTTGTATAGGAATAAATCTACTTTGTAGGAATTGTGTTAAGCAGCCATTTGCTAATGTTATTCAGAAGAAAGTGTGAATGCTGGCAGTGAGCCTTGAATGAGTGAATGGATTCTGCTAGTGGTATTTATGCAACTTAAATATTTAATACTTTTTAAAACCACACTTCTGAGTAATACCGAAAAAGCTAAAGGTATAGCAAATCACCAGAATGATTTGCAGACAAAAAAAGGCAGCAGTGTATCCCTCTTTTCAAGCACAGAGCAAACCATCTTTCTTACAGCTCTCATCCCTGAAAATATTTGAGAGGAAATCAGCTGGAACCAGGCTCTGAAGGTAGTCTTTTCCATGCTCTGGAATATTGACATATTTGGTGAAATACTCTCTGGATAAAACCAAGCATGCTGAGAATTTGAGAGATATGAAGCCTGCCGTTATGTGGTTTCCCTCTCTGCTGTTTTACAGGTAAGAAGAGACTTTGCTCTCACTGAGCTGCTATCAATGACCTCTTTTAAGCCGATTGCATATAAATGATCTCTCCATCCTGCCTGAAGCAGAAAAACTCACAGACTATCTTTATGCATTTATTGAGGCTCCATATTCATGGGATTGGTCAGGGGATTACTCCACAGTGGCCCTAATGGGAGCTCTTTATGACACTGTGTAGCCTCTGTTTCCTGCTGGGTTATCATGAGATACAAAAACATTTTCTAACCTTCATTAAATACGCAGCCCACCTTCAAGCAACCATGGGCTACACAGAATCATCATCATCTTTACCTTCAGTGTATTTTACCTATTTACTTCTGCATGTCAAAAAATCCAAAAGTTTTGTGAGACGTTAAGCTTGTAGGTACAGTATATAGTTGCACTTTCTGTACATATGTCTTGCTTCTTACTCAAATACAGTCAAAGAAAAGCATAACAAAATTCATAGTGCACTATATATATATTAAAGTGGTTTGTATCCATTACATCTATGCAAGTTGTGCACGGGCTGAATGTAAGCAGTTAACAAAGTTCATTGGCTTCAGCAGAGGAATGCCTGTGCTTCACAATAAAAATCAAAATATATGGCCATACCGCTGGCAGCTTGTGTGTTGTGTCCATCAAGCTTGCCTCTTGTACCTTTAGTCTTGGAAATGTCTCTTTCACGTCCTCACTGAGACCGTCTTTCTTCTTAAAACTGTTTGCTAAATCAAGACATACACATAAAAAAAATATCCAAATTGGTTTGCTCTAACTGCTCGTTTCCTTGAAACCCATTGTGATTTTTGGACTTACATGTTATTTTACAGTGCTTTACACTTTTAAAGGGCATGGAGTACACAAGGAAGCAAAATCTAGACGAATCTCCATAAAATCATATGAGCTGCAATGATACAAGTCACTCAAGTAACAGAAAAACAAGCTGTACATTGGGATCTGGATGCGGGACCACAGCAGTTGCTATGTGGGAAAGGAGGCCTAGTTTCGGAAACCTGCCTGGCTGTGTTGCCGTGCTGAGGCTGACCTTGTTCAAAATTGTATGTTTGCTATATTGGTTTCTCGATTTAGAAGAGCAGCTGCTGTTGTTTTTGGCACCGGGACCTCTCTGTCTCAGTAATCATGTTTTTTTTTTCAATCAGAAGCTCAAAGAAAACATTTTAGATCGCTCTTTTCTGAATTGGTAAACAGGCTGTGTGTGTTTGAAAAGGAGAGGCTGAGGTGACAGAGAACAAGAGCAGCACAGGTGAGCCAAGACCCCTAAATGTGACAATGAAACCAGTGTGGATTCTGGATATCATTCCAGGGTTTAGTATTTTTACGCCTTTATCTTATTTTAAGTGTGACTTTAACCTTGTCTGTTTTGTGTCCTTTCAAGAAGAAGTCATTTCAAACTAACTTGTTCCATAACATTTCAATACCTTCTTTTATTTCTGCCTTTCTGTCCTGTGGAAATAAAACAAAGAAGTTATATTTGCATTTTTTTTCTGGCTATATGAAATGCTTGGAAAAGTTCTCTCTCCACCCATGTCCTGTATGTCCTCAGACAAAATCAAACAAGAAATCTAGGTCTGGTTCCCAAGTTAGATAATTTTTGTTTTAGCCTTTTGTAAGATGAACTTTGGCTTGAGTTCAGAAGGTATTTGATAACTCTCTCATCTAAGCCTCAAGGGAAATTTAGACTTAAAAACTCGGTGACCAAACTTTTAACTCATGAAAAATGTATTCATCAATGAATGTTATACTGTACAGATGCCACTATGCAAAGTGCTGTGCGATAGTGGTCATATCACTAATCTGTACTGAACTGCAGCTGTGCTGTGTCAGCACACTAAATAACTGAGTACGTGTCTCACAGAGCAACAGGCAACAAGAAACAGTTAGCTTTGGCTTAGTGACCTACATATACTATAGCTACGATACACTGTTCAGCTGTGCTACAATAAAGAGCCCAACTGTTGAATGGTCTCAAAGAAACCAGAGATTAATACCGTGTAAAGTGTTATTGAGCATTTTCTTTTTAAACAACTTACCTGTATTTTTTTAAGTGTGAGATGTTAGAATACAAAAATCCCAGAAATTTGCAGAAAATAAAACCTAATAAAGATGCTACAGAAAAAAATGACAAATTTAATGCAGACCTTCAAACATGCTTTACCTAAAAATAGGACATAGAGTACATTCTTCTAAAACATGCAAATGACAGTAAAAAAGCAATGAAAGAGGAGGTAATAAAACTGTTGCTATCAGCTCTGAGAAGAATTTGGTAGGCAGAAAGGAATAGGAAAAGAATATTGCAAAATTTCTTTAGATATTTGGATCTGATATTAGCTGTTCAGACGTCTGTTTTTGAAAAAAGAGGCTTCTTAACTAAGCTATGGACTAGAATAAGTAAAACCACAATTTATCAAAGCCCCAAACAAATGATAAATAAAACTAATAATTGTGGAAGATTTTCAACATCATTATTTTTTCTCTCAAGAAAGAACTAGTGTGAACATCATACAGGTGGTAAATGTTTTCGGAATATAGTTCATAATTCATGAACAGGATTTTTTTATTGTCCCACATCCATTAAAGCCTAGTATCCTCCTTATTTTCATTTTTAAATATTTGAAATTAATCACAGTTGACTTTTCAATACTCTTCAGTTATACTCATTGAAACAAAACATCCGTGGGAGAACTACACAGGTTTTGTGATTTAAATCAATTAGCTGTTTTTGTTTTTAATGTTATGCCATTACATTCTTATTTCATGTAGTCGGGGGGCAGAAAGATATTTTTAAACGAATGTAAAAGAAAGAGTAATTTTGTTTTGATGTAGGGCCATGTCGAAAGGTACTAGTGTCTGATCCCATTAGCATCAACACTTCTCTCCTTGTGTATATTACACTGGGGGAAGAAAGGCACAGAATGTGTATGCAAAGGGAAAACAGACCCCCTCCTGTGCTGTGGATTTGGGGTGCAGCCCTGTGTTGTGATCGTTTGGTTCTGCAACAATCGGATGGGCGCAGAATGGGCTCTTGTCAGCTCTGTTCAAGCTCGCATTGATTCTGCCAGAGCAGAAATCAGAAGTATTAGCATGACACCGCTGTTAGACTTCAGAAAGCCATTGATTCTGAATGGCGTGACAAAGTTTAAGTGACAATTAGGCCATACATCAAAAGTGCCCACTGTTTGATAGGTCACATGACTGCCACGCTTCTCAGCCTCGTATTAGATATCACAGTTGAGCGTTTGTAGATGGGAGGCTCTCCGTCATGCCAGCTTTAGTGATCGCTTTCTTCCCCCCTTTTTATTTTTTAATTTTAATTTTCTCCCTTCTTTCTTCCCCTCTCCCCCCAGGTCTAAATGGAGAACAGAGAAGCGAATAGATACAGAAGTCTATTCTTACACAAATAACAGCTTCTTGACAGTCATTCAGCATTCTAGCATCTGCACAAAAGGTCAGACTTTTAAACAGTTTTTTCCCCCCTCTGTTCTTCTTTCTTTTCTCCTGGGCTCTTGCTTTCCAGGAGGTCTGTAGTCCCCCTCCCCCCCCTGCCGGTCAGTGAGAATGTTTTCCCAATGAGTTGCAAGCTCCCTCATTCTCATTTCCCCAGAGAGGCTCGTTTTCATGCATCCCTACTGTATGGCTTCCCACTTAATAATGTATTTTCACTCGTTTAACTGCCAATTTTATCTGCTCCTCCAAGAATCCTCTTCTTCTAATCTCGTCTTTGCAAGCGATATTAAGTATACTGCAGCTGCTGATGCAGTTCTTCTGAAAGACATTTCCTGTCATGTGCATTTATTCTGTTGTAATTCAGAGCACACAGCTATATTCTTGTTTGATATTGAACCTTGGGTTTTAATGTTCGGCTGTCTGGAACGCACGGCTCAGATCTGACTTCACTGTCCTGCATTCGATATGAGTCTCTTTGAGTCAGCACGTGTTGCTCAGGTCGATGGGATCTTTGTCTGGTTTCACCAGGCCAGTCATTGAAGGTTGCTGTGGAAGTGTGAATAAAAGCGATTACATTTTTTTTAAAATTCAAGTGCAAGTAGGAACATTACTCCATTCTACAAAATCCTTGTTTCATTGTGCATTTCGTATATTTAAAAGTTATTACTATTATTGTCTTATCCAATCAAACTGTAGGCATGTTTATTGCTTTCTAGTAATATGCCAGTAATTTCTTCTGCTGCTGAGCAAAATCAGAATCTAATTTACCTGAAATCATTTAGTTCCTTTCTCTGCATGAATTTATCTAAAATGAAATCCTCTATGGCAACAAATTAAGAATGGCTGCACAACGAAAGCATTACAAATATAAAAACAGGAAATTGGAACCAAATTCCCCAGAGCACATGGGGTGCAGACTTGGCTTCGATCTAATGAGCCATGACAGGTTTCCATAAAACAGAATGGGTAAACATAAAATAAATCAGTTCCATATTTATTAATTTTGTTTGTCTAGTTTCATGGTGATAAGATAGATTTTTGTCATGCTGTAGCACATGTGCGATTCCATTGAGTCTCTGCACCTAAAACAACTGGATTCTCAATAACATTGTAGGGAGAGCCCAGAGTTTCAGTTACAGCAGTCTTTGCGTTTGAAGGGTAACATGAAACGAAGTCTTAATGTAATGGTGAACAGTGTGACAATACTGAAGATTGGAATTGAAAAGGCACCTTACTGCTGTTAGTGCTGCAGGGTTCAAACTGTCTCATGTTCTTCCTGGCACACAAGGTTGTGAGGGACAAAACACACAGTCTTGTACTGCTTTCCTTCAGTGTGCCATTGTGACCAGTACAGACAGATACAGAGGGGTCTGTGTGGTCTGAATGTAATCAGAGCCCCTCCAGAGAGGACAAACCTGAAAAATACTTGGCCCAGGCAGACAGACAACAAAGTGAAAATAATGTAGGGTGGATATTCAAAGTATATTAGTGGATTTATAACTGTATATATAGTGGCTGTGACAAGCACCACAAGGGTACTATCAGAGAGGAAATCAGCAAATGGATATTCTGTATCGGGAGAGCCTGAGAAAAGACCTTATCGAAAAGACCAGATCAGCGCCACTCAGAAACAAGCACATCACACAGTCACATGCCCTTTCTGTACAGGACTAAAACCCTGATACCACCTGACTCCGGATCTGCGTTTGACCCAGATCAGGACAAACAACACTGAGAAACAAGGACAAAACACCATGAAAAGGTCAGTGCAATGCAAAGTGAATCTGTGAGTCTGTCCCAGGGTCAAGGTATCCACATACCCCACTTAATCTAAACTTCTGAGTGACCTCAGTGGCTCCGGTCACTGTTTCCAAGTCCTGTGTCATATCTCTGGTATCTGGTGCTACTATATATATACTGTACACCATGTGAAGCTGTCACTACACTGTGGTGAACGGGGTGAAATCTTCTGATAGCCTGCCACTCATTATTTCTAGTGGGTTAAGTGCACTAATTGCAGTTGCTTCCAGTATTGCTTCAAAATACTTGGCCCAGGCAGACCAAGCTAATGAGACTGAGCCTACAATCATCTGGATTTCAGGCAGGTACCAACTCTCCTGTACTGCTAATGAATCAAACACGGCTTTATTTAAACTCATGCACAGGCAGGAAAAGGCCCCACCAGGCACAGCATGGAAAGAAGTTGAAGATAAAACTGATAGCTTTGCTTGGATGCATGCTAAGATGTTTAGTCAGCACTGAAGTCTAACTTTGGTCTCCAGTTGCCCTGTGTTGCTGTGCAGTATTTACCCATGACGTTAGGTATGGAGTGATTTACTAAGCAAACTCATGCCTTTCAGAATTGAGCGTCACCTTGAGATGTGTGTACAAAGCACACAGCAACCTGACCCACTTCTGCAGGATAATAATGGTACTGTACTGGGAAATACTGTAGATTGCCCCCATCATTGTGTGAAAAGGTCAATGCTTGATTCATTATAAAGGTAAATTCTCATGAAACAATCGCAGTAGACCTGGTGTAGAATGACAAACCATGGCCCAGCCAGTAGGTGATGTGTTAATTTACTGTACAAATAATTCCCCTTGGCACTATTTTCTCAGAGTTATGAGGAAAAGAAACATTTTACTGCACATATCTTTTTCAAGCAGAGCTTGAACAAAATTGACCCCCTAGTGGTTATTGCTGAGACTACAATATTTAAGCTGCAAAGCCCTTCTGTTCAGGGAAATAGCAGTCTGTGATGCAGAAAGATCTTGTTACAGCATTTCCATATGTTGTGTTTTTCCCAAAATGTTTAATGGTTATTTTAATAAAGAAGGAATTAACACCCTCATATATAGAAGTCACCCCAGAAAATAGGCAACACTGTTACCTAGGTGACAGATGTGGCAGAAGCCCTGTCTTCATGTTAATTACTCTCACCTCAGTACACCATACTGCTGTATTGCTGTACTGACCTAGTTTTTGCAGTGGACAATAGGAGCTTCAGTCAGTGTTGCAGTCAGGTGTCGTTTGGCACCTCTTTCTGCACTGAACTCAAACCAGCTACATGCTCTTATTACAAACGCTGAATTGAGGTATACTACATCACAGCCAAGCCTTTGGTTTCACTTAAACCTCTCAAAAGACAGACTCCTTTAAGTCTTTCTCTTTCTATTATTCTTTCAGCACATTCAAAGCTGCTTAATAGTTTTCACATCTCCCCTGGATTTCAATAACATAGCTTATTTAGTGAAATGTAAAGAACACAACCTTGTACATTTTAAGTAATTATCAAATACGAAATAGAAATACCTTCCAACCAATACAGGTAAAATAGCAATAATTGCATAACTTCAGCAGATTTGTGGTATATAATGAACAATTACAATTGTCTCATTAGACAGATTGTGATGTCTGCCCACTAATTTATTTAGATCTGTGTTTAAATAGCTGTGTTTAAGACTCATATATTAAACTACATCACTTTTCTGTATGAGGCCACATTTTTCAACGCATGGGTTCCAATGAGTAGCAAGTTTCTTGGTACTGTCCTGAGACACCCTTATGGTTTCCGTGCTGAGCCACATCTGCACTGCCCGCTAGACATCATGATCACAGATCGAATCTTCAGCCTTGCATGTCAACTTTCAGGGGTCCACAGAAGTGAAAAGCTGATTGGGAAAGATATGGACTTTGGGGAGGATGTGGTGGAGCTTTAACTAGCAATCTGTGTGTTTATATGGTCTTGTGTTGTCTGGCTGGTCACACCTTCATCTTGTCTTATCGAATTCTAGCCAGGGTGGTATGAAGAAATGTGTGAACGTTTGAAAATCACGTTTTGCAAAAACAGGCACTGAGCGTAAGCAAGTACAGGCAAAATAAAATAAAATACTGCACAAGCCTGAAATACTGAATCATAATAATCTGTACGCACACAATGTATATAGATTTGAAAAGCAGAACTGACAACTACAGCTTGTAATTTTGTATTTTAAGGCAAAATCAGATTCTTTTGCTGTAGTAGAATACATGAGCAATTTATCATTATATTAGAGGTAAGCGGCTACTATTCCATGTGGTTCCTTATATTACCTATACACACTGAAGATACAGTATGACCGTATTTGACATTGCTGTGCCCTTGTGACTAGGACAGAAGTGATTCTCTCTGAACTGTGATCGGCGCTGTGTGTGACTGGGGAAGAGTATCGCAGCTATCTGAGGCTCATTCTCAGGCCTGCTGGCTCCCTTCCAACTGGTCTCTTATTAAATAAGGAGAGGCGACTGTAAATTGTACGTCAGGGTGATAATAAATTCCATTAATGAGTGTTAGAGGAGACAGTCTCCTTATTACCCCTCTGTACAAAGATGTGCTCTCCACCTGCAGGCCAAGGCAGAACAGCTGTTACGTCCCAAAACATCTGTAGCAGCAGCACACCTTAGGGCTCAAACAATAATCCTCCCATCGCACACACACACACCTCCTCTCCCTGGTCATCCCCTGCTTGCTGTACAGATTCACCACTCTTTAACAACCAAGCCCTTTTGCAAAACATCCACACAGTTGCCCGGGGTCTCACTTGGTAACAGCAGCCCTGATCGTCTTCCAGCCTTCTGTAAACAGCCATTAAAGCTGAAAGACTAGTCTTTGGGATCCTTGACATTCATTTATTACAATGACAGAAATAATAATGGCAACAACTGTAATAATTCCCTGCACTATCTAATGCATTATTTAGTAGAAACCTGCGTTTTAGTTAAAATGAATTCAAAAGGGATGCCCATTCAAGCCAATGTGATTCTTTTCCTTTCACATTGTCCTAAAAAGAACTGAAGACTCACAAACATGTCTTCACATTGAGGTCATGCACTGCAGCTACAGAGCTTACCTTTAGACTGGAATACAGACACAATTCCCATGTCTACAGCTCACACTTGCAAGGGTCCCAGACCAAGTACAGGGTCAAGATGTATGATGAACTGGACCACCCCATACCATAGCCAGAAGAAGCAGAGCTTGAACAAGTTTAAACTGCTTTTATGCATTCCAGAATAGAACCAACAGGGAACCTAGTATGGATTCAACCCTGTAATCTCCAGGTTGTAGAGTATTCTGTTCCCTGAAAATTGGCTTTTCAGAATGAGTCACCCCACAGCCTCAATTAAAAACCAGAAAGACTGTTTATTGAAATGTAACATCTTCTTTTGTAACAAGTTCTTAAAGTGTTCTGCACATCATTATTTCACAAGACATTCTTTTGTACTTACTTTGTTTTTCAGGGCACTCGTTACCTGTTCTACATTCTACATTTCAGGAAGCAGCATAGATGCCACTTTCCCATCAGACAAAACCCCAAAGTGGGTTGAGGACGGGGAGGAGGAAGCAAATCTGAGTGCACAGTATAAACTCGTGTGTCTTAAGTGACATGTGAATCACTATCTTGCTGTTTGTTAGAATAGAATCATAGATTCAGAGGTGATCTCATGAGCAAGCTATCCAGATATGTTGTTGGAGTTCCTTGGGAAGAAATGGCAAGATGAAATTCTTACATAAGTAGATAGCATTAACCAAATGTGCAAGATGGACAGAGTTTCATTTTCCTATCTGATACTTTAATGTAAGGTACTGTACCTGTCTGAAACATTTTTCTAGACAAAATCTTCATCATAAAGAGCCTCCAACAGCTAAAATACTCATATACAGTACAATCCAACACAGAATAATTATGATACCTATGTCTTAATTTTCATAATCCCAGAAACGGAGAATGCTACATAAAAAAGACAATGGAGTCAATGTATCTCTGTTTGGGTTGGCTAAAACCCTAGCTATACTTTGGGTTAGAGCTGGCAATTGTTCTGAATTTTATTTTGGTGTCTGTGGGTTCAGAAAAGGAAGTCAGCTGTAGAAAGCCAGGAGAGATAGACCTTTTGTTTGCATTTTAGTGTGTCTCTGCCAAAACGGCCTATCCTGTTTATTCACAATATGATACTTAATCTTCATAGCCGAGAGCAAGTGGTCTTTTTTTAAATCACTGCTGTAATTGTCTAAGGAGTTGTCTTTGGCTTTGTTTAATTGTTCTCCCCTTCACAAAAACAAACAAGTATAAATAAAAAAGCAGTATTGTTCCAGAGGATTTTAACATGATTTATTTTTAAAAAGGTAAATGATAACAAATCTAAACTTTGAAAGAACCATCTCCAGATCTTTTTATAAAGTATTTTATATCCATTCTGTTTTCCTGTTTTTTTTTGTCTTTTCTTACTGTAGCTTTATGCCTATTTTTCTTAGTTTCTGCAAAACCTAAACAAACCATATATTGCTTTGTAATTGTTGCAAATCAATCCAGTAGGGGCGCCTTTTCCACAAACTAGCAAAATGACTGTGTACAACATGTGAACGATGAACTGCAGATGGGGAACCCCATCTGTAGAAAGACATTACAGAAATTGAAATGATTAGAAAGACATGACCTTCACAAGAAACAGCATAAAAAACTACACTGGGACAGATTAAAAAGCTCTTCGATCTCATCTGACATAAGTAAGGAAAAAAATACAAGTAAAAAATACAAACGTGATTCCTGTCTAATAGGAAAAAAGTTTAATTCAATAACACTTCCTTTTGCCACTGAAAAAACACATAATGATCATATACTGTCACAGCACATGTATTTCTTGAATGGTTGTGAGCTTTCTTCTAGAGTTAAGAGTAACCACAATAGCAACACCAGCAGTACATCACATTTCCGCGGCTCATTTCATCAAATGAATTTCAAGATGCTTTTAGCATAAGCAAACCTCCAAACCAGTGTGGCCCAGGGCAAGACAGGGGATTAGACAGCCATTGCAGACCTTGGGGGCTTTTCCCCACTGTTTAGGGGCAAACCCAGGACTCATTTCCCCTTGTAATCTCCTGCGCTATTGAAGGTGTGGAGCATATGCCTATCTTGGGCCTCTTGTTCAAGAGTGGCATTGAGGCGTCATTACAAAAACATGCTTAATCATCCCTTTCCTCTCTGTATGGCCCACGAGTTTCAAATGGTGTTAATATTCTTCTCTTAGCTACTATACCCTACTGTTTTAGGCCTGCTTTTCTTTCTGGAGCAGACATCTCTCTTAAGCCCTTAAAAGCAGATATTGTTTTGATAACAAAAATACATTCCTATCGTTTGAAAAAAATCACAAAATTCCTACGTGTGAAAGCATTCAGCTTCTTCTCCTATTCTTCTCAGAGTCACTATTGGTAGTGTACACTACGTACTGTACTATGCAAAAAAAAATCCATAAAGTATAGCTAAGCAATGTCTAAGCAAAGTTCAACTATTGAGATATTTTTTCAGCATAAACTATTTTTTCAGGTTCCCATCCTTCCCACACAAAATGTACATTTCCTGCTTTTTTATTTCCATTTGAAACTGTTACTAAGCTGATTTCACAAGTGAATAAAAACAGAGTTTTATTTTCACAGGGCTCAGCACATTTTCACTAATATATGGATCCTGTTTTCACTGATATGAAAAGGTTAAACATCACAGGTCTCGGCAAAGGGAAATGCCAGAGGAAATTCAGGTGCTTATGTCCTGCCTGGAGTGGTTTGTAAATCCAGCCTTGTCTCCACTCCCTCTCCCTGTGGCCAGAGATCCAAGCAGGCTGGTGCTAGTCCCGGCTCAGCCCCTCCCTGGGCCTCGGGCTGCCCTGCTGGAGCTGAGGGTTTAACTCTCTGTATGGGCGTGATTGCTGCTAATCTGCCCACAGGGCCTGTGACTCGTTTCTCAAGGTGGGCACTGCGTGGCAGTCCATCCCTCTTCTCTACAGACTCTTCTTTCTAGAACTACTCTCCAGTGCAGCGCAGGGGACCGCAGGAGGGGGGGGGGGGGTGACCAGTATCTTGGTCAAGTAAAACATAAAAAAAAGATTTGATCATGCGACAGCACTGAAGAAAACACAAAGACCTCCCTAATACAGCAGTCATATGCAGGTCATGCATAAAAGTGTTAATAATGACATAACCAACAGAAGAACACTTTGTATGCATTTAACCAGAATATGACTGGAAACCCAAATATGCGCTACTTAAGACTAAGAAATACATAAAAGTAGAAAGTAATGCATGTAAAGGGTCCAACATGGTCCTTGCTCATGAAAATGCACGTACAGTATCTTAAAAATATATGTTTTTCCTTCTGCTATCATGTTATCCTGCTCTTGGTAAAAAACACCTTTTGATTTTAACCACAGTAAATAGGTTGTATTTATAAAAGCACATATTTTCTTGTTTTTAGGATCTTAGGTGTTCAAAGTGATGAAGGTTCAAGACTTTTTTGCTGGTTCGCATTTAAGGATGAACATGAAAAGAGGAGTAAAGCACAACCCGTATGGAAATGATTCTTTGCCTTCCAAAGAGTTTGATGTTAAAGTCATTAGTACATTGAAGGTCACTGAGTGCATGGCTAATCATTGGGTAAGCAGAGCTGAGAATATTATGAAATATGCACACAAGAGCTATCAGAGTAAATGATTTGTGAGCATTCATGCACAGAGCTACCCTTATGGAGCACTGGTCAGCCACAGTGTAAATAGGAACAAGGAGAGGTTAATTCCCCTGCTGAAAAGTAGAAAGAAAAAACACTTTCAGTGTGCAAAAAAAAACACATTGAGGGAAAAGGAGTAGGGATACAGTGTAAATATAAATCAACTGTCTACATTTTGATCATCCTTTCACAGAAAAACGCTATTGTTATAAAGCCATAAAATGAGTCATTCATATATGGATATTTATTCACTATATGGCTCAGTTGTTTTATTACACATTGAAATGCCTTATGTTTTGTCTCACAGTAGTACAGAATCAGCACAGGACTCAGAGCTGTAAGGCCTGGTATGTTTATGCCTAATGCTAGACGTTTAGAGTTTGGATAAGGGTTTGGGATAGAATTGGTAGACATTAATATGGCCTATCCAGATTTACTTGGATGCATTGTAGTGCTTACGTCAATGACACCTCTTGTCTCAGTATGTAGCAACAGACCAAAATCCTGTTCATGCTTTGAAAAACAGACATACTGCCTCTGCTTTCAATAAACAGCAGTGCCAAGTGTTTAATGAAGAGAATCCTGCTGCAATGACAAAACTGAAGCATGGTAAGACCTGTGAAAGTTTGCTATGAGCCTTGCATAAACCTCCTAACCCAAAACACAGTCTACAGCCTCCCCTATACCTAATGTGAGATCTATTTCATCATTTAACATTTACACTGTAGCTCTAATTCTGGACAACATGAATAATGATAATCTTTTATAAAATGGCGGTGTTTCAATATAATATTGTATTTCAAGAATGTAAAATTATTCAGCTCCTTCCAGATATGACTAGACAGTGCACAGTGGGCCTGCTCTGGCAAGGACTGTTAGCATTGCTGTGGCAAACACAGAAATGACTCAGAATTAAAATGCTGCGCAGCTGCAGCTCATCTATTAAAGCCCTGATATTCATTTAGAGAGGCAGTCTAAAACTTTAGACTCTTATAAGAACAGGACAAGCATCTGAGAAAAAGACAGCTTAATAAAAATAGTCTTGTCCTCTGGTGAACAACACAAAAAACACCAACAAAAAATTAGTCACAGGGCATGTAAGGTGGCCAGGAAATGTTATGCCATCTGAAACACATCAGAGATTGCAGGGCTCTTTGTAGCTCTTTGTGAGTGTTTGGTAGGGAGGTTATATTTTATATGACCATGTTCCTCCCCCATAAACATCTCCATATGAACCATCATAATTGCAGTACAGTATCAATAGAGCTGAAAAGCTTATGCTTTATGAACAGCCTACATTTTAGACGACCAGGGCTTCTGCTTTCATCAAGTGTTTAGAAAAGAGGAGTCTGGTTTTCATATCAGAGCTCTCAACAGCATAAATAAAAGACATCTGATTGTCTAATCAGACATCCACGGTTCAGTCCTTGCTGAGAGTTATTTTCCAAGTGACCCTCTCTTCTTCTACACAGATGTTTAGTGTTTAAATTTGAACACTCAAATTAAATTACACCCATTGGTCATGCTGGTTAAAAATATATACATTTCTCCTTCTGCTGTCATGTATTGCTGCTCTTGGTAAAAAAAGATCACCTTTTGATTGTAAGAATTAAAATGATAAGAACAATACTTATGACCACAAAGTCTCTTTAGAAAACAGATTTTTGCTATAAATGAAAATCCCCTAGTCAAACTGGAATGCTTCTTTTCTTTTCAACGTCCCACGTCTGAAACACAATAACACGCAGTGCCTGTCCTGGAAGATGTTTCAAAACTACAGCAATAATGAAAACCCTTCAAGATCAGTGTGTGTTGGACTGTTTAGCCCCAGTTTATACACTGACATCTTTTCAGTTCTGCAACGCCCACATGTCTAAGCACCTCTCTACTGTGGGATGAATATTGCCAGGTAACAAGACTCAGCAGAAATACTGATTATAACGCTCATTGTTTAAGATGATATATATGTATAATGTATATTGTTGGTGTTTTGCTCTTAAAAAGATCTCTAATGTACCTCTTTGCACTTCTAAATGTTAAGCAAAGTCTTCCTGTGCATTTTATGACAATGTCAGTTACTTTGCCAGACATTTAACAATTAGTATCTCAGTTGTCCCTGTGAGAATAATTTTGAGAGAATCAGTGACATTGTAATGCAATAGTTTACAGAAAACTGGATAGGGGAAAAATATATAATAATTTTAAAGAACAACCAACTAGTTCAAGAAAATTGAGCTTTTGTTCTATTATCCCAAAGCAAATGACAGTGTGTCTGAAAACATAAAAAGAAGGTATTATTAAAATTGACAAAGAATTTCTCCCCTAGTAGAACGTTAAGACCTTTTTCTGTTTCCTCTTGAGATTTTTTGGTATTGTATGTGAACACATAACAGGTCAAAGCTCTTTACCAACACAGGTAACCTGTAACATTTGTGAGATATTTCCACTTTTACTTTGATGACCATTAATCAAGTGCTGGTTGTTTACCACATAACACCAAGACCTACATTATAACTTCAGCTTGCTTTACTGCTATTAATCTCATTAATCATATCAGCACTGAGGAAGGGGTACATAAACACTTCACAATCTCATTGATCCTTTTCTGGACCTGCTGTTTTCTTGAAAGACCTCCTATTCTCACAATGACCTCCTATTCTTCAGCCCTTCAGGCCCCATTAACCTTAACGTTAACTGCACATCTTTGTTAATACCAATGCTTGGAACCAGGCAGTGAGCAACTGGGGCATGATCTAGAAAAAAATAATGAGATGAATTTCCATGTCTTGTTCTAATGCACCAGAAGAAACAAAGGCTATAGTGTACTTTCTGGATATGCTGTTCTTCCATCTTATTTTTTTACAGGAAGATGTGCACTTTATAAGAGGAAGATGAAGGGACCTATTCCTCTCAAGGGGGCTTTCATTGTTTCTGAATCCTACCACTTCAAAAGCCAAACAGACTCCTAGTGTTTAGAAAAACATAAAGCACTGCATTGTCCATAAACTGATATTTAGAAAAGAAGTTTACCCAATATAAATTGTATCATTTATCCACGCCTGAGAAAAAGAAATTTGAAGCAGGGAATTCTAAACATATGGAGCACAACAAATGAGCTATTGAAAATGTCAAAAGTAACAAATGTGGAGAGCGCTTGCTGATCTGCTGTTTACGGGCTTTCAGGAAACCAAACAGAGATAAGAGCATTGAATTTATCCTGCTGTTCTTGTTGTGGTTGTCCAAGCTGAGTGTATCCTTCCTCCTCCTTGTCCACAAATCCATCTTCTCTGTTTTCAAGAGTCAGAAGCAAGAATTGGTGAGGCAGTGTCTCTAATCTCTGGCTGATCAAGTCGAGTCTTTGAACTGACCTGAATTTGAAGCCAAGAAGCACTGAAGGAAGTGTGTTTTTGTTTGCACTGCAGCATCCTGGAAGGTGGGCTCTCTCTGTGCTCCAGGATCTCCTGACAGGAAATGAAACACACAGCCTGTAAGGCCAACTCCAGCCCGCAAGACCCCCCTCCGCCACCTACCACCCGGCCCCCTGGACTAGCCTGCAAGATCAGCACAGCCTCACTGAATCGCTGTTGTCATTTTGCTCTTGGAAAGTAAATGAGTGCCCAGCTTTCTTGGTGGAAAGAATTGAAATATGTGTCAAATTCCTGAGGCCCAGAAAGTGTATGAAAGGCACGTGTTTCAAAAATGTAATTTATGCTATTTTATTTTGCTTTCATGTAGATTAACTATACCTGATCACAGTGTACTAAAATATTAGCACATCAAATTACAATGCATTTAATATTAACTTTATATATCTGTATTAATAGATTACATATAGCACTTTAGTGATTAAGTAGAGCTCTTGAACTCATTACTGCTGAGAAGTAAAATAAGACATACTGTACAATTTGCACACTTAATTAACATATTCAAATTAATCATTTCAGATGTACTCACACTGCTATTACAGCGGTCATGAACACACCTGTAAAAGGCAAGAACTCTCCATTCCTATTCTGTGGCAGTCCTGCCCATGTTTGGGAAGAAGGACAAGAAGTGATAATGAAGAGGTTTATTGATACAGAATGAAAGGTAACTAATATGCTCAAACTTCAGTATGAAGAATAATTTTATAGTAGAGTTTTGGAAAGTTTGGTTAACACAAGGTCAAAGAGCACTGTTTTACTAAATGAGACGCAAGCCACCCCAAACCCGAAAGATTAAGCAGCAAAAGGGCCTAAATGAACTTTCCATATGATGAGACGGTTCTGAATGCTTGGCTGATGTAGTGTGCTGCTATGTGTGCTGTGAGTAGCTACTGTATGCTGTGTGCATAAGCTGTTATGCATATGAAATAAGAGGGTACTTTTTAACCCTAAGAATGCTGACTCATCTGTAGCATCACTACATGCTTCAAAAACAGCTCTGAGAAAAACCAGCAGGAGAAGAACAGAAGTGAAATTCAAAGGCTGTTTGATCAGCTTCCGAGAAGTGCTGTTTGCAACTGTGATCGAAAGAGCTTGCTCACATTGTGGCTATTGAAACTCAGCTCTGCAAATCGTGCATGGCAAATCTCCAAGAAACCCTGGTATGTGGAAACATTTCAATAGCGAACCGGCATCTTCGACACGGGGGAAAAACCTTGAAGGAAAAGTCAGACCTTTTTCCACTTCAGGGTGATTTTTTCCTTTAAAAACAATACAATCATTACAGAATACTGGGACCCATCTAATGAAACCAGTTGTGATTGTTTACTCGTCAAGATTTTATTGTAAGCAAAGCAAAAACATAGGAATGAACCAGCTGTGCAAGTTTATTTTTTCCATTACTTGTTTCATTAGTTGCACTAAAGATAAGCAAATTACATATTTAGGAAACTAGTATTTCTTATATTTGGTATTCTGAAGTTCTTTTCTTAGATTCAACTTCAGCTTACAAAATCTTCACATTTAAATGTAATTTTAACAAACTCATACAAACTACCTAGGTTTGAGCTGCAATGGAAAGCCATGTGATTATTTGTGATGACCCCGAATCTTAGTGGTAAAATTCAAAATGAGCTTGAATTTTCAGAAAAGCTTTCAGATGTAATATAATGTTGAGATTGAAAATGATTATCCGTAAACTAGACTAGAGGAGGATTCAGTAAGACATAGTCAAAGCAAAATGTATTTTACAATTTTAACAAGTCACATTTTTGTCTGTGCTCCATCAATGACATGGGTGACCATTTTCAGTATTTCATACAGATTTTATCTTTTTATTGTGCACCAGTTAAGGTGTATAAAAGCAGAGTCACATTTTGTTTTTGACTTTTACTTACCCTCAGTTTTAAAATTGGTAGCACTATGACAACAGTTCTATGAAACAGAAACATGACCTACAGGTAAGAATGTGGAAACGGTGGAGAAATATCCTGGACCCCATTGTGCATTGCAGCAAGTGATAGTATGCTTCATTAGTCTGTTTTCCAACCATTCATCCAATTCAGGGCCGCAGGGGAGCCAAAGCCTATCTCAGCAGCAATGGGTGCAAGGTAGGACACACTGGACATTACCTGGGACACCAGGTAATCACAGAGTCTATTTTTCATATGCCTTTTTCCAACAGACTTTCTGACTTCTCTAAATCAGCTGCTATACTTACTGTACATGGGTGTAAATCAATAAACCCTTTCAAAAATCAAGATATAAGAATGTCTTATTTTCCGAGAAACATCTGTCCTCCAATTTAAATGCTCAGTTAGATTGAGACACTTAAACCCAAAATTTATTTCCAAAGGGACTTTTTCTCTTTGTGTTGTGTGTAATCATTCTTCATCAGATCTACACACCTCCAAAAAACGAAAAGCAAAAAAAAACTAGCACGCAACCAGCCAAGAATACACTTTTTTGGAAATCAAATTAATGTAATGTGCTTTGATCACAGTGTTAATCAAGATTTTTTCACCACAATCTCAGACTCTTGAACAAGCAAACATTTTCTTTTAATTAATTTGTCCTCTGCCAAAATATAGCTCTGTGTGAGTTTATCTTACTTTCTGAGCAACAGATAAACAATTTAAGGCCAATGTGAGGTGGAGTGGCCTTTTGGAGGGATGTGAGTATTTTAGATAGAAACATATTAATTAATTCCTCTCCCACATTGTTTGCATTAAAGAGTTTGCAGCTGGAAATCTGCTGCTACTTTGTGTCTCTGATCTCTTCTTCCGTAAGTGAAAGTCAAAGGGTTAAAAGCATGATGTTACCTGTGAAACTAGAAATACAATAAACACCACAATCACATCGCCTTCTTCTTCATCCTTTGCTATCTATGGATCTTTTAGCCTACTTTCTCAGGACTCAGCTAGGCATGTTTATTGACTTTGTGCTGTGTATGACATCTGCCTATTTTTACACATAAAGCTCTCTAACATTATGGATCACCCTGTGGACTCTGCAAGTTATATGGACATGTGGAATACTATAACCACAGTATCTGTGCTTGTAACTAACCAGAGTAATGTAGAAGCAAAATCAGCAAAGTGTTTAATCAAGTACTTAGTGGTAAATTTGGATTTTAGTTAAAACACAGGTCATACTGATGAGCCAGGTAGAACTTAAGTATGTATAATAGATTAAATTATTCTTTTTCTATCACCTGGATAGCCATTTATAATAGATTTTGTCAAATATATCTTTAAAACAATAAGGTGGGTTTGAGTGTGTTTACTTATTGACCTTCTGTTTTCTAAAAAAAAGCCTGCAGATAATGTTTTGAAAGGAGCAAGGAAGTTACAAACATGCATCATATTTTCCATAAAGAGGATTCAAAAGAGTGGGATACTAGCAGACAGGAGAATGACTACATCTCTTTCAGATGTAAACAAGTCAAGTCAGTTGAATGTGTTGGTTGGTTAGGTTTGTGCCAAACCATCACCAACACAGTGGATCAATATTTCAGGCTAACGTCTACAGCCATGGCTACATTAATACCACCATGCCAAAACCTAAGAAGAGCAGGTTGTCATGGAATCCAGCTACAAAACTTGATACCCCGGCTAGAAGGAAAAGAAAACAAAAACAAAACAAGAAAGAACATGGCATTTTGGCATTAAAAGCTCCAGTGTTTTATGACTTGGTTGAGCGCTCCAATGTGTAGCTGTGCAGAGAGTGATGTGTGTTTAACACTGTATCAATATTTGAGAGCAGTCAGTCAGTGTGACTGTATAAGCCTGTGCCATATGGGAGCAGGCACCAAGAATGGGACACCTGCTGCTTTGACTGGCAGAATGCTTCAGTCAGATGTTAGAGAAATCCTGCAATGACTTTGACTGTTTTTCTTGTCCTTTTCTTGAAATCTCTGTTAGATTCATTAAGTAGGAGGGGTGTGGGGGAGGCATGCTGCAGGGGCCATGTTGGACAACCTTGATCTGTAATGTATTACTTGCTTTGTGGAGAAAGAACAAAAGAAGAATAAAAAACAAGATGTTCTAAACATATTTCCCCAACTACAGGAGATCTGCATACATCTGTTTTGAGTGACTCAGAAGCCAAACAGTAAAAAGACTAGGGGCCCATGCAAATCTGAGGTGTACTGACATAGTGACAGGGGAGAAAAACTCTCTCCGGGTACAGTGAATATTTCTCGGCTGCCATTTGCTCAATCGATAGGGAAATCGGTCGAAATCAAATTGTCAACATGTTCTCAGACTGCTGCAGCTGTTGCATCCACTGAACACACTGAAAGAAACTGCATCAGTGGTTCTTATGTGGTTCTGTTATGGGAACTGTGAAGGCAGAGCTGCCTAGAGACAAAACCGACTTGCCAAAAACATTATGTTTTGCTGTGACAGCCTTTGACAGCCCCAGTGACACAGGTATATTTAGCACACAGGAGATAAAGATGCTTATCAGACTTCCTTTACTAAACAAAACAGAATCATAAAACGTATACCAACAAATGAATGTGCCACCTCACATAGCCAGAAGCAAAATAACAAAATGCCGATTTTACAGTAGTTTTGCTGGCTTCATTATTTATGGTAAGATTTTTAGCTTCTCATTACAGTTTTTAACACTACAAAGACGTTGAAATGTCATGATGTAATGATTTTTTGCATTGGAACAAATACTTTGGGGCCTCCCTCTCAGTAATCAGTAACTACGTTTTTCTTAATGTACAGCTTTTTCAGGTGATCATATCTGTGATGGTTTTCTTAACAGTTTTCCGCCAAAGGGTATATATGTATGTCCACAGGCAAACCGAGACAGACATGCAGATACGCATGCCTATCAGCTTGCTTTCTCCTTGGTTTACTGCCTTACATTATTTTGCTGTCTCATATCATTTGAACACATGCCCTAGCTGATAGCAAGGCCACACTTTCACTGGGCACACCCAGCCTGTCATATGACTCGTTCTTTTTTTTTTCAGGGAAACTGATAAGAAACATCTGACACCAAGTGTCAGACGGCAACAGTATTGGGGTGGGCAGGACTTTTGGTAATATCTAAGATCCAGGACACCAGGCCTGACCTCAGCTGTCTGCTATTCCAGCAGAATGTTTACAGCAAAATCCTTTGCATCCTTACTTTACCCTCCTTCCTTTAACTCACTTTTCCTTGTGTTGTCTTTCATCGCTCAGGGATCATGCAAGGGATGTATTTTCAGTGGAGGCCAGAGGTGGGGACAAGATTTCTGAATTCTGATGCATTTTAACTACATGTACACACATCAAAGAGACAGACAAGTGCACTAAGAATTTTGTGCAAGGTTAGGTGACTTTATTTGCCTGAGTTTCACAAACTGCTTTAAATTAAGGCCATAAAAAACATCAAGTGTGGCAACACACAAAGTTAAAAATAAATAGACCTTGTATACTGGATAACTCAAAAAGAAATGTTCGGTCCCCCTAGTCATTCCTGGAAACACAAAGCTGAATATGATTACAGTGGAACTGCTGAATCTCCTGGACAAATCTCATGCCCAGACGTCCATCAAGCTATGAACAGCACATCATATTCCCCTCATCATGAATTCTAACAAAATACAGGAATCGTGGATATACTGTATATTCAAGGCAAGTGGCAAAAAAAAAATAATTGCTTTTTCTTACACATTCTAATGAAACATACTGAATTACAATAGAATATTCTTCTGAGAAGTTCTTCTGAAAAAGAAAAAAAACTGTACCTTATACCAAGAATGTTTCATGTGACCTGACGGATTGATTCTAAACCTTCTAAAATTTCCTAACTTCACCTGGATTCTAATTCATAGCACAGGAGGAATAAGGCCAGCTTCATGACATATGAGTCTGAGCTTGCCGCTGGCCGTGTGAGACGAGCTGAGCTGAGTACTAACAGATTTGATAAAAACCACCTCCCCTCCCCACCCCAAAACAACAGGCTTTGTCAAAACAGGGAGCAAAAGCTGGCTGAGGAGGTGGTGAAGAGGTTGAGAAGGAGAGTCTGGAGAGAGATGATAAAGAAAATGATCTTGGAGAGGGGGCGCCATGGAGAGAGGGGGAAGGAACTGACAGAATTGGAGACCATCCCGTAGCTGGCTATCTGTCTAACAAGGAACAGAACTTTCCCATATGGTGTCAGTCGGTAATGCAGAATTTGACAAGTTGAGAAACAGGTTGAAATGTTTCAACCCAAAACACACGAGAGGATGCAGACCTCATCCTTGTTTACAACATGGTGAGGTGATGACAGACTTCTCTCTTTTCTTTGTTCTACAATGCTTAATACAGACAGTGCATGAAGCCTCACTTGTGGTGGTGTTAAAAAAGTGGTGTTAAAAAATGCAGTAGAGACCCCCTCCCCATGTTTCGGAGATTTGAAATATGACAGTAAAGCCATCTGTCCTGGGATTGTATTTGTCATTTCAGGGAAACCATGAAATCATCTGAGTTTCAAACCTCTGCCAGATTTTCGGGCCAACTGATGTCTAAGATCACACAAACCCACACTGAAGCGAAAAAGCCATTATAATTAGTCAACAAGATCTGTTTAAGATCGGGCTTCTTTGATAATGAAAGTTAGACTCAACGGAATTTTAGCTATTATTAAAAATAAGCCCTGTCAAATACGGTGCTTAAGGATCTTAGATGTGCTTAGAGAATTCCAGGTATATTCATGAATAATATCACAATTTGATCTCTGTTTGACTGTGTTCTTTAACTGTTACTTAAATGTCCAACAGATATGACTGTCAGTTTTGAGTAATCTGTGTGAAAAAGTACCTTAGAGTTGTTAAAATGAACCACAAATGAACAATTTCAGCATAGCAACCAACAAAGGGGTTCCTTCTGTTCTGCACCTATGTAACAGCTAAACAAACTAACACAGCCTATTGAGAGGCACAAACAGTTATAAAATACAATAAAACTTATTGAAACTGTAGGCCCTACCCATTACTTATAAAGACAAGTGCTTTATCTTAGTAAGTTTCAAATGTATTGCTTCAGTAAAACTTTAACCTAAGAGGAAAACTCACAAAAAAGTAAAAGTAGAGAGTCTCTCTTTAGTTAAATCCATCTAAAGGAAAAAGAAATCTTGAGAGAGCACAGTCAACTAATGATAATTTTCAAAGACAAATGTTTGATAAGATGATATATTGTGCTTTGTAAGTCTTTTCCACTAGCTGTAATATCCTGTTTTCAAATTTCAGTGAAGCTCCAAAATCATTTTGAAAGTATGCCTAAAAATCCACTTCTGTGACTGTGTGGGCTGGAAAATGAATAGCCCTAGGGGCAGAAACTGCGACTGAAGGAAATAGCCCCCTGGAAATGTCAAATCTGTAAACCTGTGTAGACCAACCTTTGGCATGTGGAAAAAGCCATTCATCCATGTAAATATTCTGCTGCCAAAATGTAAAGAGAGACAGACAGGGAGAGAGCAAGAAGGACAGAGAGAGACAGGGAAAGTAATCCTAGTTGTTTTCCTGTGCAGAAAACATACAGTACTTTCCTCGTTTCTTTAAGTTTTATATTACAAAGATTTCAATAGCCTTTAAACAACACCCTGGTCATAAGGATATGACCCCGCCACACACACACACACACACATACACACCATCTAATTAGGTGGAATGAGCCAAAAAGCTCCTGCCAGGATAATGAAGTGCTGGAGGGAGGGATACAAACCAACGAAAACCAATGAATTCTGGGAAAAGGGTAGTTCATTGCTGGTGTTTATACATATATGCTCATGGGTTAACCTGTTCTTCTTGAACTTCAGTTCATTTAACCTTTCTTGATAGAACTGGAAAACTAATTCAACTAGCTGTAATTGTTTTTACTCTGAGAATTGTATAATCTGAGCTAGACTTATTCCAAGTAGCATACAGTTTAAGATGACCTGGTATCACAGTTCCCTAAGCACATCTTGAATGTTTTGATAAGAGTAACAGTCAAATTATAGTTAATGAGTAAAGTCATTTTTTTCCCACCAAGGTCTGGGATGGTAACAAAACCATCCAGTGAAAAGATATTAGAATTTGATAATAAACATAAAAGTCTGAGCAATTGCTGATAAAGACAGATTAAAATGAAACAAACACTATAGAGTCTTGCCGATGAGTCTAAAGGTTCAAAACCATAAACGTTCATCATTGTTTTAGATGTTGTAAATTGTTGTAGAGATTCCCTGATTGCTTTCTTTTTAATTGTGTCAGAAGTGAGGCAGGAAATTGTTAAAAATTTACTTCACTTTACAATCTTGCTCCTTTCACTGATCCCCCAGCTTGTTTTATTTAATTATTTACCACACACATTGTAAACCTTTTACAATCAGGTCAAGATTACAATGTTCAACACCACACCTGAGAACCACCAGGAACACCCATGTACAATAATGATACAAGAACACCAAATGATCTACACTGCTATTCAGCTCATTTTAAAGATTTTAGCTAAAAAATGAGGATAAAATAAACCCAAGAATGTCCAAAATTAAAAAAAGCTGCAAACCAAAATATTCTGATTGGAATTTCAAAACAAACACTGTTTGATAAAACATCTAAAACTCCATCTGGTCTCAGTGACATTCTTGCGCCAGAGAGAGAATTGTCTTGTTTATTTGCCCTTGTGTTTCCTGCTAAGTGTGGTGCCTTATTAATTCATGTCAGAGCAGGTGAGCACCTTTGCTTGATCTGTAAGGCCTCAACATCTCATTTCACCCTTTAGAGAACTAAAAACACTCTTCAAAGACACAGTCCCAAGTGCAAAGCCCCTAAGTCCCTAATGAATCTGTTAAGCACTTCAGAATGTGTAGTAGCATAGCATATTTCTTCAGATACATGGGAAATGTGGAAATATTCCAGGAATGCGAACATGTGCATTAACTTTCTGAACTTTCTCTGCATAATTCCAAACACAGAGGGGAGATTTGGGTTAATCGCAGGTCTGAAAGGCATGAGTGATGAGGATAGGCTGAAATAATGATCTCCTCCCAGTCTAGGAACCAAAAGAAGATGAGAGAGCAGGCTGTTTGACCTACGGGAAATCCTGTATGCTTCAGTCAGTAGGCAAAGTCTAATTCTAGGTTTCATGCTATTAAACTCATGTGGACCTAACAATGAGTGTCTAAACATTACATTATTTCTGTCTGTGTCTGCACATCATCAAAGATAACTTGTTAAGAACTGCTCATACACATATAATAAAGAAATAATTTTGTAAACAACTTGAGGACAGACATGACCAGAGTCCTGTTTGTTAAATGTCTTTGCGACGATTAAGCTAAAGCAGGGTATTTCTGGACCCAATAAGAAAACAGCTTAAGAAGCTGTTTAAAAATAAATTAAAAAATAGTGCAAGGAAGGGTTCGATAAGCCCCAGTAATTAAAGCCTGGGTTGAAAGGAAAACCAGAAAATACAATGTTCTGCAAGGATCAATCCTGTGAAACCCCGGTCGCAGTTAGTCGTAGATAAAGCTGCATTCACATTCAGGCAGGAAATAGTCTGCCAGTTTTTCCATTATTATTCACCTCGCAATACTGAGATTAAGGAAATTGTTTTCATTACCTTGAGGCGTTTTTGATGTTTTCTATATATACAGTATATATGTGTGTGTGCTTCATGTAATAACGCTGTGTACAACAGAGAAACAAACTGAGATAAAAATGACATTTTTTTGCAAAGTTTTTTAAAGCCATCTAGTCTAGAAAAATATGCTTACTCTGCACCCCGCACCTTAATGTATTTAGTCATTTGTGAGGGGGTTTTAGCGGTGCTATATATAATAGACTAAGAGTTATTCACTGTTCTGCAATGCATTTAAATGTCAACTAAAGCTGTTTGAGTGTGTGATTGCTGTCAGCATTCTCTCTACCCCCTGAGTCTTAGAGATGAGGCATCTTCAAAAGTGAAACCAGTGCTCCTGCAAAACACATCTCAGGAAAACATGTGAAAAAATAAATCTCTTATGCTAAGCAACTTGAAGCAAAGTTGCCAAAAAAGTGCCAGTTCAAATAAGTCATTTCGACAGCTGTCTCTTAATGTTCTGTGGTTCAGGAGGCTGCAGTAAGGGGTGATGCTGTACCACGCCCCCCCCCTCAGAGAGACAGCCTGCCTGCTTCAAAGACACGCCAGCTGTCAGAATGGGGGACATGCATGTGGCAATAACCTAAGAGGAATGGGCAGCTTATGGAACTGATCACTACAACATCTGCTCCAGAGGACTGATTCGCAGTTTACAGCATGGAATGGAGAGCGAGGAAGTCAGAGACCATTGTCTGTTGCATTGAATGGTATTTTTTTTTATCTCTGAAATTCAGAAAAGTAGATTCTCTTCCAATTTGAAGCTCAAGTCCCTCATTTCTGGGGAAAGGGACCTGTGACACAGTACAAAACAGTAAATTTTGTTCTTTTTACTGTTTATTGCCTTTTAATACTTTTTACACTATTTTAATTGAGTCATTAACAGCAGACAAGCTTCACTTCGGGGCTGTTGTGTATTTAATATTTCTGCAAATAAATGTTTTTAGTTTAAATCCTGCTTTCTTTTTATTTTTTCAAGGAAAAAAAAATACAGGAGAAAAGGAACTGATCACAGTCTTAGTGCTTTAAAAATGTGTAAAGCTTTGATTATATTTTTTTCCTCACATTATTATCTATTTATAATGATTTTCCTACATTGTGCTCTTGTTTGTATTACTTATATTAAAATGGGGACAAATACATTCTCCATGACATTGCTTTCTATTACTTTTTCTAAAGGTTTGGGTAACTTGAGAAGCCACAGTCATTCTTAAATGTTGCTATATCTGGGTGGAAAGGTGTGAATAAAGACTGTGGTTGCTGTAAGTTCCAACCTCAGTGCACCCAGTCACCTAATTTTACAGAATCTTTGACAGCCAAATCGCAGATAAAAAAACCAAACAATAACAATAAATTTCACAGAACAACCAAGGCAATGGTAACGAAACATAAGGGCTTAGATTGTGGTAGTAAGTGGAAAGAATTATACTGACAAACTGGCAGTCAGGGGAAAGTGTGGTTTATAGTTTGTTTTTCATTTCTTTAGGTATGTCGGCCTGAAAACCCTGCTCTGTTTTATTCTTGCATTCTCTGAGAGCAAATTTGTTTCTCCCGATTTTGTTAGCTTTTGTTTTGACTCTCGTGTACAGCATTTTTGCAGTCAGACAAGATTCTCAAGCTTTAGTAAAAGCATTTTCAAAACTCTCCAAAACCCAACTACCCCCGGACCATGCCCAACCCCCCCCCCTCCTCTCATTTAAAAAATGTACCTCGTCAGAAAGCCTGCCAGCATACGGCCTGACGCGTTTCAGGTTCAGTCATGACAGTATAAAAGCTCATTTTTCATAATGAAAGATCAGGCAAGGTCCCACACAGGGATTGTTTTTAATAGATCTGCTTTGGAATTTCAAAAATTTTACATTTCACATTGAAATGGAAACAAAAACATGCTTGTGTGGCAGTTTTTTCCTTTTTTAAGTATTAACTTTGATGCTTTCCATAAGCCAACAGGAAAGATCACTCAAAACATAAGGTAACATAAAATAGTTAACTTGGCTGTGTTTTATGCTTACAGTACCTTCTATTAAACAGAGCTGTGATTGGAAAGACATCTCATGAACTTACTGGCAACACCTCATCCAGCGACTGTTCTAACCTTAAAGTAACATGAGTTGCGGTTATTATGTTAAGGAAAAGACACAAGGTAGCTAAAATAGGAAAGAAATGTTGCATGTATATATATTTTCTCTCACTTTAGTCTAAATAGCACAACTTGTCTAATACCATAGTACTATTCTTATTATTGTTATTGTTTGGGTTTTAACTCACTGACCTCTGTAGGTCATCAGTATAATTTACTAGATTATGTTTCAGAGGGATAACAATGACAAGTCAATCTCACACACGTGTTCCTAATCATCACCATTACTGAAATTAGCTCTATATATCGAACACAAATACCTCCCTTCACATTCGTCTCCAACATCCTTCCTCCAGCCCATCTCCACCTTGCAGGTGCCCCTGGGTTCCCACAGCTTGAATGGGTTCGATCCTCCTTGTCCTGTGGCCAGGAGGCTGCCCATTAACCATGCACTTTAAGCCAAAAGTATTTCACCTAGTATTCCAGTTCTTGGATGCTGTTATCCCTAGTGAATTACATGATAAATAAAGATAATATGCAACCCATAAGTAAAGTGTTATTGAACATTTTATTAGATGAGGCTTACTTACTTTAGCTGACTGTACAACTTCATAATGAAGGTACTGGTATTCAAAAATATGTGAGGAATGAGAAAAACCAATGAGAATATCAAAACCTCTAATTACCTGTCAAAAACTCTGACACTGTCTCTTGGTTTCTTTCTAAGATAGAAATCTAAATGATAACAATTGAGCAACGCAATTGTGTAAAATCTTTGGTGCTCATAAATTTCTTAATACTAACAAAGAGAGAAAAAAACAGTTCCTACAGATATTACATTATAGTGCCATGCATGGCAATCACTGACATTTCAATTTTAAAATGAATTTCTCTGATTCGGGTTAAGACCACACAGGAGGCTTACTGTACATTAGCTTCCTTCCTTTCTTCAGCTGAGTGCTGATGTCAGAGCTCCCTGTACTTCACCCCTTTAGTAGTCCCAGTGCTCCCAGCTACAGGCAGAATGAAATTTCTGTTCTCATCTACATCTGCTCGCTGATTATTTAAAAAAGAATTATGTCCCACTAAGGATTAAATGATGCACATGTGCTTTTGATTACTCAGAGTGTATTTCTGAGGATGTATTTTCACTACACTAAATGTCATAATTAATCAACAGTAAGACACGATTCATGAGTCACCCTAACAATAACTGTACCACTAATTAAGCCCTAGTTTATGCATTTCAATGGAATTATGCATTCAATAGAATGTGGTCCCAATTCTTTTTTGTATTTCCAAGGATGACGAACTGGCGTCCCATAAAGTGTGTATCCTGCCTTGTGCCCATTGGTTGCTGGGATAGACTTCAGCACCCCAGTGTCCCTGAACTAGAAGAAGCATAAGAAAGTGGATTTCCAAACCAACATGTCTATTAGCTGTCGTAATTTGGTTTAGAGATGCATACAGATTCAGCTGTAATGTATGTGAAAGCACCCTGTATCTATGACCTCTATACCGCAGCTTCCAAGTGTGTCCTGGAATGTGTAGAGGTGATAACGTCTAACTAAAGTGTTTAACTTAATTCTTTTATTATTCTTTATTTGTAACACCAATGGACAAAGCATAACACACACTATAGGGCACAAAAAATCCACTTCATTAAACATCTAGACATTTACTGTATCTTCTGCTATCTTGTGCTGCTGCAGACAATGGCAGCATGCCATTGAGGGATGAGTCAGTCTGAAACTCTGTGACTAAATCTTGAACAATATGGGCATTGAAATGCCCTGGAGGTTTATATGAATGAAAAAGAAGCATTTTGTGCTCAAGACATCACCACGAGTCCTAGTGTGCCCTTAGGTCTAACTCCATTGGAGACATCATCTTGTCCCTGAGAAGATGACCTCTGAACGTACAGACCCACAGGCAGTGCGCCTCAGGTAGAACAAACAGCTTTTCCTCCCGTGAAGGAAACTAATCCTTTATGAAAGCTTGTCACATTTATAAATGCGACATTTTGAAATCAGCCCAAGGTGTCAATAAGCTGTGGTTAGACAAATACTGTTTACAACCTTTTGGGAAGTTTGGGAAGTTTGGGAAGCTCTCCCTGACCCTACTGGGATTCAATCCCAGCCTCTCGTGGACCCTGAGCACACACAGCACCATTCCCCAGAATGACGTGTATGTATATGGAATAGAACGTGTAACATGAATCCGACATGTAGCAGTGGAGGTGATATTCACTTGATTTTTAATAGAGCAAAAAAAGGAAAAAATACATTAATTTTGTTCTTTACTTCTGTAAGTAATGAGATTTGTAGGATTATTTATATATGCTCTCAAACCATCATTGAGGTGACCTGGCTGCTCTTCAAGGCCTGTGGGAAAACTGAAAAGCGTGAATGAGGTCTCACAGACTTGGTTGTGCTATCAGCTTGGTAGATGTGGAGAAAACATCCTGCTATTAAGAATGTTGCCTCTGGTCAAGCTATGAAAGCAGTTTTCTGTACTTTAAAAGGGACAATCCATCATACTTCCCATTTCTCCTCATGCATGCCCACATGTATCATTCCTTTTTAATCTTCTTGCTCTGCTTTTTCTTACCAGTCACAGGAAAGGTATGGGATTCTCCCACCTAATAGTTTTGAAGCTTGGAGCTTGTCGGGCAGGCTATGTTAACACTGCCAGGAGGACTCAGGGACTGAAGGAAAGGCTCACCAGGAATTCTGCACGGCAGCCGGCCAAGACACAAGGAACATGATTACATTTAACCAGCAAACACAAGAGAGACACAGCACAGCAGCCTGGATTGCAGGCTTTCTACAGGATTACTCAACCTCCCAAAACCTGACCAATAAAAAGAGTAAACAGGGAGACAGATAGGGGAGAGAGCGGGAGAAACCAAGCAGACACTTGAGAAAACAGTAGAGGCAGTGTAGCCTAGTGGTAAGATTAGTGAACTGAGGCCAAACAACTTATGGAGTACTGTACAATATATTGCCTTATGTAAACATGGCTTGAAGTACACATTGAAAATTAAAATGAAAACAGTAATACTAAAATTAAATTAATGCCTTTTTGAGTGGCATGCTGGCATCTGTGCCAATGCAATTAAAGTCACAATTTGTACAAAATAATTTTCAATAACATTTAACTTTTTCGCAGTTCAGACTGTTATTTGAAAAGTGCATACATAATGATCAATATTTTTGCATTCAGTGAAAAACTTAAGAGGCGCAACATAACAGCAAAAGAGTTATATGTTTTTCTTCAGCATTGCTGACAGTACTATTAAGCATCTGACAGCATGGGAGTGAAAGAGTTAAGGGTTTTCTTTCTGTGCTGCCTGTACAGTGAGTTCAGTGCACCCTGAAGACCACGCAGAAGGCAGTGTGTGCGTGTACACTATGCCCTGACCTACCCCAGACAGACGAGTGTTAAGTAAACTCGGTGACAGTCCTGCTAGCATCAGCATTTCAGCACTGCAGTCCCCTGTCTCCTCCGTCTCCTCTGAGAGGCCTGAAAGCACAACAGAACACCCTCTCCTGTCCCTTTCAACCACATGTACTACAGCCCCGAGAAAGATCACTAAATGATATGCTTTTTTCATCTTCTTCTTTGAACCTGATAATAATCTTGTCTGAAACTTTGAGCTAGCTGCTGTTCAACCAGCTTGTGCTGACTCTGATTTCTTAAAAACAGAGTAAGTACATGAAGTACAAGACCTTGATTCCTGAAAACCTGAAGACATTCTCACAAATTCCTTAGTAAAAAATCAGATCAGATTTTGTCTATATACTGGATTGTATTAATGTATGGAAAAGTAAATATACTACTAATATGGAAAAAACATACTTTTAAATCATCTATTGTAGCCCACACACATCTGTCTGGACAGAGCTCATAGGAGGCAGAACAAATGATGCCAGTCTATTTCTCAGTCTCAGTTCATCACAAGATAGGTTTCCACCAGAATTTCAGACCGACTGTTCATGTACAAATGAAAGGCTTCTCTAGGCCCCTAACAGCAGTGATTTTAAAATATATAACTTTAATAACCTCTTGAGCACTCCAAAGGTACAAGGCACCGTATGTCTAGACCAATCTGTATCTTACACAGTGTCAAAATATCTTTAGTGCTAAACACAGCAGATGACAAGGAATTGTAATTGATACAATTATTCAAATCCTGACAGGTTTTGACAAAGTTGCCACTGCTCAATACGATTGTAAAGGCTGTGTGTTCTGGCTGCAGAATAAACAATATTAAATAGCAAGTCATTGATAAAAAAATCAAATAAAACAACTGCTGCAAGGTCTGTCCTCATTCTTCCCACAAAGTATCCAATGCAGTACAGTGCAGCAGGAGGCATTTAAGAGGAATTATCATTTGCTTTACTTGGAAGGTGAAGAAATGATGAAATAACTATGAAAACTATGACAGTTTTCATATGTTGCAAACCTTGGTAAGTAGTGACATTCCATGAGCAAGAAATAAAGGCAATAAAAATAAAATAAGAAGAATTTAAGTACAAAGTGTAATTTGACATTTCTGGTCTATAGTAGACCAAACAACAGTTTTTGGTTTATTTCACAAAACAAACAGTCCCTTTAGTGCTCTTTTCAGTGCAATAAATGGTCATCAAAAATATGTTTTGCTCTATTCCATTAAGCAAAAGAGTTTAGACCTACTTAGTACGGGTCCTACACATGTGGTACACTGCAGAGTGCTTTTGCAAATGAGCTATGGGTGGAAAAAGAAGTGCAGGAAATTTATAGAATTACCATGATATCGAAAGGTGTTTTCAAAACAAGTGTAAAAGGCGTGAGAAGGCAGGCCACAAATAATACACTTCCCTTTTTCTTAAAATGAAGCAGGTGTTACATGAAACCTATTACAATGCATTTAAAGTGCATCAAAACCACAGACTGTCAAATTTACACCATTGGGTTTCAAAACAGAAAATTACTTTCCTAAGGGACTACTGCTTCCTTGCTTGCTTTGGTATTAATGGCTTTAATATCAATTCAAACAACAATGTCTACCACAGCAACAATGACTAGAGTAAAAATTTTATCTCTAATAGTTTGAATAACTTTATTAGTAGCTTTAATGAAGAAAATCTGGAATCATAAAAGCTCAACTAAAAACAAACAGTTTGCAATGGAATGTGGGTAATGAAATTTGATCAAGTGGGCTATGGACCTATAGCAAAGTGGTTGTGAAAATTTGGTAGCCACCATACTGTCCCTTTAGAAATCTGAAAAGTTCTGATTTGTGCGACCTGTGTGATATTCAATGACCACTGACATTGTTGCGAAATATAAAAATCACCTGAGAGCATGCAGCTCTTTCAGTTAAACAGCCAAGGAAGTCAGTGATGTATTTTTTTTCCGATGCTAACAGGAGTTTTTGTTGCTATTTGGTGTTAGTGGTTATGCAAAATGAGTCACGTTTCCTCTTTTCAAAGGGAACCACATTTCCCACAGAGAAAGGGACAGTATTGTTCCAGCAGAAAGATTTGAATGGCATCCAAATGTTAGAAACTGTAGACACAAAATGGACGAAAGTTGCTCAGTTCAGATTTATTTTGGCCTGTACATACAGATGTCAGCCTGGCTTTTGTTGCTTTTAGCATTTGACATAAAGTTCATTCCTTACTGAAAATCTGGGAGCAGTGTTATGAAGTTGTACCATATAAAATGACAATAAGGCATAGGGGAAAGATTGGAATATGTGCATTATGCATAAAGAGCTATTTTAAAGACCTAAAATCATAACTTAAATCATAACTACAATGACATTGCAATAAGCAATAAGCAATGTAATAAGACCATATTTTTTGCATACATTAGAGGGGTGTTGATTTAATAACCAGACTGTCTCCATCTTGATGTACTTAGAATTGTTGAATGTCTACTCATCACTTCAGTAGAGAAGAGACAGTAGCTTATTAATATTCTGAGTGAAAAAATGCTGCTTCCACATAGAAGAACTAAAATGATGTGAGCTAAACTTTTTCCTATAAGTTACAGCTTACAGTAAAAAAGGTGATGTAGTAGTTATTTATGACAAACAGCACCAGGACTAAACTACCGGTAGTAATAAATGATGAACATACAGTATGTCTCATAAGTAGCACTAAAGACGTATTTGTAAAATACATTCTTAAAGGAATTCCCAGTTATTGCACTTAAGTTCATTATCTCAAAATAAAAAACGAATAATTGTTTGTACATGCTAATGTGAAGTGCCACTACATGGTCTCACTTCTCATGTTTTATAAGTTTTAAGGTTTTACACCTCTTATATCAGCATAACACTGAATCATCATTGTAGCTCACTTCAGAAACAGACTTCAGAAATGATGTGGTTATAACCAACAGGTTGCTGGTCAGGTTCTGTCTCCCCAACTTCGACGATTCATGACAGGATCCAGCTGCAGGCGTATATAAAATATTGCACACAGAATCTTACTTTAACAGCTTTCTCCAGCTCAACAGGTACTGCTGATTTAAAAAGACCCAGAAAGCCCGCAAACACACTGGTTCCTTAGTGGCAGCACTGAATAGTCAATCCCAAACATATTTCTTTGCACATACATACTGTGTACTGTTGCATAAAATGTCAAAACATTTGAAAATATAGTAAAACATAGTACAATTATGTCAAATAATCAATTTTACAATTGCTTTATTCAATATAATATCGAGGATGAGTTAGAGGCTGTCCTGGCAAGGCAGGATACACCCTGGAAGGGACGCCAGTCTGTCGCAGGGAACATGCAGACAAACAAACAGACACGCACACACTCACACCTGGGGCCGGTTTTCCTAGAAGCTAGTTAACCTACCGGTATGTTTTTGGACTGTGGAAAGAAACCAGAGCACCTAGAGAAAACTCACATGAACAAAGAGAGAACATACAAACTCCACACAGATAGCTAGCCAGTAATTGAACCCAAGGCCCCAGCACTGCGAGTCTATGCTAACCACTGCCCCACCACACTGTCCAGCAAATTTAATGCATGGCATAAATACCATAAACATAGTAAATGGAAAATACTTTGCAAATATGCTAAGATAGCAGTCTCGTTACAGATGTCAGGTTTTGAAATGCACAGCACATGATCTGCAAACCATTTTGGTGAACAGTTTTTAGATTGGTCAACTAGAATGCATTTTTCCTTTCTTTTGCATTAAGAACAGAGATCAGGTGTGTCTATTTACAGCTATCAAGCATCAGTCTCACAGAACATGCGTTTTTACTTGGCTTCAGTGCTCAGTGTAACCACAAATACACTGTGGTCGAAGAGATGTTACCGCTATGACATCAATAAGATTCTCACCTCAGTGAAAGAACACAGCACCAGCCTGAGTGACATGACCTAGATACAGGGCCCGAGTGATGAGGAGACTGTTGAAGATTAGAAAGGCACTGTGGCCGCATGTTAATCTGATAGACTGCAAAGGAAAAGTTCCCTTTTCTACAACTCTGGGGTGATTTGCATATCTTTTCTTTTCCTCTAATTTTGATACTTCTCAAAAATATTTCAATTATAAGAACTAAGTTCAAAGTAAAACAGTGGCACTTTCCTATTTTTTCTCAGATGTGTTGCATGCCATGGTTTAAAAGAAGTAAAGAAATGTGGGTTACGAACATAGTTACTAGCTCAGCAAACAGGAGCAGATCACATAAAACTGGTGCAGCAAAACAAAACTTAATAACTATGGGCTATGCAAACAAAATATAAATGATAGGGCTATGCAAACAACAATTCATATAGAGTTTCAGCATAAAAATCATAGCATTAATATTCCAGATTCCCATTATAAATTGATATACAGTATCTCATCACATGGCCCACGACTTCTCTTAGTATCAAATGTTCCTGGAAAAAGTCATTAATCCTGACTCAGTGTGCACTTTTTATTACTCCTGTGGAAAAAAAATGCAAAGTCAAACACTGGGTGACTTTCATTATTACAGTTCACATGGTTAAGCTATATAAGCTATTGTCCTTTGGGTGGAATAAATTATATTT
Source organism: Atractosteus spatula (assembly GCF_055471065.1). Classification (NCBI taxonomy): domain Eukaryota; kingdom Metazoa; phylum Chordata; class Actinopteri; order Semionotiformes; family Lepisosteidae; genus Atractosteus; species Atractosteus spatula. The sequence continues at coordinate 17,711,714 of NC_142720.1, forward strand.
ATGAGCCATGTCCACATTGCAGTAGGAAACACACTCTGCTAGTGACCTTTTGATTGGCTTTGAGTGTGTGTGTGTACAATACAGTATGTTTCTATCAACATTGCAACATGGAAAGGACCGAACAAAAATCAGTGTTTATTAATAATAAGCTTCTAAAATGCTTTTATTTCATTTCTAATGATGAACCTCAGTATCCATGTACATTCACTGCATGATACCAAGTATTTTCTCAGGGATGGATGAATGAAGTTCATTTACAGATCACACAGTTATTGAGCCTTAGTTCATAAAACAAATTGATAAACACATGGTCCAGGAACCATGCCAGTTCTATAGCTGACCTCTGTCCATTGCCTACCGGCCAGGTGCAGGTGTTTATATACTGATCTTATTTTCTTTCTGTAACTGTTCTAAAGGTAAACAAACACAAGCCTGTGTCTGAGGGGAAAACAAGCAAATGTCACTTTTGGATAAATGTCTGGTTATTCCTTCCTGGAACCCTTCTAAATTTCCCATTCAGCACAACACAACAATCAGAGGAACACTGTAGTCAAAGGGCAACACATAAAAAATGTTCTGAACTCCACTTCTCCTAGAACCGGGGGAAAATAGGCTCTGAAGCAAAGAGATAGAAGGAAATGATGGTTCCTGTTAGGATTTACTGGCCTTCTGCCATTGGATCATTATGACAGCAGAAGGTCCTTTATTACAGGATGGATTGTTTTTCCTGCACATTTTCTCCCAAGAGTTAAACAGTGGTCATGGTGACAGAGCAAAGTTTGCTGCTGAATGTTATGGGTAACCATGGGCATGCCGCTGGGGTGCCAGGCTGGGTAGAGAGAGAGGACAATGGCAGAAGTCAGGGGTCACCAGCGAAGCGGAGTACATGGTGTGCAAGAGAATTCAGGCACAGGCTTAGACGGGTTATGGAAAAGGAATAAAGCACTAACATAAAAAATACAGAGGCAGGATGTTATTTTTCCATGTGCAGGTGGCCAAGTGACAGTCATGGTTCCAACGCTAAAACGTATTTCAGTTTGAGCACATTTCCCAAAACACAAGGGCAAAAAAATAAAACCACGAGACTGCAGTCCTTTAACTCACTGAGCAAAGCAATGGGCCAGGCAGTGAGCTCACTGTAACCCAACACACACAACCGCATTCAAGACACATTCACATCTGCTTAGAAGATACATAACCATATCATCTCGAAAGCATCCCTTACTCACTCAGGCTGTACATTTGGGTTCACTACTTACTCCACAGTCCCCACTGACTTTTTTGGCTCCATTTCAGGGTGAGAGGGAGCTAAAAACTGTTATGGCAATAGAATTTGCCAGTGTGAAGGTAAGACAAGTATCAGTGGGTTATTTGAATGAGTTGAATTTCACTGTTGCACTGTCTAATAAATTGCCATTTACTGTTAATTGTCCAGAAATTGTACTGAGGCAGCAGTGGAATTAAGGCCTGAATGATATCAAAACCTGCAACCGTACTCTCCATGCTACAAAACAAGGCCATTGCACCTATCTTAGCAGCTCAAAGATCAGCATTCAAACCATTCTCACTATCCTGAAGAGAAAGATGCAAAGAATGCAAAAGAAAGATAACTGCACCTGCATTCAAACCTGCTGTTTCTCACATGGAAGGACTTCAGGCCTAGGACATGAAGCTGTAGCAGACCCCTTTAAGATCGCTGTCCTGGTTCACACTATAAAATCCTGTTGGAGTGAGCTGCACACAAAGGCATATCTCAAGTTGTTTACATCTATTGACCCTCCTTATCTCCCTGAGCTCTCTTTGAAGTAAAAAAGTCATTATCTCCTCCCAGATTAATGAATTCCAATTGCAACCTACAGTAATCAACTAGGTATCGCATGTCACTTCTTACCATTTGCACCATTTCCCACTACCAGCTGTTGACAAGGTTAAAATTTAACACCCTGTTTAAGGGAAGAAATAAAGGGGATAAAAGGAGTGTGTGCTCCACAATGGGGCCACACTACCTGCAGGACAAAGGTTGTTTCTGTTCCTGTTCCTGTGTGGCTGAAACACACCCCAGCACAGTGTCCCTGGTTACCATACTGGAAATTCTGGCACAAAGGAAAGAGCACCAGCTACTGGTCCACCAACCCCACTTACATTGCAAATGTCCACCAAAGCTTGGTCTTCCCTGGATGTTGCCCATTCCAGCACTGGCAAGGCCCAGACTTGTTTAGTTCTTGAGGCTAACAAACCAGACTGCCAGTAGAAAAAAACAACCTTCTACTCCATCTTCACAAAAATTATTGCTTTTGACATTTTACTACTGAATGAAAAAAAAAAACAAATTTACAGCAAATGAAAATGAAATGAAATTCAGCATTAAACTAAACAACAGTAGCTCAACAACAATTACAAAGGCTACATAATCTGTCTTAACACAATTTACAGAGCTACCATCATTTCTTGTCCTCAGCTGCATGTTGAGGACACTGCTGGAGCCCAGTTTAATTCCTCTATGCAGTTCTGAAAATGCAATGAATGATGGTTGGTTTTACAGGTCCCGATTAATTCTAATCTCTGGCCACCTTACTTGACATAGCTGTGGGTCATCTCAGATTAGTACTAATAGGGTATGTGAAGCCATCCGTGAGAGTTTACAATCATGGATGAGTGGAGTTTCACTGCAATGCTTTACCCAGTTTTGAGTTTCCTTTTACATAGGACAGGTCTGTGGCCTACACATCCCCTCATCGTCCTCATGGCTGTCTCATGAACATACCTGGGGCCACACAGAGTAATGCACATGGATGGAGCTCAGAGATCAGTATATTTTTGCTTTTATCAATGTTCTTTCTGAATAAGACCTTTTGTGAGGTTAAATTAGAAAAAGAATTTCTGAACTCATGTTACTTTCACAGAGCTTACAATTTCTTGAGTTTTTAAACTGTATTTTTTAAAAGCTTATCAGATATCCAGCAAGATTTTAACTAAATAATTCCTTTAATAAATTAACAGAGATTAAAATAAATTACAAGGAATAAATCTGGTAGATTCGTATCGTGAAACCAGACAACTAGAAGAGTTTTTTTATTTAGCTCTTGTTTTAATTTACAAAAAATCACTTCTTAGTAAAACTGTAATTTTTCAGAGCTTGACACGTACGTACATCAGCACAGCGAGGAGGATTGCAGATCAAAGAAAAAGCAGCATTCAATGCAAACAGATGTTTTTCAGTCTTCTACAGTAAAAGAGCTGACACAAAAGAGTGGCAAAGATCTGGTAAAAGTAGATTAGAAAAAAAAAAAGCATTAAACTAATTTGAAGAGAGAGACCCAGGATGTGCTCGATGACACCCTGCCACATGAAAGAGTCCAGACGCTCAGTGTTTGGTGCTGATCTCCGAGCAGCTGAGCTGCCTCTGCCGAAGCAGGAAGACAGGCAGATCTTTCTGAGGTAAGGAGTGAGAAAGGTAAGGTATGGGTGCAGCTGAGCTGCGGTGCGCTGTTTCCATGGCACACCAGCTCTGATTGGCTGAGCCAGGGTGCACCCAGTTCCACTGCTGCACAGTGCATGCAGAGATGTGACAGGGCTGCTATTTTCAGCCCCCTGCTGAACATGTTGACACCTATGGGCTCCTTCTACTTGGGTTTCCATTACCAGTTCCTGTTGATAAAATATACGCCAGCATCTTATCAAATGTAGCACAAGGCAGCTTGCTTATAAAATTACCATGGGCCACCATGTCTGAAGAAGACAGGATCTATGCAAACTCTGCTAACCACTGTTTTTTTTTTCTTAACCTGTTTTGAAGTATCCTATGTACTGTATAAAAACAACATTTTACTGCACCTGCAGAACATTAAACCACAGCAAAGAGAAAAGAGCTTCCATGCTCCTGTATTTCTGTTCAATAGCAAATAATTGTGCGCAAAATTACTTTACTTCCTTAGAAAAGAATTTCAGCAATTTTTGGAAATGTTTCAGGCTGAAAATATTCTGAATGCACCAAGGGGTGGACCAGCACTTTCTCTTTTTCTGCTGGACAGATTTAAACCTTAGGCCAAGGGTGAGAGCTTTCAGAGTAGCAAAGACATTTGTGCTCTTAACAGTGAGTAAGTGCTGATTATCCCTTACACGAAAACCCCCCGAAAAATGAGGACAAATTGGCTGCAAATTCTTCAACCCTTGGCAGAAATTCCATTTGACATTCCTGCGGGTCTTTTTCCCTTTTTGCTGCAGGGCTTTCCTCATGAAAACTGCTTTCTTCTCCCTTTAATTGCATTTTCTATAATTAAGGAACTAAATGACAAAATGCCAGTGCAGTGACTAACAGCATCTCAAAACCATTTTTTAAACTTTTATTTAATAAGGTTTTGTTTTCGAAATTTCATTTGCAGTCCCAAAACAGATAATATTAACAAAAGTCTGCTGGAATCCCACACATTTTTCTTTGGGTGTGTGGGCAGGGGATCTGGTGTGCACAATAGCTGAGATGGAAATTTCTTGTATAACGTTCCTCTGTGCTGGGGAGGGTGTTTGGTTGCTGGTAAGTGGGCCTGAGAGAGACTAGGTGAATAATCATCAATTAATTGCATTCCCACGTAGACACTACCTGTATAATTAGTATGAATTACATTTTCATATAAAACGAACATCACAAAAGCACCAGTGATAAAGTTGGCATGCACTTACTTGCAATGTTAAGTGGATTAGCTTAACTGTAGGTTGCTTGGGTAAATCCTAAACTGTAACAAGGCATAGTGACATGAACCCATACAAAATGGGTTCATACAAAACACTAGCCATACATTAGCAATTTATTTGTGACTATCACATAATAAATCTTTAATAAGGACTCTATTAGGCTCTGTTACAGTAGGTATGTATTGCAGTTGATCACAGGCATGGCTCCATTAAATGTCATGAAATTCCATTAAAAAGTCAGAAATTCATTAAAATGTTTTCCAGGTCCTGTATTCGTCTGAAGACTATTCCCGGTCAACTGAAGGTGTAGTGGGTGGGGGTGTTCAGTTAGTTAAGAGTAAACTACATGTACTGTACATGGATGAGTACACCATGAAGTATTGGTTTATTTGAAGAAAAAAAACAATATGAATCTGCTCAGCATTAACAAGATTTGCTGTGGCATCTATTTTGCAGTGAAGACAATTTCCATCAGTAAAAACTCTAGCGTGTGCAGCATGAATAACTGTTTAATGTGATTCTCCTCTATTTGGCCTACTTGCAGACAAGAAGCTGCACCTCCAGGAAAGCAGCTGTAGAGTGTCAGATTGCAATGTGACATTCCATCAGGCCTGCCTGGCTGGACTGGGGCGGGGCGATAGGTTATCCCACTCAGGCGCTTGTAGTACTGACAGGGACATGCTACTGTCAAGAAAGGTGGTGGCATTGCAGTAGCCTGAATATTACACCCACATGCTGAAGTTCTTTTGCGTCAGTAGAAATTCTATTAAACTTGTCTAGTTTCTGTGCATATGCGTGTGAGAAAGGGAAAGAGATTCATATTACCGTCAGAGCTGAAAGTCTGGAAACACTCCACATTCTACACACTCTGTCTCTGTACCATCTTCTGCCAATAACACACAAATGTTCACACAGCTGCCTGGACAACAGTTAAAATAGTAACATCATTTTAGGTAAAACACACATAACAATAAAGTTTGAGGCTGGGATTCGGAACATTAGTATAGTGTTAATAAAAGGGGGCATCTTTATTCACGTTTATTATCAGAATCAGTATGTCATTATAATAATCAGAATATGTAAATGGAGAGTTCAAGTACAACCTGTGTTCTGACAGCATTTCTTTTAAACATATTCAATTAACTGCTACTTAATACATTTTCACTTCTGTGCAATTTGTACAGGTACACAAAAGGCACTTCAAAGAGCACTAAAGGCAAGCAAACCGTATGTTAGTTGCATACAAAAAACACATAAAGCATTTTACAGAGAAAAGCCTTCAGTTGGCAAGTCTGTGAGGACTAGCTGGGAGTTTCTGATGATATGTGTTCACAAATGTTACAAACCTACAGCTCTTATCACCCACATCCCACTGTGAAAGTCCCCTACATTCCACCTAGGGGCTCACCCACAGCCTGTGGCCAGATTATTACCTCAAATTAAACCCCACAAGTTATAAATAACCTTCCATTTTTATAACAAGAATCCCCCCGACTTAAATAATTAAGTCAAATTCAGATTTATGTTGGTTTTTGATTTCAACTCAAAGTCACAACAACAAAAAAAACAGTGCAAAAAAGTACCGATGCGATTCAGATCCTGAGTTTGAACTTTTTTAAAACCCTACAGTTACAGAGTTTAGGGATTTTTTTCTTGTACGGTACATTACACATCAAACAATCATAAATATTCTAATCATGAGAAATGAGTCATTAAAGACCTTAGTTAACATATTAACACTTTTAAAAGCACAAGGTACTTAAAATGAAACTCATTAAAACTAATTGACTTGAGGGGATCTGTATTTTTTATATCTTAAAGCAATTCACCTACAGCTACAGAGTTGTTTGATTAAAGTGTACCAGCTTCCATTTTAAGAAAAGCCCTGGAAAATGTTTATTTATATGGCCACAGAATTGATGGCGCAGACTCTTCCTTCAGCTTCCAGTCAGTAAATGCCCCGGGTTTCTTTTTTTCTGGGTTTGCCCTGCCTGCCACATCTGCTCAGTCAGACTGCCCGGGCAGAAGTGATTCTGCTGATAGCAAGAGCCAAAGGACTTGGCTTTGGCACACAGGCAGATGCTTCAGAATACCAGACTTGCAGCCATGGAGATTGTATTACTTTTTTTACGGTCCAATAATCCGGCTAGTTTACTGTCTCTCCTACGCTGTTTTTTTAAGAATACTACTGTTCCTTCCTCTTTTAATGTAAATGACAAGTCAAGGCGGGAGTTTTTCACTGCCCCCTTGTTCTGCTGTCTGAGTGGCGATTCCTATTCAGAGTTTTATAGAGCTCGGACTGTTACTTTTTTACAGGCACTGTCTGCCTGCACCTCCTGCCTGCTAAGGCCACTCATTCAAAAAGGCCCTGCAGGGGTGTTAATTTCCTGTTTGTGTCTGCCGCAGTTGAGTGGGCAGAAGACTGCATTTGGGCTGCCATAAATAACACAAAAAGTGAAAATAAAACAATAGGAATTGAGACAGAGGTGGGGGAGAAGTGCTTCTCATTGTAGAGGGTATACCACTGTATTGAAAGGGCATCCATATGTGCATTGTGAGTGAAAGTGCAACACATTTTACACCCCCAAACAAGTGAATTTCACTGTGCTGATTTAAATGGATACAATTTTAGATAAAAAAAGTTGAACCAAAGAGGGACATTTGCAAACATCATTTTCAATTAATGCAATTTTAGTAGACATTATCAGAAGATATCAGAGGCAACAGCTCTTATATACAATATTTCTTCTGTGTCACTCCTTTCACTTAATTAATATATTAATCGTAGAAGAATGTTGATTTGACTTTCTAGGAGTTACGCACATGAGGGTTTTCATCTGGTGAGCTAAGTCTGGTATCACACGTCCTCTAATATCTTCTCAGATAAGAAATGCTAAGTGCAGCTGGGCATTTGCTCATCACTTCTTTTTATGGAGTTGAAAATAGCCAAGAAACCTAATAAACCGGTAGCCTTTTGCAAGTTACAAGGGTTTAGTGCATGTCATGATGCTATTGCTCAGTTATATCATCACATCCTGCGCTCTTATACAGCACAGTACTTTACTAATCATGTTCGTATAGCTGAAAGATATCAAAGATGTCACAGGGCAAAAAAGGTGACATTACAGTGCATGTCTACAAGATTTTCAATGGTAACGCACACTACCGGTAGCCAAAGATTCAAGCAAGCTATTTGCAGAATGAAATGGGTGAAACATAAATCAGAAACAAAGCGTAATCTGCCAGCTGTAAAAAAAAAAACTACGATTTGTCACTTTGTGTGTGTGATTTGTCTGTGTTACTTTGTATGCTCTCTTGAAAGCACAGAAGCTTTCCTAAAAGCTTTTATTAATTACTGTAGCAGTGAAAATGAAATGGCCAGCATTTTTCTCTTCATCATTCCCAAACTCAGAGTGTTCTTTCTCAGTGATGGATAAAGAAAAGAAATGATTGGTGCTCAGATGAATAGCTGTGAGGATACTGTCTAGTCAAAGGCGCTTCATCCTTTCCAAATCTCCAGCTGTGTTTTGCTTGATCTCCAAGGATTCTAAACTTCCGATCCTGTCAGTAGAGCCCAGTGTTGCTATTATGAAATGGTAATTGCTGAGTCCACCTCACTGGAAAGAAAAAAAAAGACAACCAGATTTGTACCCAGTGTGGTGCATCAAAGAAACTCTTGAGCGATAAGTCCCATTTAATCAAAGGCCTCCTTTCCGCCTTTCTGTTCCTCAAACATTTGTCCATTGAAGGTTTTTTTCTTTTTTTGTGAACTGTGCCCATACCTTGCTCTTTCACACAGAGGTCGTAAAAAAAGATTTGAGAGTTTATAAAGAGCCACTTTAGTTTCCTTTGGCAATTGTAATGGTCAAGCAATAAAACTCAATATCTGTGTAAATTAGAACAATACACTTTACTGGTGCATTCACTGGACTGGGAGTGACAGGACTCCATTGTCAGGCAGTGTGTATGGAGTTGTTTCCTGCAGAGCACCGCAGACCTAAAAATTGTCAGGGTTATGCTGAAGAAGCAAACTTGCAATCACTATGAGAGAAAAAACACTTAATACTTATGAATCCAGTGGGTTCATTGTAAAAAACATACACTGGTATGCGATTATAATGACATTTCATCAAAATGAATTAAAATCATTCAATTTTTAAGTCTTTCATAATGAAAGTGAAATCACTTATCTAAAGAAAACAAATGAAGTGATTTTATGGGAGTAGGAGATAGTATATTTTGTCATTTAAAAAAAAACTCCCGAGTGCTTTAATTACTACTTCATGAAATAAAAGGCAATAACCCTAATTACTAAAATAATTCATGGGAATTCACTATTTCCAAGAGGTCTGACCCCCTTGCCTTCCACAAAAGTTTAGGGAAGGACTGTAATGTTTTGCTCTGGTTCTGTTATGTTTTTGGAAAATGTAAAATGCCCCGATAGCTCCCTTATTGAGGTGGCAGTGCTTTCCCATTGCAGGTAAACGTGTGTGGGCCGGTAGCCATTCGGTGGTTAACAGAACACTTTCACAGTGAGCAGTGGGCAGGAGAATCAAGATCTGCTTTTTGCACTTTAAGTTGTGTTGGCTAAGAAAGCTCTGCTGGTTGGAAGGTCATATATACCACATAAATGGCATGCCTTCTTTCTCTTTAATTTCAAATGCAGGACTATTAGGCTACCAAGCACCTGCAAATTACATGATCAGATAACCACACTGTCTCAGAAAACTGATACAATCTGTATACTCAGTTCCCACAAGTCGCTTAACTTTCGGTATTAAACCAATTCTTTGAGTGTTCAAGCTGTTACTGGAAACTGCAAGATTCCTAAAAACGTATATATTTGCTATGTCAAGTGTTATTTTTAGAGTGCCCATGGATGCTGTATGTGTGACTACAGTGGTTAGGGCATTGTACAGTAAGTAGGCACAAAAAGTGGAGTTTGAATTGTGGCATACTTACTCCAAACCACAATTCTTTAACATTTCTCTCTAAAAATAAGTAAATTAAACCAGATGGCACATAAAATGGAATGTCATACATTAAAATTAAAATAAAACATTTATTTTTATTATTTTCTTAAAGGACAAGAACACATTTAAATTTAACATGTCGGATGCCAACCTTAGATGGGCATAGTGCATACCCCTCTTCTTAAACAGATTACCAGATAGCACAGCAAACCACGTTTGAGCCTAAGGGCTTGCTAACTCAATTTGTACACTTTAATCTCTGGAATTTAAACACAAATCATATTTTAGCATTTTCCCTTATTTTTCTTGAGCAGCAAAAACCAACAAATAAATGAAATACATAAGAATGTCATCACACAATTAAATGTCCCTTTAACTACAAGGTCATCCTCTAAAATGCAGTCCTTCTGAAATCTGCACATCAAAGCAAGACAAACTTATACAGTATATGCTCTTAATTATATCTTAATTTGATTAGCACTCCAAAAATCAAATGTAGAGACAAATGGGTTCTTAATTCTTTGTAATTCATCTTAGCAATGTTATTATCAGTCTACAAGGTCTGATTTGCCTTCTGATCCACATTTTATCTTCCAGGATCCTCTGCCTTTGCCCACATTAAACATATCTTCTACATGACTTCTGCGAATGCACCCAATTAATTGTTTTAAAGAGCTGACACTCAGCTGATAAGATCCTCCAGAAGATAAAGAAGTTGACATGCAACTTTTTGCCATTGGGCCACAGCTGAAACAAGACCTCTTAGAAGGAAATGTTGTGGTAAAGAAGACGTCTGGATTCTATAGGGCGATTTTCTCACCGATGAAAATATATCTCATTTTGACATCTTCATTTTTCTGACAAATGTTAGTGAATGCAGTGTTGCTTACTGGTAGCAAAAACAATAGCAATCACAGATCTACAGCCTTATGCTGTAGCTATATTATGTTGGTCATGTGGGAAATAATTTTCTAGACTAGACGTACAGTATGGCTTCAAGAGCACTGTTTATCTCTGGCATCAAAAACAAAACGAAAACAGATAACATACATTGCTTAGGACAGGGAAAAAAAACAACCAAACTTTCCTGGTTAGGATCTACTAGACTCTTGTTTATGCAAACTGTGAAATAGAGTGGTAAAGTGGTGTAGAGGGTAGTGCTGTCCATAGCGTCAGGGTCCTGGGTTTGAATCTATCTCTGTCTCTGGGGAGTATTTAAGTCCATAGACATGCTGTACGGAATAACTGGTATCTCTAAATTGCCTCCTGATTGAATCTGTGGGTCATTCAGCATTTAGGCCAGCAATGCCCTATTGCTTGTAGACTAAGCTTTGACTCACTGAGACCCTGTAAGGAATAAATGATGGATGATGCTCAAGTTATAAGAGAAAAAAGCACCAGGATGAAAGAACTGCAATTACATGTTCTGAATAAGATTACATTGGTAATGAACCATCACACACAGAAACTTTGCTAACATAACTAGGCAGCTGATAATACTAACTCATTTGAGGAACTACTAATCGGATTCATCTCTAAAGAGATAGTAAAAACGAGTCATTAAAAAGATAATTCAGCTCTGTCAACTGCTTAGGTTAACTGGAATAGACGTATGGGGTCATGCACAATAACATGGAAGTCACTGAAGCAAGAAGACAGAGGGAGAGAGAAGCAGCTGTTTCAGAGATGGAGGTGTAATACATCAGCCACAATTTTAGAAGCACATTCTTCAAAACTAAAACAACAATCCTGACCACTCTTAGTGTTACTACTAAGCATTTTAGCTTTCTATGTAGTGACATGTAGTATTTAAGTGTAATTTTACTTTTAAAATGTGTTTAATTTTAAGAATGACATAAAAATAATAAAAATGTTTTCACAGAAGTTTTGCCTGAAGCTGTCAAATACAGGATAGATTGTGCTTAAAAAAAATCTACCACTGCTGTTCATTTCAGATCAGAACCCAGAGCACCTACATACATAAGTAACTCTGCTTATGTTTAGAGATCAGTAAACCAAGAAGGGCTTCTGTTCATAGTATGAAGGCCTTTGGTTTTTGTTGGCTTTTTTCTTTTCATGACTACCACACAGAAGCTACTGTAAGAGCGTGCTCTTTCTTCTAGTGCAGGTACATTAATCAGAGCCACAATCTAGAGCAGATCAGCAGATTCACCGATTACACCTGCTCTCCAGCAAATATTTACGTAGATTGAGGTTTTTGAAAGCTGTTTACGGATGAACAGATAAAGTCCTTTGGTTTATCTCAGAATCGTGGTTTCCTTCCAAAATGCAGCATCAACTTTCGGCTGCTGAGGTGCAGAATACTATTACTTTTAACCACTTACTCTCTGCCATTAGTTTGTTTATTCTGCTCTAGACTACAACTCTCTCACCGGCAGGGACAAAGAACACAGGAATACACAGGCATGCTTCTCAAAATCTTTAACTTATCACATGTTCAAGTGTATTTTTTAGGATGTCTTTCCTTTCAAACAAAAAACATTTAAAAAATAATTGTTTCTTAGAGAAGATTTTTAACAGAGATAAATAGGCCAGCTGATCTGGAAAGCGCACAGAATTGGATTATGTCTTCTCTCGATAAAGTAACATATCCTTTACCTCTAGCCCTTCTTGGAACAGATCTGATTGGTTGATCTGAGGTGGCGCGACTGTGCACCTGTACTGGGGGGAGTAATAGTTGTGCTGAAACCGAGATGACAAAACCCTTAGCTTGACCTTGTCTTAAAGGGGTGACCATGGTCTTATTATCCCATTAGAGACAGGTCTTGCTGGACCTCTTGGGGCCACCAGTTAGCTGCCCCCTGTTGTCTCACAGCGCTTTTCCAAAAGAATGCTTTGACATGCATCAGCACAGTGAACAAACATTCTTTTAATCCTCCATGACAGGAGCCAGTAGTTGGAGAAACTGCCTGAACCAAGTGCAGCAGCACAAGATGTGTATGGAGGGGGCAGGCTGGAGGAGGAGCTGTTTTTGGTTAGTGGGGGAGATTCTGACCCAAACAAAGTGAGTTTACATCCCCCGCATCACCTCTGACAAAAGGACCAACTTTCCAATACCATAATATTATTACAATAGCAGTAGTTGCATTTATATAGTGATTTTCACTCCCATGCTTACCCACTTGAATTAAGGGGGATCTTATTGGTCTTAATAGAGCAAGCCCAGAGTAAAATTCAGTGAGGAAATTGGGGCTAACCAGCCTGCTCTTATAAATAGTGTCATGGAATCTATAATGATGATGTTTCATCTGAAATATGGCACCTCCTACAGAACTGTGCCCCCAACCACCAAGGTAACACTGGAGCATTGATTTTGAACATTCTGGCCCAGAGGAAGAATGCCATCTGTTGGTCTACGAACACCAGTTACAGAAGCAACTTGGTTTTCCTTGGGGAGCTCCCATCTAGTACTGACCAAGGAGATCTGGTCAGACTGGAAGTTGGTAATGCTGTGGTTATATAACAAGACACAGAGTAATGTCTATAAAGCTGCAATATCTATAATCTCGCCTACTCTTCCAACTACTACAAATCAGAATTATTAATTTATACAAGCTGTTGCCCTTATCTATGATGTTTAAAAGGATTAATGTCGGAAATTTGTTAATTGCCCCCTGAAAGACTGAAACTATCAAACTAAACTCAACATATCAACAAGTCTGTAGGCAAGGTATATTAGTTACTGGTGTGATGGACACTCATTCACTCCTGTGCGTCTCCAGATTATCATTTGTAATGTTACTTCAACCTTGGCAGTGCAAGGAAATGTATGGAAAGAATACACCCTCATATTTTCCACACTCCTGTGTATGTTTTTTAAATTACAGGTGTGTCATCAGACTGATTCACATTCTCATATACAAGCAGCAGATGTTCACAACAAAGTATTGATGTCATCATTTGGTTTCCAGCAGCTTTTACTTATCCTCAAGTACATGCTGCAGAATTGGCTCAGCTTAGATTTTGTACTAAGGTTCAACAGAGCACAAGAAGACCCATATGTTGTGCAATTTAAACATGGAAGTGGGTGAGGGTGTGCATTTATGAATGTATTCTTAGGATCTCACTCCAGCTGAGCTTGAGGCTGCTTGTTGCTTAAGAGATAGAGTCTGCAATGTCATCCATTCCGAGACCGAGTGGAATTCAGCATCCCAAATGAGAAAGGGTTAAGATGGGCTGACCCATGGGTTAGCTTTTGCAGCTGTAGTCATTATAGAAACTCAAGACTTGTCTGGAAGCTGAGCGCCATCTAATCTATTCTTGTCGCCATTTACCGACAGGCCTGGACCTGCCCCCACCTCCCACACACACCCACACGCCAACACACAGGCCATGGCATGCTGTACTTGGAGCAATAACAACCTTCTTCTTTGGCGCTATACAAGGCATTCACAAGCCTTGCTTAGTCCTTGACTTTAAAATTTACAGTCAGTTACTTCAGATGAGGCATATCAGTAGCTAAGAGTTTCCTGGCTTAGGGTACACGATTACACAGATTCTATACTTTACCTGGAGTAGCTTAAGTAGACTTACAACACTCTCATCCAAGAGCATATGTAAATGTTCTCTTGTGCTCAGTTTTCCTATGCTTTTACTATTACTATCCCATACATTTAGTTTACCATGCTTTGTATCATTTGTATCTTTAATAAAACTTTATATTTTACCATGCTGTCATGACACTTTATCACACTTTTGTTAAACTGTTTTTTCTTTTCACTGAGTGTACAATGCCTTAAAAAGAGTTAAAAAAGAATAATCAGGACCAATAGGCTATGTCACACAAACAGAAAACGAATTTCTTCAAGTTTGAACAGAGGGAATTATGAGGGGATTTCTGACACAAGTGTTTAAAATCCTGAAAGGTATTGACATAATGGATAAATCAATCCAAAATGCTGAGCATAAAGTAATGGAAATAATGCAAGAATACAGAGCTTCAGATGAAAATAATGTGGGTTTCTCCCAAATGCTCTGGTTTCCTTCCACAGTCTAAAGATGTAGGGATAGGTAAACTGGCTTCTGGGAAAGCTGGCTCTGGTGTGAGCGTGTGCACGGTTGTGTCTGTGTGTGCCCTGGCGTCCTGCTCAGGGTGTATCTGCCTTGTGCTTGTTGCGTGCCAGGCTCCCCCACGACCCTGAATTAGATTAAACAGTTAGAAAATAGCTGTAAGGTACTCTAGGTGTCTGAAACAAGGTTGCAAGCCAAACTGTTGAAGCTTGATTATCTGGAAATCTGGAATCATGGCTACATGAGATCTTTAGCCAGATAGCTTCCTCCTGTGTGCAACCTTTCTCAAACTATTGGAAGAGTGCTACTGAAGAAATGTTTCAGTGTTGAGATGAATATTATGAATATGGAACCATCAAAAAGTGTTTGTAGAAAGAGTTACAGATACACATGATGACATAACAGAAGTACATCTAAAACATCTAAGAAAGCATGGGCACAGGGAAGTAAGTAGTTTTGGGAGGGGGTAGGTAGTCTTTAAAAGGAAATTGTTTTGACCCTATTTTCCTGTAAATCTGTTGCCAAAGTTCTTTTAAACAATTTAAATCTGGTGCTCTAGTTTCTCTCCTGCTAGTGCTCATTTGTTTTTGATTGTTGAGGTCTGAATGCTGCGGTTGACATCAAAGAGTCTTACCTTCACTGTGGGGTTGGATTCAATCAAGTTGGCTCGTCAGAGCTAATGAAATCTGTCAGGGTGGCATAAATTAGATTAAGGGGTGCCATGCAGCAGATTTCCATGTTAATCCAGGTAATTTCTTTCTGTTGCATTCAATTTCTGAAAGCAATCAAGAGCCAAAGGGAAAATAACTGCCCTTGTTTTTAAGTCACAATTGTTCTTGTTTTGTTAAGCTTCTTACTCAACTGCCTGAGAAAGGTAAAGAGCCTAGTAAGAGAATTCGGCAGCAGTCTATAAATCTAACAGTAATGTTGAATTTAAACCCCAACCTGCATCTGGACTATACTGCTGGAGGGCAGAACAGACGCTAATAATCCTGGTCCTTTTAGGTTTAGCAGTGTGTTACCAAGGACATTTCAGATGGGGACTTGTCTGAATGTTAGTTTGAAGTTCTGTTTCTCCACCCAAAGGAGGTGAGAAAAATGTTATATATAAATAATCTGATGCACTAGGTGTTGTAGTTTATTCGTGTTTTTTGAGGTAGGAAGTCAGAAGACCGTCAGTATACAGGAAAACTGAGGTTTATGGCTCTAGATAATACTGACAGAGAGCTATTACTGGCTTACCAGAAAGAAGACTGAAAGGATAAACCCAGACCTCCCACTGAACTTCAGAAACTCTTGGTTTCAAGCCAACATTTACTCTCTCCCCTCAGTAAACAGTCCCTGGCTGGACTATGCTGTCTTCCAACAGAGTCACAGGAATGAACCATTGCCACTCATGCCAGTGAGAGAGCAGTGTGGAGGGAGGAACAGGTTAATGCACCATTTCAATAAACCCTCCAAGCCTCTGATGTTTGTATTTGACCCGAGTTTGTCTGAGAGGCTAAGCTGTGTGCCAGTATATCTGAGGTTTCATCACCTGTCCATCTGCTCCTGATGCTATAAACAGCCTGGCAGATGAGAAGCTGACAGCCTGGTCCTTTCTGCAGTACTAGGGACTGCAGCTCTTCAGCTACAGCACATTAGTCATTCCTGGAATACATTGTGAGGGCAGACAACACAAGGCCAAGGGCACAGTAACAGGACACTGGCTCATAACTTTGACCAAACCACATAGACAGCTCTAAAAAAACTCTGTTAGTGATAAATATTTATGCAAATTAGTAATCCTTTAACAAAGTATTAGTACATATTAGTATTAGTACTTAACCAAAAGCAAGCAGGTAAATTGTAATTCTATTTGGACAATTCTCTCTGTTACAAGTCATTGAAACATTCCCGTACTTGATGAAACATTCAGACTAATCTGTTTCAGGAATAATAATTTTTCCAAGAGTAGATGTTAAATCAAAATAAACAGAACAACATTTTTTGTTGATCTTGGCTTGAAGCCAGGAGAGCCGGCCACGTTCTGGTGTGAAAACTGTAGTTTTGCATTTTGGCCAGAGCACAGATGATAACCGTGCCTTTTGAAACCTAGTTGGTTCTGAAAACATTTCCAAAATGTTGCAGGGCTCTTGGAGTTGGGGAGATTGAGTCCTCTATGCCTGCAATCCACATAGGTATATGAGGCAGAGGGACTTAAGGCCACAGACAACTCTGCTGTATGGTTAGGGAGAGTTTACCCTGAACTGGGAAGAATTATATATTTTTTCCATAGGAGGCTTGAAGCAAACAGTCCTATATTCACAACCAGTGGATGTCTTGCAATCTAAGCAACAAAATAAATAAAAGCAAACAGACCGTCTAGTCTAGCTAACTGCTCACTCAACAGCTAAGCAGTGTCCAACTTTAGAAGTACTTGGAACTATGTGCTTTTCGGAATATTTCGGAAATCTATTTTATTAGTCCTCCGAGACCTTTTTTTCACAAATCTGCTCTAAAACACAGCACGTAGCATTCATATTATTTGAACACTGTATGTAAATATAAATACTATTAATTTCATTATAGAGTGAACAGTTTTCTTTTTCTTAAGAGAATTTATGCGATGCCTTGCACATGAGACCTTGCTGTGCGAGATGGACGTTTTGATGTCTATAGATCTTTCAAAACAAGAATTGCTCTCACTTGTTGCCACACATCTGCATTCAATTTGGTAAGGGATATGCAGATAATGTACACTGTGTATCTACAGAAGTAAAAGTTCTTTACTAGATATCTGATGCTATTCAATAATAGTCTTCCTATGTCTATCTCATTCTAATCTTATAATTTATCCCTATTTTGTTTTTGCAATTCTTAATATAAAACTTTTCAAGTCTATATATACTGTAGTGTGTGTATACAGTATATAGTGTAAAGAAAATCATGGATTGTTTGAACTTGTTCCATCTAACCAAACTGGAGGTAGAAGTTGGTCAGTTGAGTCACTATAGAAGAACCCACTGGAATCTGTAGGCTCCTTTTCTCTAGTTTGAATGGTCCCATCTTTAAACACTCTGGAATCCAGCTCTAGAAGCCAAACGTGGAGCCGGCACACAGACCCCAGCAGTCCATTGGAAAGCAATTTACTGCAAAGCATGTAGAGTGTGAAACAGGCAAGCTGGGGAGCAAGACACTTATAAACCCTGTCTCTGAGATTGAATAGCGCACAAACCTGAGTTCCATATTAATTTTCAAATAAAAGAGAAAAGTATGGGTCACCTTTCATATTTGTGGAGTGTTACAGAGAAAAATGTAAAACTATATTCTGCATCTTTTACCTTTTTATATTCTTTATATATGAATGCATGTTCTGAGAAATATTTTACATCTATGATAAATTTCAGGAAATTTACTTTGATAAACAATGCAACTATGCACAGCAGAACATAACTGTATATTCAACGGGTGAAAGGTAAAAGAGACTTCAATTACTAAAAGCCCTACAGTGGCATGGAATATAAGAGTAGGTGTTTCTAGATGTACTAGCTTCTGCAAAATCAAGTGCATGCTGAAAACCCAGTTTTAAAACATTTTTGAAATATTATTCTCTCTTCATACAGTACCAAAAGACAAAATTGGTCTTTCCAGGTCCTTTCACTGAGATTCTCCTAACTACTTTAGTTCCTGCCATTAACGTGAATACAGCATTTCAGGGATTAGTGTTTTTTGTTCACTTCAACCTTACTGCCACATACAGATGTTTTGATTGATCCTTTCAGCTGATCTTTGGAGCTATGGAGCAGAAGGAAGTTGCTACAGCTCCCTCTGGTGAGAGACTCTGGAGGCATCTCCATAGTAACATTAAGTAGAGTTCTTCTTAGAAAGGCTGTTGTGGAAAGGAACCAAAGCTGGCAGATGCTGGTCCTGGTGGGGAAATACCTCCCAGTTCAGCTACTGGAAACCAGCCCAGAGCTTTTTACCCTTCTCAGGAAGTCAGCTAGGTCTCCAGTAACCCATATTGATGCCTTCCAAATCTTTTCTCTTAGGACCTTAATGCAAATGAAAATCACATTATCTCTGTCTATGGCATGGTCATGTGTTGCAGAAATGCAATCCTTTTTTAAATCAATTTTTATAACACACTTTCATTGTAATTTATCATTTTCAAGCATGTTGCAGTAGGAAATGACAAGAAAAGACTGAGGGCCAATACTTTTGTCAAGTCATTAGTGCCACACTGATATGTTATTTATATTGAACACACTGCAGTATGTTCCTGATTACAATAATATAGCACTTTATTGTGATAAAATGTTTGTTTTATGTTTGTGTAGACTTTCATTAAATGCATGTATTTGATAAACCAATGCATTTATTAACAATCCATAGGATGTATATACAGGGAGTCAGAAATCTACAAACTAAAATTATAACCATGTCTGCTTTTCCCCCCATTATGTCAACAAATATAAGGCCACTGAACTGCCACTCATATATATATATATTTAATTTCAGAACAAAATTACAGAGACATGCTCCAGGACCTTCCCAGAACATCTGTACAGGAAATACCGGGATAAAGAGAAGGTAATGCTATTAAAGACCTGCCCTACCGATATTAATGTTCCTTAACCCTCATGAAAATCCCCAAATCTCACTGATGCTTCAGCCAACAGTGCAGACCCACTGAACTTTGCTGAGCAGCTCTGTCATAACTGAACTGCCTTAAATCCCTCTTTTCAGATGTCTGCCTGGCACTAGCTGGTACAGAACCTACCAGCTCTCGTATACTCCCATGGTTATTTTGGGTGAAATAAATTCCACAAAAAAACATCATAATGAGCCTATTCAACAGTCATAAACAATTATCAGATGAATTTTGCAGAATGTGGATGACATTTTTTTAACTTTCTAATCCAATTTGGTGAGAGCAGATTCTGAACCCCCTCAGAGGCCCTGACTGTGGCTGTATTTGCTCCCACAGAGCTGAAATTTCCCTTCAGCCCAGCTGGCAGAAGTTATTAGATATAACAATATCTCAGGAGGAAGGGGCTACAGCCTGAATAGGCCCTTTTGTCCAGACCTCTATCAAGGCAGATTAATTATGCATTGCGGAGCACAGTTTTTTAAGCCCTGAATTAGGC
This sequence comes from Atractosteus spatula, assembly GCF_055471065.1. Lineage (NCBI taxonomy): Eukaryota > Metazoa > Chordata > Actinopteri > Semionotiformes > Lepisosteidae > Atractosteus > Atractosteus spatula. The sequence continues at coordinate 17,731,536 of NC_142720.1, forward strand.
CCTTCCTTGTGATTAAAGGACAAACACAGGACCTGAAGGTTGAAAGAACTCCCGTTTCCCTTCAGCAGACAGACTTCTTTAATGAGTAAAAAGCAAAGGAGGGGGGCTGAAAAAAATTGTAATTAAAGAGCTTTATGTATTTACAAGTAGCAGTTCAGCCTGGCATTTAGGGAAAAAAAAGGGATTCTTCAACATTTTTTCACACGAACTCGCAGTAGGTGGCTGTGCTTTAAGACACTGTAGCATAATTGGGCTGTACTGTGTTAACCTGCCCTCATCCAAAGGCACTTGAGGGAGTACAGTGAATACAGTCACACAGTATCCTACCTGATTACAGATTTTTCTTCCTTTGTCTTTTTTTTTTTTAAGACCACTGCTGAATAAAAGGTGCTGGCTGGGACTAATGAAGAAAAGGAATGCGTGCTTTCATTCCTTTCTTGAAAGGAAGGTTCCCTCAAATCCTTTTGAAGTTCAGTGTAATGGGACAAAATAAGAATTCATTTAACTCTTTAGACTGCTGATCTTCATAAAAGCTCTTGCCTTCTAGGAAACAATATGCATTTTGATACATCTATGTATATTTAAACTTCTGTGCACAAAATATTCTCTTACTGTGTAAGTCCTTTTATCACTAGCAAAAATTACAACTAGAGCAGAAATTTAAATTTTCATTTATACTGCCTTTAAAGTATAATGGTTCCAACTGTACCATGCATTTAACTTTAAGAAATCTCAGAAAAATATTGATATTCTGAATTTCAAACAAACAAGATAAAATATGATGAATGAATACATGAGTGAATCACTCTTCTTTTAATACTTTCATAAAAACAATCTTATGGAATGAGAAACTGAAATAAACCTTCACATTTTTATTATTTACAAATCATACTATTGACTGTTGCCCTCGAACATGTTGAAAGGTGTTCCAGCTGCTTTTGAAGCATAATGAGGTCAATTACTGTACACTTTAAATTCCTTAGCCCTTTATCCCTTTAAACCTTTATCATTATTAAGGGTTTTGAATGATGTCACAATTAGTCATCTAAAGAAAACCAATATTTTCCTTTTTGTAACATGTTTTGCAAAACAGAAAGTACAGAAAACATAAATATGGAACTGTCAACATGAATGAAATGAAAAGTCACTGTCTCATTTGTATCAAGTTGTAGAACTTGAAGAGCTTGGATATTTTACAAAATACACATATATAAAAATTGGGTATTAAAAAAACACTAGATACTATTGCAAATCTTTACAATCCTGACTCCTTTTAAGGGCATAAAGATCTCAATGGAGATCTACAGTGAGTTCCTTTTTGTAACCCATTAGTGTTACAGTGTAATATCAAATATCAAAGTCTTACCAGTAGAATTCATGAAAGGTGTGTGAAAAATAATTAAGACTTGATACAACTGTGAAGTGGAGTTCAGCTCTCATTCTGCATCCTGTCATTATCACCCCATTGCATCTGTAGATCCATTGACAAAACTGTGTGAATGAACAGTGTAAGTTTTTGGGGTTCTTTTAATACACTACCTTAACCCCCCTTACACTTTACTGAATTCTTGAATAATGGTACCTGTGGGTTTAGTCATTAGGAAACAATTTGGACTTGCAAGTGATATGAAATAAAAACACATCTAAATCTCCATACAGAAACAGATTATGGTATATACAAGTCGATACACATTAAAAACTAAGCAGTTAGCACATTTTTCTTTATTGCCTTTAAACTTGATGAAACAGAAGCCTGTTATTCTTTTGACTCCAAGGCCTTTGCCATAGTTGGTACCACATTATACTGTGCAATAAGCAGCAACACCTTTTTTTACTGAAACATCTTTGTGTATAATTACGTACAATAGAAACTGGTGACCATTCTGGCAAAAACAAGACATCTTTTTCGTGGTGATCTTATGGAACCCGTCTTTTAAGACTACATTTGTGTGCATTTCTTACGACGATTACTGCAATTGTGCTTTCTCTCAAAGTGTCCTGCATTCAACAATAGTTCTCTGGTTACAGGTCTAAGAAATGCTGTCCAGTAGGATGGTGGCAGAAAACGTTTAAAAAAACGTACAGTCAATGTTCTATACATTTACTAATGGAACAACAGCAAACCCCACCACAGCTTTCTCTTTTAGTTACAGCATACATAAAGAAAGTCTTATAGTTATTACTATAGGCAGCCTATATGTATTAACATGATTAATCACATCAAAATTTGAGTGACGCCACACTTTCTTCTTCATGTGTTGGCATTTTTCTAGTTTGGTTCAGCACCAGCCTTAGTACAAAACAGAATCCTCTAATAGCAAAACAGCACCAACCTGGAAAACAATGGTCTTTTACAATAGACATTGGTTTCATGAACTACAGCTTTATCTACTGGATTGCTCCAGACTTCATCTGCTTTTCCCTCCTGGCTTTATTTCTAGGTGTGCTAAGGCAGCTAATTTTAGCAATGATTCTTTCCTTACATGGTGTTTGGTGTTGCTGAAAATCAGGATCTGAGTCACTGCAAGACACATTTTAAATCTTAAATGGACAAAAATAAAAACCTCAGTATGCAATTGGCATGTCAAACAGAATAAAATTCAAATTTGCAATTTTTCATATGGTATGCTGTAAAGTTGCTTGGAAAAAAAATACATTATTTTCAGATACTTGTATACACAGAGCTACAGCTGTGAAACAAGAACATTTACAAATAAAATCAAATGTTCACTACAGGTAACAGGTCAAAACAAACAGGCATCCATCTGCTATAATAGATAGTATGGTATTTTGAAGAGAGAGGTTTATAATGAGGCCTTTGTCTTATATGACAACCACAGTTTAGAAGTACTACTGTATGTAGACTGTTTTCACATGAGGTAGCATGACGTGATTGACAGAAACATTAGAGAAGACAGTTTAGACTGTCTCTTCTCTTTTCTTGTATTTTTCCTTTCTTTTTATTTCTCTTTCGTAAACAAATCATTTTATTAAGGCTTACAGCATTTCTATTTTATCACCATGGGTGTGTCAGACTCTGCTTCTGGGCTTGAAATGTTTAATTTTTGTTCCAACCTGAGTAGTCAATTAAACAACTATTCTCGTTATCATTTTTTGTAAAGTGGACATATTTGAATTTTTCCTCAAAGTTTTCTTACGCAAGACTGACTTCTTTAAAGGTACAACAACCTATAAATCAGAGCTGGTTTAGCTGTAAAGCTTTTTCTAATTAGAAAAACCAACTATGACACTGAGAGCGTGGGATTAACACAAAAAAAACACTCGGTTTGAGTTTAAGACCCTTGACTTCACCCAATCGTCGGTTATGTTATGTCTTTGCACAATTCTCATCGGTCAGGGCGCATTATCTCCGTGATATGACTAAAGCGTCTTGGTGCACTTTGCTCGTCATTCTTTTATTTTTTTTTTGCAACGGTGAACTCGTTCTTAAGTTATTGCATTCGGAGATTAAATAAACATAACACAAAATCCAAAAGTATAATAACGTAAACCAAAAAAAAACAACATATTCAAGCATGAGAAAATGAAAGCCGGACAACCAAACTGTCACATAAAACTTTAGAGATGTACGTATTTCGGACACCTTTATTAAATTAATTATTATTATAAGTAAAACGTGGCGATTCCGACATCTACCTTTCTATTTCAGTCAGGGTATCCATCTTCTTCCAAATCCCCCATTTCAGACAGGAGTCACTATACCTTACAGGAAAAAAAATCACTCTTCTCTCCCAATATTTATTGTATTTATTTCCACAAATCCAAAGTCTTTTCAGACGACACTTTGTCTTTTAATAAAACAAAAGTTACTATTATTTATTTTTAACATTTTACATTTTCACCTTAAACTTTACACATCCGCAAAAACAAATCGTGGTCTTGTTTACAAAGGTTTTCAGGTGAACGGGTTTATGGGAAATGTAGTTTTCTTCTTCAGATCAATGCGGCGAACCATGAAGCATACACTGTTTGAAAGAGCAAAACAATTCATCAGCAGCACATTACACAAGGAGACATAATACAGCCAGTGCACAAAAGCAAAATCTTGGAAATGGCAAAGGAGATCTTGCGAAAAATACAAATCTCCTTGCAATAAACAAGAAGTAATAGTTTTGGCTTTTAGACTGTCAAAATAAACCCGACCATCTCACCTATTTTTTGTAAACACAGAATTAAATTGGCATTTTTCAATAGCCCCTCAACAATAAAAAGTCAGAGAAAGAGAAATCACTTCACTCAATTGTATCAGCGGGCATAATAGGCTCCAGCAGGCTATTGTTTGTTACAATTCAGGACTATAGGGCCAATCTACCTATTAACAGGTTTTCAGGATCTTCTTAAAGTGGAAATGCCTGAAGAGCTGGGAGACTTAAGTGAATTGGCCCAATTAAGCCAATAGCAAGGTCATTTAGTTAATGAAGATCTGAGTTGTAATGAGAATTTGCAGACACACCTGCCCTTAAAGACTAAAGTTGAATCACACTGCTGTAAGTGAAAGGGATTGATCTGAGTTTGTGATTAACTCATAAAATGGAAACATTATAGATAGATAGATAATACTTTATTAATCCCGTAGGGAAATTATAGTTATTACTTATAGTTTAAGTTCAGTTAGTGATCTGAGGTATGATTACCAGTAAATAAGAATACATCTGACATTTAAGTATTTTTAGTATAATTATATATATATTTCTGAATAACATGTTTACTCAGCTTTAGGTCTGAAGGTCTGCTGTACAGCAGCTTGAATAGGTTTCTTTATATCTCCATCTACTTGAGAGCAAGGAAAGGGCTTCAACTTGTCCAATTAAGCACATGATGAGTTCAATTGCGTGCTTAAGAGATCAGGCAGAACAAAAACCAATAAGAAACCTTTTGACCCTCCAGGCTTAGAGTTGGGTGCGCCTGCTTTATTGTCATTGCTCTATAATTACCTCTTACATACAGAATGTTGCATAAGGTCTTCACTAAATTTAGTTTACACAAACTGTGATATATGTCATCAGTAGAACTGTTACTAATTCCATTATGAGCCTTCCTTATTCTTTTTAAATATCTCATATCACTGATTCTCAACCCTGGACCTATGTTGTATTGCTCCTGTTTCAATACAGTGGTGAATCTGAGGTTAACTGACCCCTTTACTTGAGCCTCTTGCATTAAAATAAAGGTGGCATGGCAGTGCAGGTGTGAGCACGGCTGCCTCACAATGCTGAGGCCCTGGGCAAAGTGGTGGACCTGGAGTGCCCTGTGTGTGGAGCTGGTATATTCTCCCCGTGTTTGCGTGGGTTTCAAGTGACTGTGGGACTGTAGCTGTGTGGGCCCTGTGATGGACTGGCTTCCCATGCACCATGCGTCCTGCCTTGTGCCCTTCACTTTGCTGCGATAGGCTGTGGTTGCCCTGCAATCCTGTATTGGATAAAGTGATTAGAAAATGGAGGGATGGATTAATATATATTCTGATGTGTGAGTGTTTTTTCAAAAAAGAGTTCCATCCATTCACTCTTCAGCTTGCTTATTAAGTTGTTCTTGTGTTTATTATGTCTAAACAACTTTCCATACGTGACTAATTAAAGGTGTCTAGACACAGGTTGGAATGACACTAATAAACCCTCCCACCAAGAAAGGGCATTCTGTATACTTGCCACACACCTGGACAAGACCAGGTGTGAAACACTGAAATCGTTTAATTAACAAACTAATTAAGAAACCCAACCAAGTTCTTATGAAGTAAAAAAAGGTCTTAACAATCAGCTAGAGAGAGATCAATTAGTCTAACTGATTCAAAGCTCCATTGGAATGAAAACCAGAAGACACAGGGGTCCTCCAGGACCAGGGCTGAGGACCACTGTCTTACATGTTTCCATGTCTTGCTCTTTTTAAAGGGATATAAAACAGAGGCGCCAATTTACCCCCTGCTTTGTGCATCCAGAGTGGCACTCTTCCAAGCTGTTCTGAAATCTCCTGCATTCAGAGGAGGACGATCAAAAAGTACAGCGCACCTCTGGAAGACAGGGAGAACAGAGAACCCTGTGTACAGACAGCAGAGAGAGCAAAAAGAAAGGGGAGAGAAGGATACTAGGAGAAGAGGAGACTCTTGTTTTTTTAGTGTGTGAATATAACTTAGGAGTGTTTTTTCATTGCTTTGAAGGTTTTCCTGTATTGTACAAAGTGAATTATCCAAAGGGAACCAATCTAACCAGCTATAATTTTGTGCATTTACTCTGAGAACTCCTCTGTATAGTTCAATACTCTGGTTGATCTGGTATCAGAGTTTCCCAGAGGCTCTTGACTGTCATGATGAGACTAAAAAAATAATTGTAGTCATGGAACAAGGTTAAAGATGACAAGCAGCCCTCTCAGTGAAACGATGTTAGAGTTTGCTGAGAGAGATGGGAGAGAATACACTACGGTTTTTGTTACTGCAAACATCATTTCGTAGAAGTTACAATAAAAAAACAGAATATCACAGGAAAGCTGTTCTCTCCAGCAAAGCCCACAAAAATCCTGTTGCATAATTCCCCCCTCCCGCCCTGCACTCCTGCACTGCCCTGCTCCTGCAGGCCTGTATATTTCCCCCCTTGGTTCGGCAATGGAGATTGAGCAGACACACATGCACAGCTAGAAACTTCTTTCCCCCCCTGCTTTCTTTCTCTCTTTCCTTAGCCTGCCTGCCAAAACCCAGCAGTGTTAATCAGCCAGGCCTATCTTTTAAAGAGCAGCAGTGACAGCAGTCTGGTCTTCATCACTGATTAATGGTGGGTGTGCATTGGGGGGGGTTGATTTCAGGTCATGTTGCCAGGAGCAGAGGCCTCCTTCTCACAGCTCTCAGTCCAGAGGGGAAATCAGAGAACAGGGCTTCATATACCTTCCTCATTAAAAAAAAGCTTTTTCTTTTAAAGATGACATGCAATGCGAGGGGGATTCAATGTTTGTATTTTTGGGGATTTGTTTTTCAGATGCTTTGTACTGCCATACTGACTTTTCCAAACACTGAAAAGATTGAATTCTCCATTGCTTCCTGCGTAGTTAAAAAGGCATATGCACACAGCAGGAATGAAGTTAAACCATGTGGTGTCTTACAAAGTAAGAGTGCAGTAAGAATCTGGACAAGAAATATTTAGTTGAAGTGTAGTGAGAAACCATATGTTGACACGAGCAGGGTAAAGATGTACTGTAGCTTCCAGCCACACTAACAAACACTCCCCTCTTTCCCAAATATCTGTCACACTTCCTTTCAAATTGGTGAATTGCTGCTTTGTGATAGAAGGTTACTTTATATCTGAGTAAATAAGAATGAATAGGAAATATATAATTCACTGCACTAATCTTTTTCAAGAGATTTCTCTTTTTCAGCCGGCAACTTGATGGGGTTTTTAAAATGCAAACAAACGTATGACATAAAAAAATGTTGAAATTCATCTTGCTGGAGATAAACAGCAAGAAGTTGATTTTTAAGTTTTATTTTACTCAGATGTGAAGCTGAGTGGTATTAACAGTTCTTTTGTAATACAGATTTTCACTGCTATCACACCAAAGAGTTTAGTGCTGTCAGACTGCAGTCTGTGGAATATGAGTAGTGCAGCATTACACCATATGAATTCTAAAAGGTAGTTAAATTCCCACACAGCAGAGTTATTACCAGAGAAGGATTTATTGCCTGAACAGACGTCATGGATAAGTTATTAAATTTTGTTTAAAAAAGTATTTATATAATGTTGGGTGTTTTATTATTTTCAATGGTTCAACAAGGAAAATGAGAGGTAAAAATGATTCTTGATTTGCTGTTATACTATGTGCCTGTGATAATTATCATCCGGTCGTCGGCCTTCAAACAACAACAGCTCAGTGCTTTGGAATGAAAATTAGCTGGACTCAGTGGAAATGGATAGCTCTAAAAGGAAAGACATTTTGAAAGTGTACCATTTAAAGAGTATGAAATTCCTGCTCTGAAAAGACCAGCTGTATTCTGAAGTTGAAATTCTAATGTGGTGCAAGAAACATTTTTTTCTCATTCTTTTTAAAAAATATTAACTCTGTTTCAATGATCAATTAATTCACTTAAGCCCCTACCATAACTAATGATAAATAACAAATAATAAATAAAGTTTTTTTTTTCCTGTTGAGTAATTATAATATACTGTATATATAGTGTTTTTAAAGCATAAGTTATAGAGGAAGTCAAATTATAGAACAGTTAATTCTCATTCAGTGATTCTGGTAATATCTTTGGGATTTGATTAGGATTATGAAAATGTGCTAAGTCATGCTCTAAAAAAGAGAAACCTTAATCTCCAGACCTGAGCAACAGAGCAGAGCTCAGAATTAGCAAGAAGAATTGTTTGGTCCCTATAGACCCAGTTCTGAGACAGACATAAAGTATAGTACACTTTGTGCCCAAGGAAGAAGACAAGTTGAGATAAAAATGCAATTCTTGCCTAAGTGTCAACAGAGTAAGCACCTTATGACAAGTACAATTTGCATGTAAGTTATAAATCCTGCTTTAGTTGATGTACTGCTGTTAACTCTTAGGCACATTTGAAAAGGAATAGTTTACGTCTGACTTCAAGATGATAAGTATTATGTAATTCTATTTTCTATGGCCTATTTAGTCCTGTCTAAAATAGTGGGTTTGGCATTGCAAGAGATAAGCTATTTACTCAGTCTAGTTTATATGGCTGTTCTTATCTTATTTATCTGGAGATGTTATTCAGCCATTTACAGTCCCATGAGACTATTCATAAGATTAAGTGTTTTAACCCTGGTGTCTTAAAGTTCCTCCTTAATTAATTTGGTGGAGCATTTTTTGCTGTAGGGTAAATCCTGAAATGTAAGCTGGCCTTCGTAATCAAAGATCTTACCTAGAGAAAGAAACATTTCTTGTAGACCAGGATGATGAGTTAAAGGGCTGAGAAATTGTATTCCAAAGAATTAGAAAGATGATGAATGTCCTCCATAATATCCAGTGATTGGTATAATTTAATGGCAGATGATCATGGCTAGATCTAAGCATGCCTTCAAGACCCTTAACTAAAAAGCACAACAATTGATAATATTTAGAAATGTGTAAAGAAAGTTACTGTTTGGTTTTAAAGTGAAACTTTGGCTATGTAGCCCTAATAATGCATCTACTGTAGTTTTCAGGGAGTTTATTTGTATTAGATATTGTGGAGAACCCTAAATGGGGATAATGGAAAATAAGACATTGATGTGAAGATGTATGTTCAGTTTTATAATGGAGATGCAAGTATTTCATGTAGCCATTCAAGAAAGCTATCTATTCAAATGTGCTTTTTCATTCAAGACCTTGAGCATAAACTAGGGAGGACTTTACTACCAGTTGTGGGCCGTGACCTATGTATCATGACCAGTAACCTTATAAAAATCTGGATCAAAGAGGAATTAAGTGATGAATTAAGAATTTGGAAATGTCATATATAAAACTTTTATTATATAATGATTCTCTGTTGTCCATTACAATTTTATCTTCTGGATACAAATACAGACCAAATGTATTGAAGTTAAATACTGCTGACTATTTCATGATGTTTGAAGCAGTAAAATGTTTAGAATAAATCAATTTAAACAACTCTATGCCAATACCATAAAACCATCACAATTTCTTATTGTTAGGTAACAGTGGGATGAATTACCCTGTCTTCAGGCAAATTGTAAATAAAATATTTATATTAAAAAAATGATTTGATAAAACAAAACACAAACTCTTTGCATCCATTTTTCGCAATAGCAGTACCAGCAGCTATTGCCTATAACTCATGTATTACATATAAATGTATCAGTACTGAGAAAACTTCAGTAGTTTACACCATTAAACTTAAGTAATAGGACACTCAATTCCTGCTATTACAGTCAACAGATATGAGACGTGTAAGGAAAGATGCATGTATAAACATGTTTAGGAGTAAAACATGCCAGGAATTTCATGCTGTCTTTTCCAAGCTGCTTTACAGTACATGATATTTAGGTTTAGCCACTTCTTAATCCTTGGAAAGAATACAACTTGTGACAAGAATGACAATTTCCAGAAGACCTTGGCCTTACTGATCTATTAACTGAGGTCCAGCAGATGTCAGTAAGTGGCTGGCTGCTTGCGTTGCTCTGCCACAGGTGACTGCACTCTACAGGGCCTTGGATAGCGTTTTTACTGCACAGCAAGATGCAATTTCTAAAACTGCATGACTTTGCAGATAATAACGTAGTGACTGCGTGCCTTCTTTTTCCTATTCACTGTTTGATTTACCATATACCTATATACACTGTATTTAACTTCTCAAAATATTTGTAGGTATTGCTACACTACCTTATTTTGTAACTTTGAAATCCAGGACATGCCTTGCATGGTTACAGTGATAGTATTCCAATGTCTAACAGCCAAAGAACTAAAGCCTCATTATAATTACTAAAAAAGATTATGAGTTAAAAGAGAAGTTTTCCCCTTGGAAGGGTTTGAAGGATTTGTTTAGATATTTTTTTTATATATATATAATCAGAGAGTCTACTAAAGTTTAAACTAAATTAGTTTAAAATGTGGGGAACTGAACAATAAATATTAGAAACACACAGGAGAATGCCATCATATAGAGTGAACTATGGTGTTGGGACTCATGAACTATATGTAGGAGTAATGGTGATATTCTTTATAATAGCTTGTGCCAGGCTCTAATGAAAGAAAAAAATGTGATAATGGACTGCCCTACCAAATAACAAAATACATATGCTAGTAGCCTGTGGCTTTCACTGTAGAAACCTTGTTGATGACAGATGTTAAACAGAATAACAGCTTTACATGTCATTTCAGTTCAATAACTCTGTGGGTTTCTTGCAGTTATAAGTGGTATGTTTTTAAATGCATGAAAGTCTTAAAACACCAACATTTAGCAGGAATGATTCCTGGCACCAGGTCAAATAAATATAAAACCATTTTTTTTTCAAAAACATATGTAGGGGTAATGTGCTCTGGCAAACCAAGAGAAACAACAGTCGAGTAATCTCATGCATGTTTTCAGTCATTCGGCTAGATTGTAGTGAATGCAATAGAGGGATGAAATATGAAAAGAGTATTTGGCGTGAGTCAGCCAACTGGAGTGGCTGTCTAAAATCAGACAGAAGTAAAGACTTGGATGTGAAACGTATGTACATAGGAGTGCAGAAGTGCAAGATTGGGATCTAACTTTCCTCCTGAATGTCTGTTAGAAACTTGATTTATATCTACAAGGAAAAAAGTAAAATCTTACTTTACATTGTTTATCAATAGCCAAGTACAACATACATTTACATTTTGTGTTTCCGAAAGATTTGGAATATTTAGAGGCAGATGGCAAGGACAATATGTACTTGGTGGAAATGTAACCAAACCAACCAAATTAGAGCCCCAAAAATAAAATGTGCAGTACAGAAGTCATGGAACAAAAACATTATGGAATAAATTGATGACAGGCACAATTAAATGCTCTGAACTGTTACCATCATTAACCAGAAACAATCTTCAATATTGCTGCCAAAACCACTGACAGTAATCTTCATCTTCCTATCAATATTTACAAGAACACCTTTTGTTTTATTCAACACCCAAGAATGACCAAATATTGATTGTCAAGGTGCTTATTTTGAAATCTTTGAATATAAGTAGAATTAAGATGGGTCTTCTGAAGTGAAGGCTCTAAGTACTTAGCTGATGTTTGACGGATGAATTCAAGCTTGCACGTTCCAGAACATAACATTATAAGCTGTCATTTAAGGAGTTTTAAAAAAACTGGTGAAAGACGACCCCTTTTCTGAAGCAGGGCATATGTAACACAGAACACATTAGTAACAGCAGGAGAGAAAGAAGTCAGCATATTCTGCAGTTAAGGTCAAACAGACAACAGATGATCACATAGAAAAAGACAGAAGTAAAGTACTCGAGTGGGGTCCTGTGTTAGCATGTGTACTGCAAAGGAACAAATAGAGGTTAATTATTTCAACAAGTTGTTGCCTTACACCCAAAGAAGGCTCAACATCTAAAACAATGTACAGGCATGACTTCTATTTCATTTTTCATTGTAAAAATAAAAATATCTGAAATTGTTATTTAATAATATAACCGTTAACTCCTAAGTGCTCTCACATATGTTTGCTCACATACTGTATGAAAGAAACAACAATGTAGCAAGTTGGTTTTGACTCTTATTACTGTACTGAAAACATTGAAGCAGTAGCTTCCCTGGGTATGAACCAAGATGCAAAACACACACCCACGATCCCAAAATAATGAACTTTAGTAGGGCAGTCATTAACCATCAGTATTATAATGTACAATAAAATACCAGAATAACTTGTGATTTTTTCTGTTTCATTGAATGAGATCATCTGATTTGCAAGGAAATCCAAGCATGCACTCTAACAGGATTATCCACTAAAAAGTAAAAAATAAAAATTAGAGACAAAAATAATCCACCTCCTCTGTGTCTGAGGCAACAGGTATAATCTCTAAAACATGCATTTCTGCAGCTCTGAGATGAATCTTTCTGTTTCAGATACCATATTGTATTTAATTGTCTGCCACAGATCTTCAGTTTGATTAGGCAAAACAGGCAGCAGGGGGGAATTTCTGGTCTTGGAGAAAGCATTTTATGTGCTGTGAGAGTGGAGTAATTTAGAAAGAACAGAAGTAAACCTCATTCATGGGGAGATTGTGGATCTAATCTTCTGGTGGCCTGAAGAATGAGCCCCCAGTCAGTATAGTGAAGAAGTTTTAAGATTTAAAAACTGTCCTTCCTTGCACTGGAATGATCATAAATCCTATACTGTATGTCTCTTAATTTCAATGGTCCTGGAAGTGGCCAATTTTGTAAGAAATATTTGTAAGGCTTTAATACATAAATTTGATTGGGAGTTTCTGTTTTTCAACTCAGCCAGACATTACTTAAGCAGAGATATCTGCTTCTCCAGTTTTACAATGCTGTTAAGGTTCTGATGCTGCATAGCCTAGATGGTTCCCAGGGGGGTTCAAGAGTTCTGGATGAACATCTTTTGTAGACACCCACCATCCTTTGTGTAAAGAATGTAACACAGTATTATTGAGTAATGTGAATTTTTACAGGTACAACAAATGCGAAGACAAAAAAGTCACAAAAATCCTGAGAAACAAAGACCAGTATTTTTATACCTCAGATTAATTGCAGGTAAAAACTGGAACATGGGGAAACGTTACGGCATGTGGTCTCTTGTAAGCAATGTAAGGAGCATTCTGAAATATTTCAAACGTCCTGGAAAAATCCCTTTTCTCCAGTTATGACAGAGTTCACAGTGGGATTCATCTGTTGTTTTTTCTTATGCTTGCTTGTAAAATGTCAGGGAAAGTGCCCATCAATACACTTAATATATTTATTAGTACACTACTTGTTGACAGGATAGAATATAAATATTAATAAGAGACCATTTCAATACACATTTAGTTTGGGCCAAATAAAAGACACATGGAAACCACATACCAAAAGAAAAGAGAACTCCACACTACTGCAGGAGTAAAAAACGAAAAGTAAGCAGTGAAAAATGCTAATTCCCTGGCAAGACAATGGTGCTGAAGGAGAAGCAGCCCAGGCTGGTGAGAGATGAGGGGGATGTGAAGAAAGAGTTGCCCAGCGAGGTTGCTGGAGGAGGCCCAGTGCTGCCCAGGATCAACCTCTGTTCTGCCACCAAAACAAGGGACAGATTTATGCTGTCTGTATTCATTAGGCATGCCAATCAGGCACCCAAATAAAGAAGCAAGTGCCATGACAACAGACAGTTTCATCCAATCTGTTCGGTTCAAACTGAGGGATGCAAGAGAATAGGGAATGACAGGCAGTGTTTGTCCTGTCTCTGTGAAACAATTTTTCCCAGTACTGTAGCTCAAACTGACAGCATACATATGATTCACTTCAGCTTCCTCATACTTCTCTTCCTCATGCTCACTAACTAGGTGCACTGCACAAGGAATGAGGAAAGAAACAATTATATACAATTTAGATTTTTTTTACTTAGGGAACACCAGAACTTGCTATAAATAAAGTTTTAGACATTTCCTGCCAGCATTGCTCTTAGCTTTCATCTCCTTGTTTGAAAGTATTTGATATTTATATTACATTTGTCTTAACTTTCAATAGATCCCATATATTTGAAGATATAGTATGTCTTAACACTTTGTGTTATGAAATTGAACAAATTGAAAAGGAATAACGTGACTTTTTTTCTTTATTGTCTGTAAGAAAATCATATAAGATTTGGAGGACTTAAAATGTGTTGTATAACTTAACTGTGCAATGACAAATTAAGCCATAAGTAAAATACTAAAGCAATATTATGAAAATGGCACAGAATGCTATTTTTACTTCTTTTCTAATTCTTTTGCAACTCAGCTTGAATGCATTCAGGTGGTTTCATATGGATGCAATTTACTTTTTTCTGTATTCAGCTATTCAGCTTTAGCAATCATATGATCACGCAAGAGAGAAAAAAAGCTGAATTCACACCATGTTTCTCAAACACCAGAGAGAAGTGAGGGAGGTGCAGAAATGAATGATTAAATGCTTTCCACATTGTAGCAGCAACACAAAGAACAAAGGCCAATTTAATACATATGAGCACAGGAATGAATTGAAAATGAATTACTCAGGAAGCTAGGGGGAGTGAATACCACATTCAGCAGTTATTCCTAAATAACTGAAATACAGTGCGGGTTTGCAGCAACCATGTGACAGCCTTGTAAGAACCGCAGCCTTGCAGGGAGAAGAGATGCAAGGAAATTCGTGAGGTTGGAACATTGCCCTCATTGCCAGAGATTTTAGTAAAACCATGATTTTCACCCATTTCATCCTGTAAGTTTTCAGCTTGTCATCTGTTTCTCGTGAGAATACAGAATCATATTCTCAAGTGCCCTCGCCAGTCAAAATATAAGGAAACCCACAAATTAACAGACTCCCTCCGTAACAGGTAATGTGTGATTGGCATAAGCAATGTTAAACTTACTTCAGTGACCTAACCTGCCCCCAGATATGTATACCTTATTGAAAGCGAATGGAAATGATAGAACATGCAGTTTAATCTCAAGCACCATTAATTTTATTGCATCTACAACTGCAAGCAGAAAATTATTGCAAAATCTTTTGAAATGTCCAGCTCAAGCTGGTCTCATAGTTAATACCCTATTTGTTGGAGTTTTCTAATATTTTCTCTTAGTTTTATTTAGCTTTTCTATGCTATGGTGCTGTTGTACTGTACCTCATAGTAAGGACAATGCTTCTATACCTGTATGAGACTACAAATGAGCACTATGTGAGACAAAATACTAAATCAGTCACAAGAAGCTGCTGAAAAGAATAGTATCTTCATAGTATTATGTCAGGAGAGCTCCTCTCACAGGAACAGGGGGGAGGACTTTTGTTAATAAAAGGATGTTTTAAATAGATCTCTGTACAATGTAAGACAGTCTTCCACTGCACCATTTTATTTGACTTTTTATGTTCTGTTCTTCAGATGAATTTAAAACAGCCTTGCCTCTACCCCAAGATTTAGAAGTGATCAGGTTCAGGGGGCAATCCAAAAGGATGCCTACTTCCAAAACTGAATCTAATCTAATTTAATCCGTGAAGCTCCAAAGTACCAGGAAAACTAAGCAGGGCCCTCATGTGCTAGGATTCACCATTAACCCAGGAAGGCAGGAGAAGTGATTTAACGACACTAAAGGAAAGTCTAAAACTCCCTCATGGCAATTAGGGTTGATCAAGGTCTTTATGAGGTTAGAATGGGCCTGGTTATTGAACTCCTGGGGGATTATGTTAATGAAGTCAGGCTCAAAGGCTAGCAGGCACTCTTCCCATCAAGACAGGTTTTATAAATGAACCTCATGTCCACATATCTCCTTGATATAGTTCTCCCCAAGGGATAAGGAGGCACGTCCACTGTTATCGACAGATTGACAAATACAGTTGTCCTTGTTGGGATACAGTCACACACAATACATTTATCTTCCTATAAAAAATGTTCACACCACATTAAACTTGCACATAATGCGTGTATCATGTTTCTGCTGGTTCCAGATGAAGATTGCTCCCGTACCACTTTTCTTAAAAAAAAACATTTGATAGTGTCCTGTAAAAGAGCTCTTTTGGGTGTTTCTGACTAATGCGGTTTCAGCTGTGACTTGTCTGAATACACCTTTCAGCTGTTCAATATTGATTCCCAAATTACTATCGATCTTCAGACACAGTGTCTTTTTTACAGGGATAACTGCTACTGCTAACTGCTTGAAAGAAGTGCAGGTTAATTGGATTTTTCTAGTAGATAAACTCAGACATTACAGTCATTTTCTTTCTCTTTTCTCCAAACTAATCTTTTTCTCTTACTTGTTAGTGTCACATTATTGTATCTGGTTTTCTGTATCTCTTTTGTTTTGTTCTTCCCCTTTTAATGTTTTAAAAATGTAATGCCAATATGTTTAAAAACCCTTTCAAATTAGAATTGGGAGTGCTGAGGAATGTCAGTCAGGTCAGATGTCATCTCCAGTTGAGGGCTTAGCCCTAGGAGAAGTCAGTAGTGAGTGATCGACCTTCTCTGTCAGCTGCTCAGTACTTTAATAACTTTCAAGACTGTCAGCTTTGCTTGTGTTTGCATTGAAGATAAGACACGGGTTTGTACTGTCTGACTCAAAGCTTTAAAGAATGCAGGAGAAATCTTGGTTCTAAGTTGTTATTTATTGGTTCTGGCACAACAATCATATACTGAGGACAAAAAGTGTTTCCAGTAAAAACTAGAATTGCTTAATAGCTGCAACTGGCTTGTGTTTGGAAGAATAAGCAATACAAAGGAAGCAACCCAACCTTAAGGTAGTCGATAATTCATAGATGCTTTTTGAATTTTTAAATTAAATTTACAAAATATGAAGCAGGGTTTTTAGTATTTTGAACAGTCTTATGAGTCCTGTTCTGATCTGGTTTTACTGTTCATGGTTTATGTTTAAGCCTTTCTTGGTTGTTTATTAAAGCGATACACTTCATTTCTGCTTCTCTGAGTGAGTCACCATATTGTTAAGGGCAACAGCTGTCTAACTTTTATAGGCGGTTCTGGGAAACTCAATTGTCTCTTTGCTGTTTAAATATTTAGGCTGTGTTTTTATAGACTTTGTCATTTTTATTTTTATCGTTGCATGACTGATGTGGAAACAATCACTTGGCAAAATATGAAACTCTGTTCTTTCATTCTGTGCTTCAGTTGCATCGCAGGTCTGTCTCTGACATTTCTGACTTCAAGTGGGGGTTTAAAGTTTAAAGGTTTAGTAAATTAAACAATTTACTACTACCTCTTCCCATTCAGAATATTAGAAAATCTATATTTTTAACAGTGTACTTCTGTGCTGTATTTGTAACATAACTGAAAATATATTTTAAAAAGACAACAAGAGACAATAAGGATAAGAGAAAAAGGATGATTATGTAAATAGAAGTCAGTCTAAATTTCAAGATAAGCTGTGGGAAAACAATATATGAATTGTTACTGGATCTGTCACTTGATGCTGTGCCGTTTAAGAAAAGGCCTAACAGCTCCAGTCAATTAAGCAGCATAGTCTTTTTAGATGTCAGTTGTGTGTAGATATGCACAGTTACAATGGCCAATAGGTTGGGGTTGGGAACTAGGTTAACGATGCATCCTGGATTAGTCTGAAAATCCACAACAATATTGTCCTTAAATGTGCCTTTTGTTTTTCATAATTGTGCATCATTTTAATTTGACTACGGAAAATAACATTGGCTAAAATCATTTTGATTTCCTTCCATTGATTGCAGTGTGCTTGTGGTTTCCTGGATGTCTATGTATACAGAAATGAGACTTCACAGGATTGCTTGAAACACAAATTCCTAAATCACACATACTTATACAAATGTTTAAGGTTATTCTGTGGTCCAAGGAGAATTTTGGAGCTAGGACATTCACTTATGCAATATGACAGTGATTACTATGCATATACAGTACATACAGTAAATGTGAATGAAGTTGTGAGGTAACAGTGAGGCATGGTAAGAGAAAATCAGGCATTGTGGATATGTTCTGTGCTGCATGACTGAAATTCCAGAACTGCAGTGGAACCTGCAGGTGTTCTTGCCCAACTGCAGGGTACCAAGGCTAACGACAAAGTTCAAGGCAGTTTACAACCCTCGCTGGATTTTGAAAATGATTGTACCACAAACAGCTGGGACTTCCTAGCGTAAACACTGAAAGTAAATTACAAAAATCAACAATACAAGAACATACTGTATATTCACTAATCAAAATATTAAAAGCTTCAATCCTGTAATGTGCCTGGGTATCTAAAACATCTTAAAAGTGGCATGGCAAGTATTTCACAAGGTTTTGAGGTATTTGGAGTATAATCCCATTCCATGACATTGAGCTAAGGTTGTGATGAGGATAATTGTGTGGGACTGAACTGCATGTTGCTGTAGCCAGGGATGATGATGGAAGTCTCGCTTGTGTTTGTGAAACCAATCACATGTTACCTGCCTCTTAAAGAGTCTTGTCATTACACACGCAGGACCATCTAGGTTTAGGACAGTAAGTGCAAACATCAGTTGTGAATTCTTATGATCAGCATGTGTGAGTTAAAATAAGCTTGCCAAGGCTAAATCTATTTAAAAATCTAAAACTCTAATATTACACTATATGGTATTTGGGGAGATACATCACATATGACAACACCAACACACTTCTAAAACCTCTCTGAAAAAGTGAAGGTTGGGATTCAGCTAACTCATTAACAAGAATTAACAGATCAATGTACACAATCACAAATAAAAACTGATGGTTGGGATTCAGTTAACTCATTAACAAGAATTAACAGATTGATGTTCACAATCACAAACACATGACGGTATACTAACCCATTCACTCAAAATTTCAAGCAGTCCATTTGTGTATCAAAAAATGACTATAAGAACCATAACTTCATGTGGAATAACATCTGTAAAATAAGTGTAAAACCTTTTTCTTTTCTTTAGATTCACAGAATTAGGGGGAAATTGTGTCCACAGCTTGTTCATAAAGTTTTGCTTTGCTGTTTACACATTTTTTGACTGCTGCCACAGGCCATAGCTAAAGGAACCTTGATTTGTCCAGGTGGCTGTTTGTCCATTGTCCAGCGGCTGACCTAACCTTTCACCTTTGGCACTTGTAGCTCTGTGCACTAATGACTAAAGTTCTGAACCTCACGTTTCAGGGTCAGCTCTGTGTTAAGAGGGTCTATTGTATTTGTGCTAACTGGATATAGCCCTGATTGCCTCAATTATATTAGAAAGTATAAACCTAAGCGTCCTTATAATTTGGAAACAACCATTCCTAATACTTTATGTGCTTTTTTTTCTTTTTCATGTAGCACAAACACTGAGTATTAAACAGACAAAAATAAAACATGAACAGCACCAGCAATGACTTCATCCATGCCCCTCACCCATCCATCCCCCCATCAATCCCTCTACCCATCATACTTCCCTTTTCAGCAATCTCCCTGGTGCCCACTAGATTTTGACCTTTGACATAGGAATTAGTTTTTTCCTGGCGTTTACTGTTTTTGTGTGTATTGTGCATAATTCAAAAGATACAAACTCCAATAATCCAGTTGTGTCAAAAGTCTTTACTGGCATTTTGGCTTTAACCAGCTTGGTTCGAGGAATAAAACCTTGGTGGTAGAGCCAAGAAATCCCAGAACCTCCTCCAATTAAATCAGATGTTGCTACATTGGCACTGCAGTAGTGTATGATGGAGGGCTGTTAGCCCAAGATGCACTGGCAGATAGCAGTCCAGATACCACTTTGTTATGATTTTATACCAAGGAGTTGGTAATTGGTGGGAACTGGGGCTTTTTCTTCCCTTAACGTTTATGAACTTCGTTTTGTGAGGAGGTGCTTTTATATGGCTCTGATATAGTTTTTCTTCTTTCTGTCGATAGTGCTGCATAATATCGCTAGTCAGTAGCTCTCTTCTAAAACTGGGAGTGTCCAATCCCTTGAGGCAAAATTCAGCAAAACTGTAAGTCAGATTGAGGTTAATGTTTTGAGTAAATATTACATTCAGTGCAAATATACATTCAGATTACATTTCTGTTTTTTCTCAAATGTTAAGTGCACAGATTTAACATAAATACTGTACCTGTAATACTGTAAAACTTAAATAAACAACATTTTCAGTAGTGCAATTTAATCCCTTAATGCAAATGATAGGTTTCAGGGTCATACCAAACTGTTTGCCTGAATACAACAACTGGTGTAACAACTACTGTGCTCCCCATAAAGCCAGTGTTCTGGATAGCAGTGGTTATGGCACAAAAATGCTAAAGAAGTAATACAATTGAGGACAAGTTATTCAAAATATTTTATCAGCATAAGCAGGCCTTCCATATACACTTTGATGAACCTGTGTTTCTACTGCTTCAAAGAACTTAATAAAGCACTGAAGAGATTTCTGAGTTGTTGATACTTTTATTTGCCCTTTTAATTATGCACTCATCACTAAGCAACAATGCTAAACAATGGAATTTAATAGGTAATTAGAGATCACCTAGGCACCTGCCCATCTGCTGGCCCTCTGTTATCTAGATTTACTTCAAAAGAATTCTTTGCACCAAAATCAATTTCTCCTATTACAAAACTCTGCCTTTTATGCTTAATGGTTTCATTAGATTGCATATTTGGTTATTTGAATGGTTTAAATAGCAAAAAAAATCAAACCACAAAGTATTTGTTTTCACAAAGGGAATTTCCAGTCCTCATCAGTTTAAATTGTGTATGCTGATCTATTAATTAGGTTAATTAATAGTTATTTATTAACCACGAGGATATCAGGATACCTTTCACATCACAAAACACATTTCATGATGGGAAATAAATGAAACAGAAATTGAAAAGAAAAGGGAATAACTTGCAGTTCTCTATCTGGAGTGTTTTATTTCCTTCATGTGCATTCCACATTTTGTATAATATATCTGAATACATTTATCAAGCACTGGGCGCACTTATTTTTAAACTTAGATGGAATGAAAAAAAATTATATTGTTGCCACTGCTGCTGTCTAGACAGCCAGAACAACTTGTCTGTTATCTCTCTCCACCTCAGTAATATATATATATATATGCACCTGTAAATATAGAAAGACAAGCTTAGTCAGTTTGGTTCTTAGCAGTATGTGTTGTCCCCTGAATGACATCTCTGGCCAGCAGTTTCCCAATGCCTGGACAGCTATATTTACACAACCTTGTGCCTACTTGTGCCCATCTCCTTCCTGGATGCCCGGTGATAGTGCTGAAACTAATCTTCTTCTCATGTTCTCATGTACTTTATAGTGATGGTCCAGAGAAGTGAGCTTGTGCACCTGGTCTGATTTAGGGACTGTGGATACCCAAAGCACTTTGGGTTTTTAACACAAAATTCTGAAAAAATTTAGATTTAAAAGTCATGATTGTTTTTCACTATAAATCATTAGGAAGCAAAAATAGGCAGAATAAGCATGTTGTTTTGTTCACCAAAGGAACAGGAGCACAAAAATACAAGAACAATAATACTACAGATTTAAATGTGTTTATAATAATTGATGAAACTGAGAAAATTGATTGTATAGGGTGTGTGTGTATTTTTAGTCTTTAAGGTTATTACCTTGGAAAGGTATACTGAGTCATGAAAACAGTACTGTACTGCATTATGTATATAAATGTTTTCATGGGGCATAGCAATAGAAAAACACAATAATACACAATAAAAGGGCTGTTACAGAGACAGTGTAATAATAATGAACTCGGGAAGGAACATATATCACCCAGAAAACAAAGGTTCTTACTGTGCCCCAACCAAATGTAAGGTGAGTAAGATCAAATTGGAGAATCCCCAAATAACTGACAAACAAAACACGTTTAGATTTTAACATAAAGTCGATCATATTTTTGTGAATGTGAATTAATATGTTACTTAACACATTTGCAGTGTTAAGTAACATACAAGTGAGCAGAAAGTCTTTGTAAATGGAATGCGTTCTTGTTACCGAGCTGTGCAGGACATCCAGCAGCAAAGCCGCTGTAGTCTATAACAGCAATATAATTACAACACAAATCCTTAGGATCTTGTTTAAGGAAATTGAGTACTTGGCCTTGTGCACCCTGTGGGTTTAGATCCTCAGACATATCTTGTGGTTAACAAGACTGTTCATCGTGGGAAAAAAAAGGGAAATCTGGCAATAGAAAAGAGGAAGACATTGGTTGATATGATAACGTCGTCTCTTTTCACTGAATTGACTCATATTTTCCCAGGAAAACAAAAGACATAAGTCCTCCTTTCAGCGCAGCAAGGATATATCAGCTTATAAAAATACATTTCCTTCCCACTTTTAGCACACAGGTCCCCAAACACATTCCTGTCCTTGGCCAGCAATTCTCACACAAAATCCACGGCTTTGGGAACCGTAGGTGCGTGTGTGTGTGTCTGGAGATGTGTGTGTGTCTGGAGATGTGTGTGTCAGTTTCTCCTGGAGTAAAGCGAACCGTTCCTCTCTCCACCCTGCCTCCTAACCCCCCCCCATATTACGAAATCGAAATGAAACCCAATCCAAACATGGTGAGCTGCATGTGAAGACTGAAAGCGCTTTGCGATCCAAGGTCTTGGCACCGCTCACCTCCGGCATGTGTTTCATGGAAAAATGTTTGAAGTTCATGTTGAGTTGAGGTTCATCAGAGCACAGCCTGAAAGAGCTGCAAGCAGTCTCTCATTATTATCATTTGCTTTAGGAAACATTTTAACTAACCGGTGAAGGTGAATGGAGGAATTTCCAGAGCCGTCGAGCCCTGTAATCCCATTTAGGTATGGTAATGAGGCACATGCTGGTGAGAGCTGGCTGAGAAATTTGATAATGTATCAAGCTGACACAATTTAAAGTGCTCTACAAATGCCAGTCGGGTAGTTTACCTTGGTTGATTATCTTTTTAGCTCAATTACATATGGGGTGGAGAAAAACAACCTTCACCTGGAGCTTATTCTGTCACATTAACAGTAAAGTCAGTGAAGTCAGCAAATCTTTACAAACAGGCCATTGCAAATACAGGCCAAATGTGCAATAAAGTAAATATATCTGGAAATAAAAAAGCATCAACGGCTGTAAATTGGCTACAGATCCTGCTGTACTTATGGAAGCATTTAACGCTGCCATACAATTTCAAAATGCTTGCAGGATATCTCCTTTCAGACAATTACCAGTGGGTTTATTCACAAACTGATTCCACTGTATGTCGTCTCATTTTGAATAATACTTTCTTCATTCTGTAATGCAAGACATTTTTTTGTAGGCACGAGTAATATTACACAGGGATCGGTAATGAGCTACACAGTGTAAATGTGAAGTTAGTTGGCCTATTCAAAACAACTTTATCATGAATACTTAACCACAGTGCAATGAAAATGGGTTTTAATACCAATGAGGCCACTGGTAGCATGTTCCCAATTGGTAATGACAGAACACACCTCCCTCAAACTGCTGACAGTCTTGTCTTCAGTCCATTCATATTTCTATATGCACCCTTGAATTGTCCATGGAAACACATTTGAGCATTTTAGGATTAGTTAAGATATTTAATGTAGACATCTTATATTTGTGCTCTAACCAGATTGGTGCCCACATTTCTGAAACTCTTGCAATTCACTTTACAGCTCTTTCACCATTGAGTGCCTTGGCCTTGTATCTGTTGTGCCAGTCTGCACAGACACAGAGAACACACACCACCTTCATTCTCACATCATCCTGCAGATCCATAGGGCCTGAGAAAAGTCACTGCCTTGAAGTGCTTCTGTGTAACCCCTGACCCTTCCCCCACCCCTCCGCCCCTTATAAAACTATAAGGGCCTGTGTCACGTGTAAAATCTCACTGAAAGCTTTTATTACAAGTCTCGTAAAATCTGATGTTTACAACTCCTGGTCTCCTTTCATGAAGAGTTTGTTTGGGCAGCATGTGCAAGACAGACCATGAACTAGCTCAATTTATAGTGTTATTCCACTTAGCACAACTATAAACTTGAAGGCGATATCGAAGCAGTTTGGATGAAGCTGGTGTAACCTATGCAGTGCAGAAAAGGGGGACTCTACAGTCCTGGTGATGGCTGGACTATATGGAAAAGATACACAATGATTTTATTTTAATTAATAACAACAAAACTAAACAGCTACAATAAAAGTGAAGATTAAAAATGTCCAATTCACTTAGAACCACACACTTCAAGTTCTTTTTCCTTGCCTTTTGATCTTTGTAGTGAATCTGATACAAATCGTGTAATCTTTTATAAAGAAAGTCTGACTAAGGATTCTAAAGTCAACTTTCTTATGGGATAATTAGTTAAAAATCATTTTTGGATATTTGGTAAGCCTGTTTTTAAGTTTTTCTTCAGAAATTAAACCTTACCACCAGGCTTCTTAAGATTTCTATTTCTTTGTTGTTGGTTTATTTATTTATTTTTGGGTTGCTTACAAAATGTCAAAGGGTAACAGCTTAAACCTCTCACTCATGGGTCAGATAGATTTCACCCTGCCTGGTGTACTTAATCCCCCTGCAACACCAGAGTCATTGGGGTAATACACAAAGGCAAGACGGCAGAGTTTTTTCTTACTCACCCCAGGTCAGTGACCCCCTAGGCCAGGCTAGGACCCCTAGGCCCACCCTCCCCTCTCTGACTTATCACAGATCTTGCACAGGCCATGCAACTAGAGATGTTGTTTGGCTCTCTGTTGAATGAAGAGCTTTGTGAACTTCATCAAATTGCACATTGACTATTTTGTCCAGTTGGAATACAATACGCTGTTTTTTCATCAGTCTTTCGGATGCCTTTAGAAAGCGTGCCATTTCCCTTTTTCAACTTTTAACCACATCTGCTCTTAGACGTTGCCCTGCAATGATACTTGATCCTTGACTTTTATCTCTGTTGACAAATACTCCTATTTTTATTTATATTAAGGTCTGCGTCTGACTTGTTGAATTCCCCAGAATGAATTTAGTAAAAAACAATTAGAACAGTGGAACCAGTTCAGTTTCAGTTAATTACTGAATAGTTACAGCATTCCGAATATGTGCTGAACAAATCAGAACTTCATAGGGATTGCTGTACATTTCTGTTTTTTTATAGCACTGAATAATGAGTTATGGAAAGTCAATTCCATTACGTAATTAATTCCACTGAGTGGACTTCATTATAATCAAACTTCCTTGCAGCACAACTAGAAGTAGCTGTTTTCTCTTTTTACTGGGTCATACTGTATAGGACGCCTGTGGAAAAAAGCTTAGGAGCACTTATTCTACACCCTTCCCTCCCCTTCCACCCACCAAAAAAACTAATCAAAGCCATCAAAAACTGAGGAAGGGCAGATTCGGAGCCAAGGGCAGAAGGCCACTTCAGATCCGATTCATAATGCAGTACTTTGTCCATAACGGAACCATACAGCATAATGCTCTCTCTGGTATCCTCAACGCTTTATGAATTCTGCTTCTGATAATGGCACTTGTGTTGACATCTTAGCCATTTCATGCTGTGAAACTGGACTTGATATTAGTTCCTTAACCCTTTGCAAGTCTAGGAAATAGAGTTTTTTAAATATATACATTTACTATATTGCTACACAATAATAAAAATAAAACAAATAGACAGGGTTAGTAGTGGAAATACAACAATTTAGGTGGGTTAAGGTAACATTAGCCTTACTTAGAATAAGTATTAAGACACTATTTAAGGAAATTAGGGTCTTGGTGCTGTAGTAGAAAAACAACTTAACACGTTTTATGCTGTACTTTGTCATGAAATGGCCCTGTTTTTTTAAAAGAATTCAGGACTAAATTAGCTAAAGGACACACAGAATTTGTTTCTCTATAATGAACGAACCCAGTGACATTAAATTTTGTTATGTAAACCTCCATACATAGGTTTTAATTGTTAACCTTAAACCTAAGATTATTTTGTCTCGTCTGACCACAAGCTCTGGAAGACATACAGCTTAATCAGGATGAAATTGAAGCCGTGGTGCACAGTTCTATAGGTGGAACTGAGCTCCTGCTTGTTCACCTCAATTAAGTTTGCCAATGTAAACTCGGAAATTAACTTTCCCCTTTCCCTCCATGTCTTTATTCCTCCTCTAGTTCTTCTGAGACCCCCTTCTCGGGGGCCAGTGATCTTTGACATCCTCTCTCTAAGGGGGAATCTCTGCTGAGACAGAGGGAGACCCCTGGGTCGGTAATAACACAGTAAGGCACAGCATCAACACAAGCAGCATTGTATCTGTAAAACTGCATATTTATTATGACCATTTCTGAACTTTACTGTAAAATGTTTCAATTTAATACATGCATTGAAGAAAAAAACACAGCATCTTATAAATATATGAACTATAAACGAAAGCCATTTGGGCTCCCTGTAATGTATGGCATTATCCCTGACAGATGAGACTTTTAACTCATGTGTGTGAATGAGCAAAGTGGTGGACATCTATAGAACAATAACCAGAAGGATATACAGTATTAGAATTACAGATTTATTTGCAGTGTATAATATTTTTAGCCTAATTGTAGTGCAAAAAAAAGTCTCTTTAATGAGGACTCGTATGAAAGATATTCTTTCCCATTGAGTACTGGCATGGAGTAAGATCAGAGATTTCAGCCCATTCAATCCTTGTAAGTGGACTGGAGTTTCCAACTGCACACCGGTTCTTCCTTTAGTAGGCAGGGCAGTGCTGTAAACAAAGCTTTGCCTTAAGGTTTTGTGCAGAAGTAACTCCAATAACCATTTTGCGAACCTCGCCTCCAGGCCCAATTATCAGGCTGTTTTTATTTTTAACCCTTCTCTATAATTTTGGTTTGAGAAGACTGGCCTCCACTGATCGGTATCTAATTACAGTTTTAAATACTGCAATGAGCAACTTGTGGTCATCGCACCTAAGTGCAAAAGTTTCACTCATAATTAAAAGAAAATCTTTGCTATCAAAAAAGTGAAATTGAACGTTTCTTAAAGGAGAAATACTAGAAATAGCATGGTCTATCCTACTGGTAAACTAGTAAACAATACCCCCTTGTTTATAAATTAGTCGATGGCTTC